>NW_023425515.1:181831846-181876846 GCF_014108245.1 Pipistrellus kuhlii | reverse complement strand
TAAAGTAAAAAAGATACAGAACTATTCTCAGTTAGAATTTGCCTTTATCATATTTAAGGCATCTGTGCATGGAAATGATAAGCAAAAATTTTAATAATCAAGATATCTAGTACTATTAAGATATTTTAAATTGATTTTATGCCAGCTAAAAAGAGAGACGGGAATTCTGAATGTTAACTTTTCAGTTTCAATGTATTGCTGAGTATATAATTAAAAAAACAACAACTTTGTAATATGTTTTAATAAGAATTTTAAACATGGATAATTCAAAATAAAATACCAGTGAAAGCCGAAACCGGTTTGGCTCAATGGATAGAGCGTCGGCTTGGGAACTGAAAGGTCCCGGGTTCGATTCCGGTCAAGGGCATGTACCTTGGTTGCGGGCATATCCCCAGTAGGGGGTGTGCAAGAGGCAGCTGATCAATGACACTCTCTCATTGATGTTTCTAACTATCTCTCTTCCTTCCTCTCTCTACAAAATCAATAAAATATATATTAAAAAAAATAAAAAAATAAAATACCAGTGAAAGATTCATGTTTATTGAATACTAATATTTTATATTAAATCATTCTATAGCATTTTCATGACTGCAGTTTTTCATTGTTCATTGTTATTATTAATCCACTGTTTGTAGTCACTTAGAGGTCCAAAATTTAGCAAACAATACTGTGTTGTGTACCTTCATAGCCTATATTTTTGTACATAATATAATGCAATTATGTTATTAAAGTCTCTTCCATATCTAATTTACCTTCTGAATTCTTTGTTTTGTTAATTGATAATGAAAAGAGGGAGAGAGGAGAAAGAGAGAGAGAGACATCTATGTGAGAGAGACACATTGACTGGTTGCCTCCTGCATATGTCCCCGCTGGGGGCAGGAGCGAACCCCTCAATTCAGATGCATCCCCCTGACTGGAGTACGAACCCATGACCCTTGGCTGTGTATGAAATGGCTCTAACCATTGCACAACACTGCCCAGAGCTATCCTCTGAATTCTTTCTCTTCTTTTGTTTACAAAAAGTGTAAACTCTTAAAAACAAACAACTTTCTGAAGAATTTAGATTTTTTTTTTATTTTTATGAAAGGACAAAAAAAAAAAAAAGATTTGTTTACTGCTGAATTCTTTGTGGAATTTCTAGGTCTGGGAACTTGCTTATAAAGAGAAATAGCCGTTACCCCTAAAGTTAGGTAGCTGCCATAGCACAGGTCTGGGAAGACTATTTTTGAACACTTAGTTGTTTTCTTTCACTCCCAGGACTCTTTCTGAGTCTAGTTTGTACTGCTGCATGTGTATTTTTAAACTGCTCTTAGGGAAAGTGGGCTGCTGGATTTTGACTTGCGTAAGAATTCTACCCACCCACAATGTATGATAAACAAGGGAAGCCTGGCAGTGAGTTTATCTTTGGTTAGAAGGTGTTTAAAGAATAATGCTTAGTGCCGAAACCAGTTTGGCTCAATGGATAGAGCGTCATCTTGGGGACTGAGAGGTCCCGGGTTCGATTCTGGTCAAGGGCATGTACCTTGGTTGCGGGCATATCCCCGGTAGGGGGTGTACAAGAGGCAGCTGATCGATGACTCTCTCTCATGATGTTTCTAGCTCTCTCTCTCCCTCCCTTCCTCTCTGTACAAAATCAATAAAAATATATTTAAAAAAAAAGGATAATGCTTAGTGAAAGAATTTGAGATAAAAATTTTTTTGAATGTGACCAAAGTGACAATAAATAATTTTAAAGGGCACATGTTTATCTTTAATAGTAGAATCATGCCTTAATATAATGAACACATAGGTTTTCTACGTTCCTGAAATTAACTCTTTTAAATGTCATTCTACTGAGTTTTATCTGAAATTGTCTTGATTTCACTTGATTTTCAGCTAACTCAAACTTTAGATTTTGGGACTCCCTCTCTCTGGCTCTCTTTTTTTATGGTGTCTACCTTACTTTCCAGTGGTGGTGGTGGCTCTTAGCTCTGTCCTTTGACAACATTGTGAATTTTCCATTTAGGTTTGAGCTGCCCCGCACGGCACAAGGTTAAGAGAAAAAAATTGGGGCAACTTGTCTACTCTGTTTCCTTTTTCCAAGTGTCCCCTCCCACATCTGCCTGCTTTTTGTTCATTCTCCAGTGCTGTCAAGTGGGCTATTTTTGTCTGGAAGCTGTCACTGCTATGGGGCAGAGGGTTGATCCTATGGGACCTACTTGGTCATACTCGAAGCCTGAAATTTATTTATTTATTTATTTAAAAATATATTTTATTGATTTTTATACAGAGAGAAAGGGAGAGAGAGAATTAGAAACATCGATGAGAGAGAAAGTCATCGATCAGCTGCCTCTTACACACCCCCTACTGGTGATATGCCCGCAGCCAAGGTACATGCCCTTGACCGGAATCGAACCCAGGTCCCTCAGTCCCCAAGCCGACGCTCTATCCATTGAGCCAAACCGGTCTCAGCTCTGAAATTTATTTTTAAAATAATTGATTTCAGAGAGAAAGGGAGAGGGAGAGAGAGATAGAACATCAATGATGAGAGAGGAATCATTGATCGACTGTCTCCTGCACACCCCAAACTGGGGATCGATCCCACAACCTGGGCATGTGCCCTCAATCAGAATTGAACCCAGGATTCTTAAGTCCGTAGGACAACCAATGCTCTAGCCACCGAGTCAAACTGGCCTGGGCTAAAATTGAGTTTTTAAAATTAACTTTATAATTTTAGAATAGTTTTATATTTTTAGAAACATTTCAAAAATAGTACAAAGTTTTCAAATGGATTTTAAAAGAAAATATTTCTAAGTATATTAATGTTTCCATGACTTCTTAAAATGCTGAATTTAACTGCCGGTTAACGTCAGCATTCTGAGCACCAATTCAGTCGTGCGGCAATGGCCTCGGAGCACCCCTTTTGCCTTTCTGCTGCAGTGGCCTCTGTTACGCTTTCTGATTCTGGTTCTCCTTTGTGTGTGTGCATGGGTGCGTGTATGTTTATGTGTGTTTTCTATTTTTTCCTTTGCCACTTACTTCTATTGATGCAGCCCATTTCCTTCTATTTCTGTTGTAATCTGTTGTGGTTGGCTAAGCCAGATAAGCAGACTTGTTAAAATTTGTTTGAAATAAGAATAAATAATTTCTGAGAGCTTGAATGTTGAGTTGATGGGTCAAGTACACGACCATTGGTTTTTCAGAGTTTTCCCCCCTCATGTTTAATATGATAGCCACTAGCCCTAGGTGGCTATTGAGAGCTTGAAATGTGTCTAGCTTTAATGGAAGTGTACTATAAGTCTAAAATATACACCAGATTCCAAAGATTTACTACAAGAAAAGAATGTAATAACATTTTTTGTTGATTACATGTTGAAATATTTTAGATAATATTAAAGTAAATTAAACATTATTTAAATTACAATTTTGCCTGTTTTTATTTTATTAAAAATAGAGCTACTAGAAAATTTAAAATAACATTTGTGGGTTACATTATAGTAGTTGTAGTTGAGGTAATTTATCTTACTTGAGAGGTGATGTCCATATGAGTGAGATGGTGCTTGTACCATATGAATCATGAAGCTAAGCCTGCAACTTTTTCTTACCTCTGTGTAAGAAACTTTATAAATGGTTGGTAGCATGGACTCCAGGGTTCAGATTTCAGTTCTGCCACTCCTCATTGTATGGCCTATGGCAAGTTACTTGGTTTCTCTAAATCTGTTTCCTTATATGAAATATGAGGAAAACGGCAAACTAACTTCATATGATTATTGTGAGGAATAATTTATATGGATCACTTTCATACAGTACATATCACGTGACAAACTTTATGTTAGATGGTAGCTATTAACTTGTTTCCGGGCAATTTGGCAATATTCACTTACTGTAATTGAGTCTTACAGGGAGTAGATTCAGGGTTGATCCAGATAGGAAAAAGGTTATATATCTTTGGCCATCTTTTTTTAAAAATTGATTTTTAGTGAGCAAGAGAGAACAAAACATCAATGGGCTACCTCCTGCCCCTCCCCAGGATTGAGCCCATAACTCAGGCACGTGCCCTGACCTGGAATCGAACCAACCACCTTTCAGTGTGTGGGAGGACCAACTGAGCAACCCCCTGGCCATCTTTTTTCCTTGTCATTCAATATTTTTATTAAAATTTTTTTTAAAAAATATATTTTATTTTTTTTTACAGAGAGGAAGAGAGAGGGATAGAGAGTTAGAAACATCGATGAGAGAGAATCATCCTGCACACTCCCTACCGGGGATGTGCCCGCAACCAAGGTACATGCCCTTGACCAGAATCGAACCCGGGACCCTTCAGTCCGCAGGCCAACGCTCTATCCACTGAGCCAAACCGGTTTCGGCTCAATATTTTTATTTTTAATCCTCACTTGAAGATACGTTTTCATGGATTTTTTAGAGAGAGGAAGGAGAAACATTATGTGAGAGAGAAACTTAGGTATGTGCCCTGACCCAGAACAGACCCCTCAGCCCTTTGGTGTCCTAGACGACACTCCAACCGAGTGACCACTGGCCAGGGCTGTCATTCAGTATTTTTAATTATATGGCTTATAGTTTGCTCTGAAGAGTCTTTTTTCCTCCTCTTGTTTTAGGCTTTTGAGGAGTGAATGTAAACTCAGAACTTTTTAAAATTATGGTTCTGTTGTGCTTAGATGGAAAGTCTGGTCATTGTATATCTGACACTTTGTTTTAATAAAGTATTCCTGCTGAAACATTTCAGATTTGATTTTAATACAGATAGAGCCGTTGTTTTCATTGTTAGCATATGCTTCAGCTATGTAGCAGACAAAAGTACTCAGGAGGATCTTTTTAACTGTCATTGCTAGTTCAGTTAGTGGTTTTTGACTGTTATATATTCAGCATTTTTAAAAGCAATATGAAAGAAAAAGCAGATCTGTCATATTTAAGCAGTTGACTGTTTTGGCAGTGATTAGGGACAAGAAGATTATCATGAGTAAACATTTGGAATATTTTCTTTAAATTTTTTTCTTAAATCAAATAAAGAAGACAAAACAGTACAGAGGTGTTTAAAGTTAATATCCCTGTCCCTTCCTCTCCCCAATTGTGTCCTGAGTTAGAAACTGGTCATTTTGGATTATAGCCTCTCACACCTAAAAATATTTTCAAGCCAAGGCTATGCACAGCTCTATGGTTGTTACCTCTTGAGGGGATTCTCTTTTTAACTTGCAACAAGGTGTAGACACACACACTCCTGTCTTGAGGCTTTCCTCCAACAAGTTGTTCAAATCAGAATTCTTTTTAAAAAAATATATATTTTATTGATTCTTTTACAGAGAGGAAGGGAGAGAGATAGAGAGCTAGAAACATTGATAAGAGAGAAACATCGACCAGATGCCTCCTGCACACCTCCCATTGGGGATGTGCCCGCAGCCAATGTACATGCCCTTGACCGGAATTGAACCCGGGACTTTTGAGTCTGCAGGCCGACGCTCTATCCACTGAGCCAAACCAGTTTTGGCTCAAATCAGAATTCTAAGAGTTACTTGATTTTTTTTCTTTCCCTCACTTCTCACATCCAAACCATCCACAAGTCTTTAAGGTTATACCTTCAGAATTCAGTTTAATCTACTAATCCAGGCCACATTTCTCTGTGACTACTGCAGTAGGCCTCCCAGCTCCCATTCTCCATCAGTTCCGTGCCCCCAGCCTGTTTTCCATATGGTAGCAAGTGTTATTTATAATCTGAAAGTGGAAATGGGATTTTATGCTCCCGTCTCCACCCACCAAAGCCCTTCAATGGTATCCCATTCTGTAGTACCCCCTGCCCCCAAGCTCCATGAAGTCAGGAATACGTTTTTTAATGGCTTATACTAAGTCACTGGCAAGAGGAATGGAATTGTCATGACTGGCTTAGGCTCAGTCAGGACTTACCCCTAGAATTGGGCTGCCATCTCCTTGTCCATTGGGGAAGAATGGATGCATGCGTCTGGGTCTCGTGCAGTTTGGAGGCGCTGTGGGTGGGTGGGGACTTGACTCTGGCAGGAGGAAGACTTTCATATACATTTTACTAATTTACGAATTTTCTTTCCTCTGACGCTTCTATTATAGAGAAAGGGCAAATAGCAATATTAAAATATTTCCTCTAATCCCCTTTTAATGTCCATGAATTTTGTGCACCAGGCCACTAGTTGAATCATAATTTAGACATTTACTGAAGGAAACCGAAACAGATAATACTTTAAACTACTGGAAGATGAATTATCTCTTTTATTCAACAGATTTAATGTTGGATAGTTGTGGGAGGAAGAATGTGCTTTTAAAAAGTTATTTTTCTAGACCATGACATTTAACTTATAAAATTGGCTAAATTGTGTATTGTAGCTATTTCCTTCAATAGTATCCAAGCCACTTTGAATCTTATTGATTTTAGCAATAACTATAGATTTTAGTAGATTATTTTAGATAAGTAAGGGCTTCAACTGAAGAACAGGTTATTAGGCCTTGAGTTCTGTGCAAGAAGTATCTTTAAAGTTAGGTAACATTTACTAAGCTCTTACCATGTGCCAGGAACTGTGTAAGTAGTTTGATCCCCGTAATAAAAGGTGTATGAAGTGAAGTTTCAAACTTGATTTCAAGTATGATCAAGGAGATGTTAAGTAATGTTAAAACGAAGATTAGGTAGCTAATAAGTAGTGAAGTCAGGTTTGTCTGATTCTAAACCTTGTTATTTCCCACCTACTCCACAGACCCTGTAGAAGGATAACAGCTTATTAAACAAACCTTTAGACTCTAGACTTTGGTTTCAGCATGTGTGTAGCAAAAACCAAATAAATAGATAATAAAAGCCAGGTGAGTACCATGTGTCATGTTTTGTGACTTTTAAGTTAATCTCAAAGCAAGTTATTTTGTGTATTTAGATAGCTAATTAGATAGATTCCACACTAAAGGTTAAATAAGGTCTTTAAATTTTGAGTGTATTTTTTTTTTTTTTTGCAACACATTATTTTATACATTTCCTAGAGAATGTGTCAAAGGAAATGATTTTATGGTCAGAAGCCCATTCTTACCTCCAGAGGCAGCCTCTATCCCCCTCGTCATCATCAACCCTTCCCCATCACCCCCAGTCCCATAAACTCAAAGAAATAGAGAGGAATGAAGTTGAAGAGCTTCTTTGGTGTTTTAAGATCTGACTTTCTATAAACTGCTTAAGCTGGGTTTTCTAAGTGAGCAGTTCCTTAACTTTGAATTAGTAAAACATTAAAATATTTATGGCATCTACCACTGACCCCTTTTCTGCAACGTAGGAGTTAATCCAGCAGTTTCTGGTTAAATAGTGGTGTTAGGCAATTCAAGAATTACGACACAGGTTCTGATTGAGGAGGGCAAATAATACTTGTGTGAGAAGAACACCAGGCAGCATGGTAGTCAAAACTACCTCCTTTATAAGAACAAAACCCAAATGAATGCTGATTCATCTTTTATCTGGAAATTGGTAGATTATTTCTGTCAGTGGGATTATCCAAGTTTTTGCTTTATTTGCGTTTTCTGATTTTTAGGGAAAATTATAGACATTAATTTCTTATAAGATGAAATTATAATTTAAAAATATACATTCTAAATTAAAATCGTGTCCAGATATGTATATTTATACTTGGAATTTGTGTCTATATATTTTGGAGGCAGCTTTGTTGAGGTGTAATTCATGGATCATACAATGAACTCATTTAAAGTATACAATTCAGTTATTTTTAGTCTATTCACAGAGTTTTCCAACCACCACCACAGTCTAATTTTAGAACATTTTTATCATTCCAGAAAGAAATTTTGTACCTGTTAACAATTACTCCCTAACTCTCATTCTCTCTCTTCCCCTGCTATAAGCCTTAGGCAACCTCTAATTTACTTTCCGTCTCTATGGATTTGCCTATTTTGGACATTTCCTATAAATGGAATTATATAGCTCTGGTTGGGTGGCTCAGTTGATTGGAGGGTTGCCTGATACACCAAAATGTTGCTGGTTTGATCCTACAACCAAGGTACGTGTCGACCTATGAACCAAGAGGTCATGGTTCGATTCCTGGTCGGGACACGTGCCCAGGTTGCAGGCTTACATCCCAGTGTGGGGCATGCAGGAGGCAGGCCATCAACGATTCTCTCTCATCATTGATGTTTCTATATATCTCTCTCCCTTCCTCTCTGAAATCAAAAGAATAATAAAAATAAAGGAATACTGTCCTAACCTTTCACACCAGTGCTCCTCACGGTGTCCAGCAGATGCCTTACTTTGTGATCTCCTCGGGTGCCCTGGGCCTCACCCTGGGAATTCTTCTGAAGCAGAATCTCTGCATGTAAGGCACAGAAATCTTGCTTATTAAGTGTTTTCTCTAGGTTATTCTCAATCACTCTAAAGTTTATGAACGAGGACTTCTTTAGGAAGTAAATTTTGTGTAGGTTGCAGTATTAGAAATTAATAAGATTCATTCTGGCTACAATTCTGTGTATGTTTTGTTTCTGATAAAGAATGATAAATTTTTTCCCTCCAAGCTCAGTTGTAACTATCCCATACTGTGTGGTTAGGGTAGGGTTCTGGGGTCCTTATATGCCCCTTTGTTTTGCTGGTTATAATATGGATAATCAGATAACTGCTTTTATTATTTATATCCTCCTGCCACTCTCCTTCCCCATTTCACCATTGGTTAGGAATTAATGACTTAACTGGATGTGAGTTTTTTGAGAGTTACTGCAGGATAACGAAGTAATGAACGGTGCTTTTCCCAGCATCCTTGAATGACTCGTTGGAAGTTATTTCTGGCTTTCTCCACGGACCTCATGGTGAAAAGGGCTGAGTTGGGCCCTAGCAAGTGTCAGAATGTTCTCTGCCAGCAGCTGGCTCTCTCCAACCCCCACTTCCCATTCCTCCTCCTTTCTTCTTTTTAAACTTGGGCCCATGTGATGGAATTAAAGATTTGTTCCACTCTGATTTTTAGGAAAATTCTACTTCATTGTTGAACTCGGTGAAGTCAACTGCTGCATTCATTAGTTGGATTACAAATGGCTTATTGTAAAACTATACTTGTTCTTTTCTTCTCTCCCTGAAGGAATGTGTAAACAGGACATGTCACTTTTATAAGGAATATTTTTTAGAATGGGGGGAGGCTGGCAGTAATGTAACTCTTTGGACACACCTACAAGTTTCCCTTTATATGTTGCCCTATAAAGATTATTATCTCATAGTACAGTGTTTCCCAAAGTGTGGTATGTGTACCCCCAGGAGTACGGGAAGAGTTTGGGGGGGGGATATGCACTGCACCGTGCTTAGCTACGCCTACTTCTATGTTCTCATGAGTACGAGGGGTACTCAGCGTTACAAAAATTATAGAAGGGGCACACATATGTCAAAAGTTTGGGAAACACTGTCATTGAACAATAAATGATTTGCATTTTATAAAACCCATGATAGACTTTGTCTTTGCCCTGGGGCAAGGATGGATGTATCCCCTAGGGACTAATTACCCACATGTGACCTGACCATTTAAATTGATTAAAAGTAAATAAAAATTTAGGTCAGTTGAACCAACCACATTTCAAGTACTCATTAAGCCACATGTCACAAATGATTACCATATTGGACACGGTAATAGAGATAATTCCTATCATTGCTGAAAGTTCTCTTGGACAGTCTATACTAATATACTAGACTGAACATTTTTAAAAAGAGAAAGAGGCAAACGAAAGAGCAAAATAATAAAGACCCGAATTTCTACCCTTCCTCCGTAGTGCAACATTTCCTGTCTTGTACTTTTGATTAAAGCTCAGAAAAAGGTCTATTATTTTGAGTGTCATCACTTTGACCTCGTTTTTTAATGTTGGTTTCTATTTCCCAGGCTGGCAGCGATGGTGAAAGCATAGGAAACTGCCCCTTCTCCCAGAGGCTCTTCATGATTCTTTGGCTCAAAGGAGTGGTATTCAGCGTCACAACTGTTGACCTGAAAAGGTAAGATGTGGTTGAGTATATGTAGATTACTTTTTTCAGTTTGTTCTCCCCATCCCTCACTTTGCTTGCCATATGTTCTCTAAAGAAAATATATAGTATTAAAGTTCAGCTGATGTGTGGACAAACTTAACTTGTATTAAGTATTACGGTAATTCACAATTCAGTAAATTGCATGTAGCCACTCAGTCTTTTTAGGAACTCGTTGTATGCTTACCTTACATTTCAAGAGCAGCACCAGGAGCGAAGCTTTGGTGTGGGTGCAGTGAAATCTTTGCCATTCCTGTTTAGTAAACAGGGGTCTGTGAAGAACTTTCTAAGCTGACACCTTCCTGATCTCAATTTTGCTAAACATGGGGCCTATATAATCCGGATCCTTAAAGGCAAGAATATCAGATTTTAGGAGGATAAAAACAGCTTGGTCTATTTTATTTAACCTCCTTTCCAGGAAATAAAATGGCATTTTTAAATAATACAATTCCCACCATATTTGGTTAAGTACAATATTACTGTAAAATAAGAGCAGTTATCCATGGCTGTGATGGTCCTTGCTAGTTGAAGAGTTATTTCTCACTTTGGCCGTAGAGCCTAGTGGAGAGGGAGAAGGCTAAGGAGAGCCCTTAGAGGTAGTAAGTCTTGTTATTGAGGAGCTCCTGTTCCTCCTGAGGTGAAGAACATTCATACTAAAAGAAAAAAGATTTAAATCAAGGAGAGAGACTCACCTACAAGTTCCCCTTTATACGTTGCCCTATAAGAATAGTTATACCGATAGTCTAGGACTCAGCAATGGAAATGTGTTCCTCTTGATGCAACATGGTTTGCTGCTTATTTTAAAGCATATCAGTCATGAACAGTGTTCAAGAAAAAGCTATGGACTGGCCTTCACTTAATGGATGGCAGAATTCTTCTATGATCTCCCTCTGGGCATCACAGAGGGAGCATTTTGTGAGAGCTCTGGACTTACTCCCAGTTCTAGGTCAGCAATCCCTGGAACACCTGTCAGCTCCTTTCAGCTTATTCCTTACTGCTCGTGCACAATTTGAAAACAGTCTTAGGATTTATTGATTGAAAATGAGCCATGAACTCTTCCAGGAACCCCATTAATTATGTATATGAATGTAGAGAAGGCCTTTGGGGATAGTAAGAGTTAAAACTACAGGTTCTTTGGACAGAGCTATTGTAAGAATGAAATACTTCATGGAGTTATCCTTTGATTACTGTTTTTTTCCTACATGCATTCGCAAAAGAAGTTTCCCAATATAACTTCTAAAAATAGACCATGCTGCCAGGCACACGCCCTGGCTGTGTCTTAAAATACATGTATTTCTCCTATTCCATTTTTGGGTTGGAGCAAGTGAGTTGACTGCCATGCTTCCAAAAATCCTTTCAACAGCTCAATACAGTGCTTGATTGTGGCGCATACCAGCAGTGGTGTCATAAATGATGACTGTCTGGTTCAGAAAAGGAAGTTAACACATAATGCCTATTTCAAAGTCATTGGTTTTACTTTCCATTTACAAACTTCTTAAAAGGCATTATTCCAGTAAGTTGGTTGATATTAGAGCATATGTGTAAGTGTATGTACCCTACATGTCAAAAGTGACACATGAGCCCCCAGTGTGGCTCACTTGTTGGGAGCATTGTTTTATACATGGAAAGGTGGTGGGTTCAATTCCCCGTTAGGGCACATATCTAGGTTGTGGGTTCAGTCCCCATCTGGGCTTGTATGGGAAGGCAAATGATTGATGTTTCTTACCCCCCCCCCCCCCCTCAAGTGACACAGGAAGTACAATGAAAAATTCAGGGCCTCATGTTAGAAAATACTACCACTCAAAGAAAGGAATTTTATTTCCTAGGGCTTTTTGTAAAATCAGCCGAGTACACTAACACGAGAACCTGTATTTTTTAGTTTTCTTTAGAAATCCTAGGTCTATAGTATATATATTTAAAACTGGTTCTTAAGGGCAATTGAAAATATACAATCAATACATGATAATGAGTCCCTCCACCCCTAGTCATCAACTTCCTCTTCATAGATATCATTACATTTAGAGTTGGTTTTGCCCTAGCCTGTTTGGCTCAGTGGATAGAGCATCAGCCTGCGGACTGAAGGGTCCCAGGTTCGATTCTAGCCAAGTGCACATGCCTGGGTTGCTGGCTCAATCCCCAGTGGGGGGAGTGCAGGAGGCAACCGATCATTGATTCTCTTTTGTCATTGATGTTTCTATCTGTCTATTCCTCTCCCTTCCTCTATGGGGGGGGGGAGTAGAAAAAAATATATATTTAGAGCTGGTCTTTATCCTTCTAATCCTTTTCTATGAGTTTACTCAGAGTCTTTAGTTAGATTTCAAAAAGAAAGTGAACATTGGCTAAAAAACCCTGTAAAATCAAATTGTCACAGAGGAATACAGCATCCTGTAGTGAAAAGTACCTTTCATAATGTAGTCTTAACTATGTTTATAGGGAGCTGTGGGAGGAAATGCCTATAGTGCTTACTTTCCTGCTTTTTTCTGATCCATTGTCTAACTCCTCAGTGAAACGTGTGAGCAATAGAACTTTCCTGAGAGCTACTTAAAAACCCACTCTGTGCTCTGGAAAATTATTGTTACTTGACATTTCATCCATAAAAATCAAGCCAGCTCTGGCACAGTGTGACACATTCTCTTTGAATCTCAATTGGTGTTAATGGCTGTGCTGGTGGCATTCATGTGCCTGGGGAACTGGAACAGTCTCCCGTCGCTCGCCTGTGTGCTGCCTTAGTGCTTCAGTGGGAGTCATTTTTAAACCCAAATTTTCTGTTCACGCTACAATTGCATTACAGAACTTTTGGATTCAAAACAGTGTCCAAGCTTCAGGAGAAATTTGGGTGTTACATCAACCACCATTTGAATAAAAGCTTCAGATAAATAAGTGAAAACATTAAAATTTGAGGGAGTGTTTAAAGATGTTATCACATGTCCTCAAAGGGGAGCACCCGTGCGTAGCAGCAGGTGTCAGGGGTAGGACCTGGTTGTGTTTGGAGAGAGCCCTGGGATCTTGGGCAAGCCTCTCCTCTGGGAAGTCAGTTGTCTCTCTCTCTCTCTCTTTTTTTTTTTTTTTATAATTTTTCTTTTTTAATATATTTTATTGATTTTTTACAGAGAGGAAGGGAGAGAGATAGAGAGCTAGAAACATCGATGATAGAGAGTCATCCATCAGCTGCCTCTTGCACACCCCCCACCGGGGATGTGCCCGCAACCAAGGTACATGCCCTTGACCAGAATCGAACCTGGGACCTTTCAGTCCACAGGCCGACGCTCTATCCACTGAGCCAAACCGGTTTTGGCTGTCTCATTTTTAAAATCAGGAAAAAGGAAGGGAAACATTAACTAACGTTTCTTCAGTCTGTTATGTGCTAACTATTGTTCAGGGTACTTCTGACTACTCTCATTAAACCGTTTTCAGACCTGCTACTGAATGTAATTATTATTTTTTTTAAATAACACTGCTACTATAGGGTCTTTCTGGCTGACAGGTTCCTGGCAGCGACCAAGATCTTTATTTGAAGACTTAACGCTATCTTCATTATGCCCAGTTCATAAATCAGAGATTAGCATTTCTAGAGCCCAGATAAACCTGAGATGTAGGCAAGGGAGAGAAAGAAGAAAGTGTGAGAACAGGGAGCGGCAGAGAAAGAAAGAAAAAGAAAGAGAAATTGAGACACTGACTTGGCATATTTTGTCACATACTTGCTGGGGTAAACTCTGGTTTTGAGAAATGAGAGTAGAAATGATAACTTTTAAGATATTGACTTTATTGTAAAAGCAGTGATATCTGCTATTTTACTAGTGAGTAAAATCCCCTTCCATGGTATTTTCTGAGGAGAGAAAGTAAATTGAAGACCACTTTTTAAAAAGACGGAGAAACACGTTTTCATTTCCTCATCCCCACCTTAAACACTGAAACTATTCCCTCCTTTGCAATGTCATTTCTGACTTCTTGTTTTAAATGACAACATACCAAATTGTAACATATTATGTGAGTCAGACCCACATGTAAGTTGCCATAATAATGGCATAAAGGTTTAGAACAGTGGTTGGCAAACTCATTAGTCAACAGAGCCAAATATCAACAGTATAATGATTGAAATTTCTTTTGAGAGCCAATTTTTTTAAACATAAACTGTATAGGCAGGTACATTGTTAATAACCTAATTAGGGTCCTCCTAAGCTGGCCTTGGCTAAAAACTCAAGGGGCCAAAGAGCCCCATGTGGCTCGTGAGCCGCAGTTTGCCGACCACTTGTTTAGAAGGTTATGGTAGTTTAACCTTTCACAATTTAGTAATAGTTTAAGATGTTACAAATGAAATGATAAAATAATAGTTCTGCATATCTTAAAGGGCCGTTATAAACTTAGAACAAAATCTGATTTCAATTTAGATTCCTTACATAGTTTGCTTTCATTATCATGTCTCTGTGGTTCTAACTTTCTGAAAACAGCTTTCAGCAAGTTGAGAGGTCAGTTTGATTTCCAGGTAGTTCTTCAGAAACAGCCGTGTGACTGACACACAGAGACTAAATGGATGGAACAGGCCAGCCATTTATTTATTTATTTATCCCCCCCCACCCCCCCCCGGTTTTCACACTTTTATTGTAAAGCTCGGGAATAATTACACGGGTCTTCCATTGACAGCTCAGCAAACAAACCGCCAGGCCAGCCTTTTAGAGATCATCCATTTCCTACTGCTCCCAGCCAGGAAAGGACAAACTCCATTCTTGCCCTTTGTAAATTTGATTTGAGTTAAGGAAGCCCTGTTAATTCTAACAATTCAAGATATATGTCTCACCAATGCATCCTGAATCATGTATATCCCGTGCACACACACGTGTGTGTGTGTGTGAAAGAGACAAATACATAGAGCTGGAGAACTTGGCTTTATGTTGTTTTTCAAGATTATTTCAAAATGATAAACACTGTTGAGCCACTAAGAGCTGAATTAGAAATATGTTAGTGAATATTTATCTAACTCTGTTATTAATATAACTACTTGTAAGCTGTGCTAATAAAATCTGTTAAGAATTATAGAAGCTGTATTTGAAACCTTCTCATGGGTGCTATTTTGTTTTAAAACAACTGTGCCACAAACCAACATTAAAGTAGACAAACTTCAGCAGTATACCACATTGATCAAAATAAGTAAAATCCTTTAACTGATAGAACTGGTACAAATAGATAAATGCTTGGTAACTAGGATCTGGTGTGTGTCTTGGTGAGTCCAAATCTACTGATTCAGTTAGTGGCTTTACTATTAGAAAGTAGCAAAGCTAGTGAAGAATAAGCAATAGGAATAAATTGAAATAAAGGATTTATGTTAACTTGTTTTTGCTCATTTGTTTTGTAGTGTCCAGTATTCTCTTGATTTATGTGAATTAATATTATGCATTGAAACTCAGCACCTTCAGAAGGAAAGGGGAAGTTCTACATACTTAGTATTTTTTTTCTCCATTTAGTGAGTCAACTAAATACAGACAGGGCATCTTTAATGCCTCGGTGTCCTGTGGCCGAGCTGCACTCCTCTTAAACCAGGCAGCTGGGCCTGAGCCACTAGCCCCACGGCCCCCAGTTGGTGCAAGTGTACCCAATTAAATTTTAATTGATGTTAAGCCACTTAAGTTGCCCAAGTATTAGCTCCTGTAAGGTTCCTCCTTTTCATTTCTCTCTGTTTATTGTTTGTTTCTCTTTATTTCCTTTTCTTCACCTGGGAACAAAATGGTAGAGAACAGAATATATATTTTTTTAATCTAAATTATTCCTACTATGGAAAAAAAAAAAAAAAAAAAAAAAAAGGTCTACTTGGTAAGAAACATTACAAAAAAAAATTCAGCCCTGACTGGTGTGGCTCAGTTGTTTGAGCACCATCCACTGGACCAAAAGGTTGCTGATTGATTCCCGGTCAGGGCACGTAACCAGAATGTGGGTTCAGTCCCCATTCGGGTACATGTGTGAGGCACCCAATATATGTTTCTCACATCTGTGTTTCTCTTCCTCTCTTACCCACTCTCCCTTCCTCTCTAAAATCAATAAAACATTAAAAAAAGAACAAAAATATATCCCACAAACATTGAAGTACATTTAAAAAAATATATATATTTTATTGATATTTTACAGAGAGGAAGAGAGAGAGATAGAGAGCTAGAAACGTCGATGAGAGAGAAACATCGACCAGCTGCCTCTTGCACACCCCCCACTGGGGATGTGCCCGCAACCACTGTACATGCCCTTGACCAGAATCGAACCTGGGACCTTTCAGTCCGCAGACCGACGCTCTACCACTGAGCCAAACCGGCTTCGGCTGAAGTACATTTTTTGCTCTTATCTGGAGGCATGAATTCTGTGTATTTTGCTTTTTCTAGATATGTCACTCAAGGCAAACATTTGAATGAGTTCAACTGAATTGTTGAATATTTATTGAAGGTCTTTCATGATATAAACCAAAGATTTATACATTTTTAGCCATTGCCTATCAGTTCAGTTTCATTGATCTCACACCGCAGTTCCTGAAATGTTAAGTGTTTGGAAAGCATCAGTAAAATGAGCCTTTGTGGGTCAAACAAAACACCCAAGGCCTCAGAGTTCCAGGTGAGAACCAGAAGCTGAAGAATCTTAGATTCTCTTTGCTTGATGACCTGATACATCTGTCCAGTTCTGACCACTGTTTTTGCTTAACAGGAAGCCTGTAGACCTGCAGAACTTGGCTCCTGGGACCCATCCACCATTTATAACTTTTAACAGTGAAGTCAAAACGGATGTAAATAAGATTGAAGAATTTCTTGAAGAAGTCTTATGCCCTCCCAAGTGAGTATCAACGAAAAATGCATGGAGCCAAAACCGGTTTGGCTCAGTGGTGGAGCGTTGGTCTGCGGACTGAAAGGTCCCAGGTTTGATTCCGGTCAAGGGCATGTACATTGGTTGTGGGCACATCCCCGGTAGAGGGTGTGCAAGAGGCAGCTGGTCGATGTTTCTCTCTCATCGATGTTTCTAGCTCTCTAGCTCTCTCCCTTCCTCTCTGTAAGAAAATCAATAAAAAAGAAAAAAGAAATCTTAAAAAAAGGAAAAGAAAAATGCATGAAAATTCCATTTCTTTAAAGCTTTGTCTTGATTGGTATTTGAGTTAAATTCTCACAGTGTTAAGTTGGAATGACTAGGACTTCTCTTCATTTATTGTAATTAATTCTACACAGATGTCAGCATTAGGTAGGAAGCTGTTGTAAGTAGGTTTGGAGCATGTGAGATAGGTCAGGGAAGACTGGTTGGTTGAGGGACATTGGCTCCAAGTTGAAAGAGAAGTTTAGGGAGGAGAAGAGATGGGGAAAGGCCGCTTTAAACTGAGCCCAGCCAGGATGTGTGAGCAGGTATGGTGCAGGCTGCTGGGGATTTCTCACAGGTCATTTCAAAGGGAACGCTCTGAAGCTACCGCCCAGAGGAATTGACTTTTTAGACCAGTCCCTGGGAATAACTTTGCATTTATGTACTTCTTTGAGGTGTTTGTTCTAGATCCCAGGTCCTACATGATTGATAACAGTTTTATAGTTCTATTTCCTATAATGTAAAGTACAGTTGTAGACTAGGTGAACTCTCATGACAATTAGCTAAGTTGCAGACAGGCAGTTTTGCATCATACTGTAATCTTGGCATTGTTTTAAAGTATTACTGAATTCTTTTAGGCTTTTCCAGTTTCATTATCTTCAAAACTGGAAAAAGAAAAAAAAAAAAAATCCTCCCCCCCCAATCCATGCCTTTCTTGCTAGTTACCATCATTTATCTTCTATAACCAGATACATTTCCCAGAAATGGGTTATTGAGTCAGAGGTTTCAAAATTAACTAATGACTCAATGTTCGTTCATTCACTCACTGTGCAAACAGTTATTGGGCAACAAAGCCCTGTGGACACAATAATGAATCAGACATAGTTCCTGAAACACAAATATGGATGGTGGTAGTGCTGGTTGCGGTTTGGGAAGTGAGTGGATCAACTGTAACTGAAAAATAAATGATTAAATGGCAAAAAGGAAAGAGAGTGAGTGCAATCGGGGAAGGCTTTAGAGATGATTTGAATTAAACTTTAGTTTAAAAAAAGTGGCATTCAGCAGGTGAGGGAAGGAGTGGCAATCATTCTAGGCAGGAGAATAATTTTGAGTCAATAGTGTTTCTTTTGGAGACCTGACGGTATCTAACCCATCTTCCATTGAGAACAGAATTGGCCTGTTTAGCAATCTTGTACCAGCTTAAAATTTCATTTTCTTACTCCTGTATTATAAAAGCTTATCCTCTGCCTTTCTTCCTGTTTTTCTAAGAGCTTTAAACTTCTTTTACCTCTACTTATCAGGAGTCCAAACCTTCCTTCCATCCCCAGTCAAGTTTCCTTTAGACCAACACTAATAAAACTGTACCTTGACTTTTCCTCCAGACCTGGTTATATAAGCAGAATACCAATAAATCCATACTGAGGTCTTTGTATTTGCAAAATGTAAATGGTAGGTTTATACATATCAGTAAGGAGCTGTTACGGCCATATATCCAACTTAGTAGAAATAACTCATGAAGTAATGTTGCATCATAGAACCTACTAGATCCCTTTTTAATTCTTAAAAGTCTGTCGGCCCCGAGGGAAGCTGCACATTTGTCTGCTTGTCCTCAGACAGTGATGAAAGTGATCCTCCTCTCCTGTAACTGTAGAGCATGTACCAACATTAAATTATAAACAGCGACAGTTTGAATGGCTTGCCATCCGCTGTGAAGAAAACTGTGTTTTGTCTGAAGTGTTAAATCGGTAAATTCTCCCAAGAGAGTTGTTTTTAAAGTCAGTATGCTGATATCTTCATATACCATTTCAGTCAAATGGACATTTTCTTACATTTTCATATAGTTTTCTTCATCAACAGCAACAACAACAAAAGTAATTTTTATTAGACCTTCTTGTTGTTTTTCTCAGAGGAAATGGACATTAAGATAATATATCTAATATCAACATATTCTGGTTTCTTGACATTGGTTTTTGAATTGGACCATGGAAATAAACATTTTCACTTTGCTTTTTATATATAGAAACTTCAGCCTCATTTTGTTTGGATGTATTCATAGAGATACATTAACCAGAAATAGTCTTTTCTTTCAGTTTAATTTAATTTAAAACTTGGAGATCTTTCTGTTATGCAGGGTTCTCAGTGTGCTAAATTCTCTCTAAGAGTAATTTCTTTGTTTTTATGTTGTAGCTTATAATCAAAAGAGAGTTTCTAAATAATTTTATAATTTACTTAATTTAGAAAGGAGTGTTTTTGATGTTGCTAATACCTCTGCTGTTATTAACTAACATTCAAGTACCATTATGTGCCTTATGCACAGTGCATTATAGGTTATTTTGTGGATTATCTCAATCCTCTCAAAGACTTTATGAAGAAACCAAAGATGAGTAATGCAAACAATTTGTCCAAGGTTAACGGTGGCAGAGCTGACGTACTTACTTCCAAAGCCAGGTTTATGTAACTTCAAAAACCCATGTTTCTCCTATTGTCTTCTTTCCGATTCTCATTTTGTTGAGTTTGACTTTTATAAGAGAGGTAGAATGTGTCTTTAAGTGGGATTACGCTTTAAAGAGTACCAAATTGAAGGCTAGCTTGAGCTTAAAGGAAGGGTCAAAGAGAAATCCTAGAAATTTCCTTTACTTTGATGAGCAGGTTAGACGGAAGGTGGTTGTCAAACTGAATTGAACGAGTCCTTTTTAAAAAGCAGGTGAGGTTTAACTTCTGAGGAGCTTTTGTTTGTATGCATTGCAGCAGCATGTTTGGATTGGGAATTCCTTCCTTTCCGTGGGCAGGCGGCACAGTGGTCTCTGCACGTAGAATTGTATTTCAAGGAGGACTAGGAGGAGGCGGGTTCCTGGGACTGTGGCATGCGTTCCTCTCCCTTCCCTTTATTGTCTGTGACGTTCAGGGACCGTCCTGCGCACTGTCACTTAGAACAGGTAGACCTTCAGGGCCTTAACTCTGGCTGATCCTCCTCACAAAATTGTAAGCTTTCTTGTTTCCAAATAGGATGAGGCGAAAAGGCAGAAGCGTTCTACACGCTGGTAAATGAAAATCTAGCATTTCTAATAAATGACTTTGGCATTTGATGATAATGAGAACAGAGTGTTTTTATGTGAGCACATCTGCTTTAGTCAGGACAAATATAAATACAGGCAACTGTCTGTTCCAGAGTTGTTTTGAATTTACAGACTAAGGGAATGCTTAAATCAAGCAGCTTTTGCTGGTCAGCGTAACTATAGGTTTTAAGAAGAAGCTTTCTCTTTTTTCTTCCATGGGGAAAGTGTTTATGTTTTTGTTTTTAGTTTCCCTTGCTTGAATGAAGGAACTACTTTGCCTCCTCCACCTCTGCCCAAAAAAGCTTTGAAACTTGGAATTTTAACTAAAGCAGGACTATGCACTTGGCTAACTTACTGATAAAAGGATAGAGAAAGCTAGATACTTTTGGAGAAGAGCTCTCAAAGGTATTATGAAGCCTTTTTAAAAAATGAGAAATACAGGTAATGAAAGTTGAATTTATTTACCTGGATGATGAACATTCTTTTTTCTTTTTTTCTTTTTTAATATGTTTTCATTGATTTTAGAGAGGAAGGGAGAGGGAGAGAGTGTGTTAAAAACATCAATGATGAGAGAATCATTGATCAGCTGCCTCCTGCACATCTCCTACTGGGGATCGAGCCCACGACCTGAGCATGTGCCCTTGACTTGAATCCAACCCAGGACCCTTCAGTCCACAGGCTGATGCTCTATCCACTGAGCTAAACCGGTTAGGGCAACCTCTGATTTTCTAAATAAACTTTCTCTTACAAAAAAACAAAGTTAAATTTATAAGGATAATTTAATAAGCTGTATAACCAGACTTTATTCTTACATTAGTACGAGAAAGGAGAAAATATATGAAATCTTTCCTAAAATGATGGGAATATTATTAGGTAGTCTACCATTAATACAGAATAAAGGACTAATCTAAAAGTCTAAATACCCTGGATGCTCATGTCCATTTTATGGTTGACACTAGCTTTTATTAACTAGTTACCTTCCTTTTGTTAAATGTTAAAATGATTGTTATAGTAATTGAAATTTATTCTTTTATCAAGCTATCTGCTAAAACTAATAATAATTGATGACTTAATAAAATCCAGTATATGTTTTTAAATATATTTTTACTGATTTTAGAGCGGAAGAGAGAGAGATATAGAAGCATGATGAGAGAGAATCATTGATTGGCTGCTTCCTGCATGCCCCCCTATTGGGAATCGAGCCTACAACCTGGGCATGTGCCCTGAAGGGAATCAAACCATGACCTCCTGGTTCATAGGTCAATGCTCAACCACTGAGCCACACTAGATGGGCTGATGTATGTTTTAACAACACTGCAACTGAGGAGAGGAAAAACATGTGTTTTAGTTTGGGAAAACTTTTAATTCAGGACTTTGGGGCTGGAAAATAATTACTTTTAGGCAAAATAAACATTGAGATGGTCTCTTGTATTGTATGCACATAAACTTAAGCTGTAGTATTGTATACACATACACTTAATGATTTGTCTTGGAAGGCAAAAACAGGGCATGTTTAACCTGCTTTAGAGACAGTATTTTAAAAAATTTTTGATAGCATTTATTTCCATATGAATAAGGATATGCTGATTGACAGTTCTTCATTCTTACCTATTCATCAAAACAGATCTCTAAGTGTATTCATATAGAAATGCTCATCATTACATCCCAGCACTTAGTACAATGCCTGACACATAATAGATAGTAATTAGAATAAGTACCCTCATCAGTGTGGCTCAGTGGATAGAGCGGCAGCCTGCGGACTGAAGGGTCTCAGGTTCAATTCTGGTCAAGGGCTTGTACCTTGGTTGTGGGCACATCCCCAGTAGGGGGCGTGCAGGAGGCAGCTGATGGATGTTTCTCTCTCATCGATGTTTCTAACTCTCTATCCCTCTCTCTTCCTTTCTGTAAAAAATCAATAAAATATATTTTTAAAAAATTAGAATAAGTGATATATATAAATATATATAATGAATAGTGAATATATACACGATCTGTTATGTAAGCCTGCCTTCTTGTAAGTTATTTTGAAAATTATGAAGTTCAGTAGAAAAAGTTGGTACAGCTAAATATTGGTTGGGGAAAAGAAGACTAATTTTGGAAACTTGGCTAGAGAAGGACATAAATGTATTTGGGTAGGCACTTAGGTTTCTTGCACTATTTTTCTGTTGGAATGAGTCAATGAAGGTACTGTATAACCAGTGGTGAAAGCATTTAAGTTGGAAGTTGGTTGTTTTTGTAGTCAAGGGAAACCCAGGGATGTTGAAAAAGGAATTAACTGTTACAGCTCGGGCAGGGAAACAAAAAAAGTGTGTGTGTGGATAAGGTTTTCTATAGATAGGAGCAAAAAACAAAAACACGTAATATGTATATCTAAAAGCTCGGGAAAAATTAATTTACTCTTAATTGCTCACTAAAAATACTTTAATAATTTTGTTTTTACGAGGAATCTTTAAGCTTAAAAATTGAGAGATATTAACAAAAAAAAGATAGCTGGAACATCTAGATGTTCCATAGATATTTTATATTCTTCTTGCCTATATAATATACTGTGTTTAATTTTTATTTATTTATTATTATTTTTTAAATTGATTTCAGAGAGGAAGGGAGAGAGAGAAAAACATCAATGATGAGAGAAAATTATTGATTGGCTGCCTCCTGCACGCCCCCTACTGGAGATTGAGCCTGCAACCCAGGCATGTGCCCTTGACAGGAATTGAACCCAGGACCCTTCAGTCCGCAGGCTGACGCTCTATCTACTGAGCCAAATCAGCTAGGGCTACTGTGACCAATTTTTAGAAAATATATTATTTCTTGCATTCAAAAAAGAAAAGTGTAAAAAATATGACTATAAAAACTGACCTGAAACCACACCTTGCAATTGAACTAAATATCTAAAAAATACTTCATCTTCATTTTTAATTTAAAGAAAAGCGGTAAAAGAGTACCTTAAAATATATAAATAAATCTAAATTAGAGTTCAGTATAAGATATTTTTCTGAAGTCTTACTGCCCGAAAGCCCATTTTCTGGTGAAGTTTTGGAGGGCCTTTCCTAAAGTGGTCTATGAGTCTGAATTCCTTCAGCCCTGAGTCCCTGGAGCTAATGCAAGAGGAAAGAGAACAGTGTTAAACTTTTTACATCTACTTTCCAATTGAGGAAAAAACATATGGGTATGTGTGTTTTAAATTGAAATACGCAAAATACACATTTGTGTCATTTTTTTAAAGCTGTTGTATCACTAATAACTTCTCCAAGTAGGAAAACTAAGCACTTGCTAGCAAAATTCCCGACATCTTATTTTTCTGTTGCTTAGCGCCCCTTACAAAATGCAGTATATGAGAGGCTTTGGAAAATCCTGAGTGTAGGGCGATCTGAAGTGAGCAGTCTGCCTCTTGCTGTTTTGGTCCCTGACCCTCCGGATGGACAAGATGCTGACTAGCCAAGGCCTTTGCTGCTGCCAGGTTCTCTGGGCTGGCTCAGGCACCACACACCAACCATCCGGCTAGCGTCCTGGTTAAGAAAGCTCTACAGCTGGGAGAGTGTGGATTTTGGACTTTATTTAATTGCCAATTCAGATATAGAATATTTCCATCATCACAGAAAGCTTCCTTAACGCCACCCTAGGGATCTCTTTCTAAAGTGCCATTGGCTTGGCACAAGACAGTCTCCTCAGCGTTTTAATTTGTAAAACGTAGGTGGAGTGCGGATACCTTTTGATTGCCAAGAGTATTAATATGTGAACAAAAACACTGTGCAGAGCTTTGTTTCTTAAGGGGAAAAAAAAAATCTTAAAAATATCCTAGAAAACAGCCCGACTGGCGTGGCTCAGTGGTTGAACGTCGACCTGTGAACCAGGAGGTTGGGGTTCGGTTCCCAGTCAGGGCACATGCCCAGGGTGTGAGCTGGATCCCCAGGGTGAGGCTTGCAGGAGGCAGCCAATTGGTGATTCTCTCTCATCATTGATGTTTCTCTCTCTCCCCCTCCCTTCCTCTCTGAAATCAATAAAAAATATATTTTTAAATAATATCCTAGCCCTGGCCGGTTTGGCTCAGTAGGTAGAGCGTCGGCCTGCTGACGGGGGGGTCCTGGGTTTGATTCTGGTCAAGGGCATGTATTGATACTTCGGTTGTGGAGTGTGCAAGAGGCAGCTGATTGATGTTTCTTTCTCATCGATGTTTCTGACTCTTTATCCCTCTCTTTTCCTCTCTATAAAAAGTCAATAAAATACAATTTTTTAAAATGTTAAAAAACAAAACAAAAAACTACTCTATAAAAAAAATCCTAGAAAAACAGATGATGGTATTTTTCAGAGTAATAATAACTGTTAAAAGATGTCTAGGAACTGCTAGCACAATAGTTTTTTGATTGAGGGGATTTATGCTAATGTATCTTTTGGGGATCTTTAATACATTATCACTTTTCCATTTAGGTACTTAAAGCTTTCGCCAAAGCACCCAGAATCAAATACTGCTGGAATGGACATCTTTGCCAAGTTCTCTGCATATATTAAGAATTCAAGGCCAGAGGCTAATGAAGGTAAAAAGAATGTTTGGGTTATCACTGCACAAAAACAACACCCCTATTATGAGGATGATTATAAATGAATACTTTGGGATCCAGACATTCGCATATGTGTTAAAAACTGGCTTTCCCAGTTCATCAGAGATTTGAGAAAAACCAGGTTAAGTCCTTAAATTGCTGTTTTCCTGTGTTTCTAGCTTGTGGGACAGTACCTAGCAGTATAGTAGGTGTGTGGTAAAATGTTTATTGAGAGAATTTGTTCTCATATTGTGTGAAGGGAGCTATGCAAAGAACTAATGGCATATTAAAAACGGATTGGTGGAGCTTAATTTAAACCATTACTAAATCTTGTTTATTGTTAGGTGCCAGCATTCTAAAATCAGCCCCAGTGGATTTTGGATTTTTGTGCTAATTACCCTTACAGAGCAATTTTTGGATTTGCTTTAAGATAGCCTTTAGTCTCACCAGCCTTCCAAATTTGTCTGCATCCTAAAAGTAGGATTTTAGTTTCAAGTCACATTTTCATGGTGAGGATGGTTTCAGGCGTCTTCAAACTACGGCCGGTGGGCCACATGCGGCCCGCAGAGGAGTCTGATCCGGCCCGCCAGGTTTTTTGGGCAGTGAGCGCAGCCGAGGTGTTACAGTAGGAATTAGTAGTTCATATAGTCCGGCCCTCCAGCTCTCTGAGGGACCGTGATCTGGCCCCCACTTTAAAAAGTTTGAGGACCCCTGGTTAGGTAATAGGGATGTGATTTTATTTTATTTGTTAAAGGACACACTCTCATTATTTCATTCACCAAAGTTATATTTGGTATATCGGAGGGAAGGGGTCCTTTTGTGTGTTCTGTTTTTCTCCATTTTTTAAAAATTGAATTTTAGAGAGAGAGGAAGGGAATCAAGATTGGGGGGAGGGCCAAAACCGGTTTGGCTCAATGGATAGAGCGTCGGCTTGGGGACTGAAAGGTCCCGGGTTCTATTCCGGTCAAGGGCATGTACCTTGGTTGCGGGCATATCCCCAGTGGGGGGTGTGCAAGAGGCAGCTGATCGATGACTCTCTCTCATCGATGTTTCAACTCTCTATCTCTCTCCCTTCCTCTCTGTACAAAATCAATAAAATATATTTAAAAAAAAAAGATTGGGGGGAGTAAGAGGGGTGGGGGGAGAGAGAGAGAGAGAGAGAGAGAAACATTGATGTGAGAGTGAATCAGCTGGCTGCCTCTGAATGGCCGTTTCCCAGATCCCCTATGGGGATCAAGCCTGCAACTCAGGCTTGTGTCCTGATCAGAATCAAACTGTCAGCCCTTAGAGCACGGGAGATGCCCAAGCAACTGAGCCACACCGGCTGGGCTGAAAGAGGTCCCATTTAATGAACCTGTTTAACCACACCATTCACTGATTTCCCTTTCTCTTCCCTTTGTGATGTTAAGAAAACTGTATAGGGAGAGCATTCATATTTAAGACTTACAACAATAACCAAAAAGCTAGCTCCTAAAGATTTTAATCATCCTTTTAATTTTTGTTTTTATTTATTGATTTGATTTTGTCCCACTTATTTCTGCATTCATTGGTTGATTCTTGTTGTGCCCTGGCTGGGGATGGAACCAGCAACCTTTGTGTATCAGGCTGACACCTTAACCAACTGAGCTACCTGGTCAGGGACTCCGCCTTTGTGTTACAGGGCGGGGAACGTCCTGCCTGCGGGCAAAGGCCGGGAGGTCATTTGGTCGGGCTTTTAAGTTGATGATTTTGTATGGCCCAAGGATAATTTTATAAATATCCAAATGGCCCTTGGCAGAACAAAGGTTCCTCACCCCTATAGACTGTTGAATTTTTTTAATATATATTTTCCTATTTAAAAAAAGAAATATCTGATATTTAAATATATAAAATATATATTTGTGTGCTTTTTGAATAAAAAGCTGTTTGTGTCACTAATGACCTCTCAAAGTAGGAAAACTTCGTAACAACACAACAGAGCACTTGTTAGCAAGATTCCTGACAACTTATTTCTCTGCTGTCAGGGACACCCTTACAAAGTTAACATGTGGGAGGAACTTCCGAGTGCAGGGCGATCTGAAGTGAGTGATCTGCCTCTTGCTGTTATTTTGTCCCTAACCCTGTGGATACCCTAGAGGGGTTCTTTTGGGTAGGAGTTTATGGCAGCAAATGGCCAAGAATACGAAAGTGGCGTGGGGTTGGGTGGGGCTCAGGGCTGGTTAAGCAGGAATAACATTTTTAAAAACATTGAAACAGTTGCTAATTTCCTTATCACTTGGACAGATTTCCAAGCTTTTCAGGCTTCAGGCTCTTAAAAAATTATTATTAAAATATAAAATTGCTGCATTTTATAAATTAGTGTTGAATTTCAGTGGTTTCTGGGATAATATTCACTGCATGAGATGTTTTTCTACAGAGAAGAAGCAGAGGGAGAAGGCGAGTGCTCGGGCCTGGCTTATATCTATTAAATGTGTTAAATGTGTTCGAGAGGCTGTCTTGGTTTGGGAGCAACTCTCCTTAGTAATTGGCTTTTTTTTGGACTAGGTATTGTTTCTGTCTAAGCATTTTATACACGAAGCAAACAGTTCCACCAGAGCACGTTCTGTCCACAGTGTCCGTTCTGTCCTACCTTTTCTTTTCATAAAACTGTCTTGCTGCATAGTTCTTTGAACTCTCTTAGTTAATCATAATCTTTTTATTTCTCTCTGTGGCTTTTGGAAGCTGGGAGTGGTTGAATTTCTTTTGACACTTGGTGGGGAGGAGAGGGGAAAAAATGTGTCTGCTGAAAAAAATTGCTTTGGTGAATGGGGTTGATTGAGTCATTTAAGTATAGCTTTGTATTCTATTTTTCCTTATCAATTTGTTACTGTCTTAAGTAGCCACCTATGCTTACTGTCTGTAGAATTCTGTAACTGATAAGAACAAACAACAGTGGATTACACTGTGCATAACTAAGAAGGCCTTATATTAAATTACCTATTGGTAAATAAGAATTCCAGTTGCCAAGCAACTTTTCCCCACAGGGGCCTGTCACGGCCATGAGACTTTAGAAAACAATGTCCCAAATAATTTTGTACCTTAATTGATCTCCCTTATGCATATTTGTTGCAAGTCTCTTATCTTTCTCACACAATTAAATGCCTTAAATAAGCCTAGGAAATGAATGATCCAACTTCTTTTCTCCAAACAATGAACAACTTAGAGATGGATTTGTTATTTTATATGGTAAGTCAGAATAGGCAGATTTTTGATTCGTCTTACCAGCCTGTGAAATATTTTATAAACTAATATTTTACAAAGCTTTGGACAATGTTAAGACCTCATTCAAAGTAAGGGATCAAATGCCTAGATGCTACAATATTTTAGGTTGGGGCCCAAAGTAAATAATATCTAAAGAATAAAATAAAGGGAAACACTGAAGATAGATAGAAGATAGATAGAGGGGGGGGGGGGCAGAGAGAGAGAGATAGATAAAATATATAATTCTTTTGGTAACATGTCCAAGTTGATTGGGAGTACGAGTTTGTGAAATGTTTTGAAGCATTAAAGGAGATTAATGAGTAATTCCTTTTACGGGGATGGGTTAGGTATACGACCTGTCCCAAATCTGTTTAAACCTCAGTTAATTTATATAATTTATTAAGCCCACAATTGTACTAATGGATAATTTATTAGTCTGTTTGGTATTCATAATATTCGTCATTTCCCTGAATTTACTAGTGATGAAAATCTGTCATTATATGCTCTGAAGCATATTCCTTAGTGTCCAAATTCCTATTTTTAAATGGAGGAATTGAATCTTTAGGTTCTAATTAATTCCTTTTTATTCAGGACTCATTCTCCTTCCCTTCCTCTCTTTCTCTCTGGAAACGTGGAATCAGAGGATGATTGCTAATCATTGTAGCTATGAAACTGCATTATTTATTTAATCATCTTTACGCACTACTTCTCTTGTTTTCCTCTAATGTTACCTAGTCTTTAAAATTGTTTAGGTCAGATTACCCTTTATTTAAACTAGCAGATTTAAAATATAGTTTTATCCATGTAAGCGCTCATAATTTGTGTTTTCTTCTTTGTGAATTCTCTGCAACAGTTAGGGGCTTGTTACATTTAATGGTTTCTGCCTTATGTTTATTCATCTGAGCTATGCAGGTAATAGAGTATGCCTGCTTATTTAAAAAGGTCAAGTAGTATAAATATAATTTAATAAAATTCCAGTACTCCTTAATGACATTATGTAACATCTTCCCCAACAGTATATATCCTCTTTTCTATGTAATTTTGCCGAGTACATAAGTGTGCATTTATATTTTATATTATACAGTTGTCTTTTTTCACATATTATGTGGTAGAAATTCTTTAAAATATCGAACTTTACTTCATTTTCTAAGAAAAGCTGCTTAATATTTCATAACATGGAGTTTTAACCACTTCTTTGTTGGTAGACATTGAGATCGCCTTTTTTTTTTCTTCATTATAACAAATAATGCTGCCTTATACTAGATCCCAAATGGGTTAAAATGTTTTCTTCTCCAAAAGTGTATACCAGTTAATATTTCCACTTATGTGAGAGTATTCATTTCCCCATACTCTGACCTGGTGTATGCATGTGTGCTAATCTTAAATTTTGTTGTGTTCTCTTAGGCAAAAAAGGTTGTTTTGATTTCCATAATTAATTTAAAACTGACTGTATGGCTTCTATTTATTTATTTATTTATTTATTTAAACAAATTTTTATTGATTTTTTACAGAGGGGAGGGAAGAGAGATAGAGAGCTAGAAACGTTGATGAGAGAGAAACAACCAGCTGCCTCTTGCAAACCCCCCACCGGGGATGTGCCCGCAACCAACGTACATGCCCCTGACCAGAATCGAACCCGGGACCTTTCAGTCCGCAGACCGATGCTCTACCACTGAGCCAAACCGGTTTTGGCTATTTATTTTTTTTGAGAGCTTTTGAAAGACCTTTTTAGAGAGGTTAGTGTTACTACAGCATGAGTATTGGAGAACAATAGTGCTCCTTAATAATTACAAAAGACAAGGAGCTGCTTTCTGGTGGTTAGCTACTGCCCTCTAGCGGTTAATCTTTACATTTTCTTTATTTCAACTTCAAATTCCTTTGTGATGGTTTGTCTTTAAAACTTGTTCATTAAATGCTGTTTAATGTCTTTCGATACTTCTATTTTTCTTTATTTTGTTGGCCATTCATTATATTGCTACTTAAAAGTTATAGCAAACTAATTCAGCATTCTTTGTGTTTACTAATACACTTTTTATTCTGACATTTTTAACTTTGAAAAATTACCCAACATGCCGGTACTGGTTTGGCTCAGTGGATAGAGCGTTGGCCTGCGGACTGAAAGGTCCCGGGTTCGATTCCGGGCAAGGGCATGTACCTGGTTGCGGGCACATCCCCAGTAGGGGGCGTGCAAGAGGCAGCTGATCGATGATTCTCTCTCATTGATGTTTCTGACTCTATCCCTCTCTCTTCCTCTCTGTGAATAAATCAATAAAATATATTAAAAAAAAGAAAAGAAAAGAAAAGTGACCCAACATTCTAGTCAGGCACCCCAATTGAACTTGATTGCAGGAGCTGTGCGATTGCAGGAGCTGTGCTAAGTCCAAAATTATAGAAAGAACAATAGTTGTAAAGTTTTGTTACCTTAATTTTAGTTCGTGCCTTACATCTGGGATTCTAAGCATCGTATGATATAAACCTTAAACTTAAGATATTTTATTTTCTATTGGATACATTTGAAAATTAATTCATAAAAAGGATTGATTTAGAATAGGTTGAAGATTAATAACTTGCTCAAACTTACCCTACCACTCAAGTCCATTTGAGACATTATTTCAATGTTTAAATCCAGGCAGTATTATCTTCCTTACTGGCCATGCTTCTGTTCATTGTAATCATACAAGGAAGAAGTTGATGATTTAGTGGACTATTAGTTTAATGTAAACCAGCCCTGAGTTTAAAATGTAAATGTTTTAAAGTGTAATAGTAATAGAGAGTACCTGTATCAAGGACTGAACATAACTAATACATTTTTCTTTCTATTGAATTGATTGGGGTGACAAGATTAAACAGGGTTAGATGCACACATCCACACAACACATCATCTGTACACTGTATTGTATGTTCACCATACTAAGTCAAGTCTCCTTCAGTCACCATCTATCCCCCCTGTACCTGGCAGTCACCATGCTAATACATTTTCTAAAAGCATATTATAATCTACAAGATTATATTAATCTACAGTGATTAGATACTGCCTTTTTTTGCATTTAAGATTTTTTTTGTGTGCAGACTGTTATTTTTAGCTATCATGGAAATTTAGACAATTATAATCATTATCCCAATTATTTTTATTGTGGTAAAATTGGTTTGTAACTTTGCATTAGTTTTCAGGTGTACAACATAATTTGATCATATGTGTGCTATAATCACAGTAATTCTAGTTTCCCCCTTCACCAGTTTTGCCCACTCCCCCACCTCCTTTCCCTCTGATAACCATCCATGTATTCTCTGTTTCTGGGAGTTTTGTTTGTCTATTTGTTTTGCTCTTTAAATTCTACATACAAGTTAAATAATACGTACCTCAGTGACACTGTGGGTTCTGTTCCAGGTCACTGCAGTGAAGCGAGTATCTCAGTAAATCGAGTCTCATGGATTGTTGGTTTCGTAGTACATGCAAAAGTTGTGTTCCTGCTATAATCTAATAAGGGCATGAGTCTTGTATGAATCATAATCTTTTTGCAGTGGAGGGTCTTGACTCCAAGTTGGTGGCTGGCTGATCAGGGTGGTGGTGGTTGCAGGCTGAGGGGTGGGGCTGTGGCAGTTTCTTAAAAGAACAGTGGAGTTTGCCTCCTTTCCTGGACGGTGTCTCTGTAGTATGTGATGCTGATCGATGGCATTTTACCCACAATAGAACTTCTTTCAGAATTAGTTAGTGCTCTCAAACCTGCTGCTGCTGTTTGAACCGAGTTCAGGCAGTATTCTAAATCCTTTGTTGTCACTTGAGCAATCTTCACAGCATCTCCACCAGCAGATCTCATCTCGGCAAACCGCTTCTCTGCTCATGCGTTCGCACAACCCCTCATCCATTTTAAGCTTATCTGAGATTGCAGTGACTCAGCTACATCTTCAGGCTCCACTTCTAATTCTGGTTCTCTTGCCGTTTCCTCCACATCTGCAGCCACTTCCTCCACTCGAACCCCTCAGGGTCATGCACGGGGGCTGAAACCCACCGCTCCCACCTGTTAGTGGTGATGTTTTCACCTCTTCCCATGACACATGAATGTGCTTAATGGCCCCAGAATGGTGACTCCTGTCCAGAGGTTTTCAGTGGACTTTGCCCAGATCCATCAAAGGAAGCACTATTTACAGCAGCGATGGCTTCACAAAGTGTATTTCTTAAATAAGACTTGAAAGTCAGAATTGCTCCTTGACCCATGGGCTGCAGAACGTCAAGAATTTTCCTTTGCGTGAATTCTCAGCTTGGCTAATGGTTTGGCACAAGAGGCCTGGCCTGGCATTTGGCCTACCTTGGTTTTCAACATGCCTTCCCCACGAACTCAATCATTTGTAGCTTTTGATTTAAAGTGAGAAATAATGTGATTCTTCCTTTCACTGAACACTCAGAGGCCATTGTAGAGTTTTTGATTGGCCTGTGTCCAGATTGTTGGTCTCAGGGAATAGGGAGGCCGGAGAAGGAGAGAGATGGGGGAATGAATGGCCTGTCAGTGGAACGGTCAGAACACACACAACATTGATTGATTATATTCAGTTTGATATGGGTGTGTTTTGTGGTGCCCCTAAATAATTAACCAGCAGTAACATCAAAGATCACGGATCAGGTATCACCATAACGAATAATTATGAAAAAGTTTGAAATATTGCAAAAATTACCAAAAATTTAATGGAGAGACATGAAGTGCACTGAACCCTGCCAGTGTGGCTCAATGGTTGAGCATTGACCTATTAATCACATTCGATTCCTGGTCAGGGCACATGCTAGGGTTTTGGGCTCGATCCTCAGTAGGTAGGGGATATGCAGGAAGCAGCCGATCAAGGATTCTCTCTCTTTATTGATGTTTTTCTCTCTATTCCTCTCCCTCTCTTTGAAATAAATTAAAATATTTTTTTAGAAAAGAAAAATGTCATTGATAAACTTTGCTCAACATAAGTTGCCACAAACCTTTAATTTGTAAAGAACACAGTATCTGTGAAGCACAGTAAAGCAAACTCGCTCCCATGAGGTGTCTGCACTTGTCTTTGTCTGACTTGTTTCAGTATAAAGACCATCATTCCTTTTAGCCATGTCTGATGTCTGAACTACCTGAAGGGACCAAGGGACGGGCAGGTGGGAGCATTTTGGAAGAAAAAGTTGGGTTAGGATATATTTATGTTGCTGGTGAAATATCTATTATAATAGGCAGCATGTGAAACTTTGCCTTTTCCCATAACAGATGCAACTTTATTCAGATTTATAGCTAACTAAGTTGTCAACTCATAATATTTAACTTTCTTTTATAACCAAGTACTGTAATCATTTGTTTAAGTTTATATATTCTGGGAGTGGGGGTGAAGGTGGGTTGGGAAGGTTAAGGTTAGGAAAGGATGAGAGAGGATCTGTCAATATTTATTCCATATTCCTTTCTAACAATGTCCCACCTCCTCGCTAATAAGGTTACTAACTTACTTTCCAGATATACAGGGTTGGCTCTGTCCCACTTCTCTCTCAATCACGACAATTATAGCATCTTAATCTATTTGCCTAGAGACACCCTCACGTCAGCTTTAATCTGATCTCTGTATTTCATGATATATGCAAGATGCTATTCTTGGCTTCCTGTATAATATTAGTACAAAAACTCCAGGTTTTTTGCTCAGATTGTTTGCCGTGGGGTTTAACAATACATTTTGTGATGAAAAATCCAAATGTTCTTAGAAGAGTAGGACTTAAAATTGAGAGTAAAAAATCTGTTTCAGCAGGATTTTCTAACCTAGAATTGAACTAGTAGGTTTGTTTCTCACCAGTCTTTCCAGTTTATTTTTAAAAATATGTTTTTATTGATTTTAGAGAAGAAGGAAGGAGAGAGATAGAAACATCAATGATCAGAATCATTGGTGGGCTGCCTCCTGCACACCCTGTACTGGGGAATGAGCCTGCAAACCAGGTATGTGCTCTTGGCTGGAATCGAACCCAGGACCCTTCAGTCCACAGGCTGACACTGTTCACTGAGCCAGACCAGCTAGGGCCAATCTTTCTGGTTTAAACATCAACTATGCTATGTGTTCATATGTGGGCTATTGAGCTATTAACAAGATTTTACAGATACCACTGTCTGAAACCGCCATGCTTGTTTTTATATTTATCTGAACAAATTTGTTTGTCCTCCCGCCCCATGTAAGTAATCCCAGGAGGACAGGCACCTTGTCTGCTCTGTTCTCTGTGCTTTTTGACAGCTGCTGACTGAAAGAGGAATGCTTCTGCTTTGGGGGTTTGGTGGGCTCCCTTCTTAAAGTGTTCCCCTCTCTCTTGCAGCCTTGGAGCGGGGTCTGTTGAAGACACTGCAGAAACTGGATGAGTATCTGAACTCTCCCCTCCCTGACGAAATCGATGAGAACAGCATGGAGGACATCAAGTGTTCCACACGAAAATTTCTGGATGGCAATGAAATGACATTGGCCGATTGTAACCTGCTGCCCAAGCTGCACATTGTGAAGGTAGGCCTGTGGATGTGGCGTCTCATTGCCACTGACCTTGTCAGCTGTGTACAAGGCAGCACTTCCTTCGTGTGTAAACTTCTCTCATCTCCTGACATGTAGGAACCTCCCCCCTCCAAATAGTATAATCTAACGCCGCTTAGGCCTTGTACGTCATAGAGTTAATGAAAAGGAAATTATGTCTGAAAATTGAGGTGTGTGAGAAAGAGGGATATTACATTTTTCTCTGACTGCATAAAAATTCAGAGATGTAACAGGTAACTTTGGATTGGAGTTGCTCACTAACAGGTAATCAGATTCTGCTCTGTGATCACCTGGCTTTTTCTTTGTTTCTTCTTTTTCTTTCTTTTTTCTTTATTTCAGAGAGAAAGGGAGAGGGAAAGAGAGAGAAATATCAGTGATAAGAGAGAATCATTGATTGGCTGCCTTCTGAATGCTCTCCACTGGGGATTGAACCAGCAACGCAGGCATATGCCCTTGGCTAGAATTGAACCCAGGACTTGTCAGTCCACAGGTCGATGCTCTATCCATTGAGCCAAACCAGCTAGGGCACCTGGCTTTTTCTGTTCAAGGGAAACATGCTTATTGAGCATTTACTGAATGAGACACTGCTGAATAGAAAGTAATAAACACTAGTTGTGCAGTAAAGATTGAGATAGAGAAAAACAGATCTAAAATAGTGAGTGTGGTCAAAACCGGTTTGGCTCAATGGATAGAGCGTCAGCCTGCAGACTGAAAGGTCCCGGGTTCGATTTTGGTCAAGGGCACGTACCTTGGTTGCGGGCACATCCCTGGTAGGGGGTGTGCAAGACGCAGCTGATCGATGATTCTCTCTCATCAATGTTTCTAACTCTCTATCCCTCTCTTCCTCTCTGTAAAAAATCAATAATACACACACACACACACACACACACACACACACACACACATATATATATATATATATATATATAAAATAAATAATAAAATAAAATAAAATAATATGTGTTTTACATACCTGCCCAGGGATTTTCCGTGGCCGTCTCCCTGGATGGCCAGAGCAGGTGTTTGCGGTCAGTGTCACACTTTTGAATCTGTGTAGTTTGCAGTTCTCGTCATTATTAAAACTAGAGGCCGGGTGTGCGAAATTCGGGCACTGTATGGGGGGGGATGAGGGAAAGGGGGTGCTCCCCTCAGCCTGGCCTGCACCCTCTTGCAGTCTGGGACCCTGCAGAGGATGTCTGCCTGCTGGCTTAGGCCCACTTCTCAGTCAGACATCCCTCTCCCTTCACTCCTTATTGCCCGCCTGCTTGCTCTCGGCTCATTGGCCCTTAGTGCTGCCTCGGAGGCAGGAGAGACTCCCGCCACTCCTGCTGTGCTCACTTCTGGCTGAGTGGCGCTCTGACCACCAGGGGGAAGCTCCTGCATTGAGCATCTGTCCCCTGGTGTCAGTGCACGGCATAGCAACCAGGTGTTCCACTGTTTGGTCTATTTGCATATTGGCCTTTTATTATATAGGAGTCTAGTTAGATTGAAGGTGACTTCTAACTTCATTCTCCCCCCTCTCTGATGAAATTGATAGAAGGGTATAGAGGAGATTAAGCTTTCTTTCCAGTGGAAGTTCTCAGAGTTTCACAAACTCAGTTTTCCTTAAAATCTAGAGATGTTTCTGGTTAAACATGGAAAATAAATGTTAACTTTTGATCTCTTTGTCTTTCAGGTGGTGGCCAAAAAATACCGCAACTTTGATATTCCAAAAAGAATGACCGGCATCTGGAGATACTTAACGAATGCTTACAGTAGGGACGAGTTCACCAACACCTGCCCCAGTGACAAGGAGGTGGAAATAGCGTATAACGATGTAGCCAAGAGACTGACCAAGTAAATAGCACTCACGAGAGAGGCCTTCACATCGCTTCCCGGTTAAGAACATGCTTTTTCTAACAGACTGCTCCTCTCCCTATAAAGTAGACATTTTATTTTGCATGGACATGGCAGTTATTCAAGTTTAGGATAAAGGATAGATCAGTAGCTATCTTTAAACATACACTCCTAAGCAGTATTATTTTAAAATTATCTTGCCCTCCTACCTCCCCTCCCCTACACCCTCCTCTCTTCTAATTTGGAGGCCGCTCATCACACACTGTTTTCTTTAGAGGTGGTTTCCTATATCTGGAGCTCTCCCTGTTTTGTCCTTTCACTGTGGATAGACGGCAGGACTTTTGAGGTTCAGTGTTTAACTGTTAGTGACCATGACCTCATCGGTCAGCCCCAAACTGGTGCATAATGCGTGGTACAAGGGATATTTATGTATTTTTGGAATTTTATGATATTTAGTAAGAGTCTATGAAAGGATTGCTACTGTATCAAAACCTTCTGTTCAGTTCAGTCCATCCCAGAGATGTGCTCACGGCGTCACCACCAGAGGAGAGGGCCTCCCGCAGAAAGGCACTACAGACTTCGCTGTTCTGTTTTGTACAAGGATCTTCACTTTTCCTGAAAGCATTTCTTCTTACACCAGTGACAACGTCTGACACATGTAGCAGCTAACCGTTTAGAGAGGCGTAATATTCTCAGTCTTTTTTGAGCATTTTATCCACATTAGCTAACCCACGGGCACCTGGTATCTGCCTGAGCGTGGCGTTTGCTGAAGGACCGTGCCCAGTGCCGTCCATTTGGAGCATTATTGCTCTCTTTATTTTAAAACGCTCCTTGTTAGGTCAGCGTAGATCTTGCTGTTTGTAGATTTTTTTGAGCAACACTACATAAACTAATACTTAGTTGACTTAGCTCTAGCAGTGTACAACAAGTAGTAATGTAAACATTAACACAGAAATTAAGGTTTGTCAAAATATCAAAATTTTGTTTCTAAAGCTTATTTAATGTAGGAAACCAAAATATACCCACTCCATCCTATATTGAAAATAAGACACAGCACAGACTAGCAGGTGTTCCATCCCACCCCCATTGACTGTTAGACCGTGGGCTCGCTCCTTTCGGACTAAATCACAGTTGCTCTGGTGAGTGCGTATTTCCAGCAGTTTTTCCTAATGTCAGCCATTGCCGCCCATTAAATTTTCCACACGTTGAGGAATAGCAGTCTGCATGTTTGTTTCTTAAATTGAAGTTCTAAAGCAGAATTATTTGTGCTCTAACAGGGAGGATGAACTTAGTGGAAACAAAATGAGTTTGTTGTGTATTTACTCATTTTTTTTTCCTCAATTGGACTTTGTAGCTACTACTCCAAAGATGGGGTTGTTACTAGAAAACTTTCAATAATTTTTTTTTTTTTTTTTTTTTTTACCTAACCTGTTTAAGAAGTGCTATTTCTCACAGGCTGTTTTTGGAAATTTAAGTATATTGCTTTAAAAGGCAATGATTTCCTCCCTTTGACATGCTAACATTTAGTAAGCACTGGCTTTATGGAAGCAACCTGATTTTTATAAGCACACTGCATTTTTTTTTTTTTTTAACCTTCCAGTAATTAGTACAAAAAGATAAGTAAAGCTCCATATTGTATCCCTTTGATTCAGGGAGATAAAATTCTTTATTGCTGATCAAAAGTTTGAGCACCATCTTTTGTGTAATTAATATTGGATGCTGATTTCTCTGGTTCCAGGAAGAACTACAGGTTATCTACTGAGAAATTCTATAGCGTTAGCTTCATTGGGTAGAAATGTCACATCTGCCACCAGTACACAGCCATCATCAGTAGCGGTAACTTGGCATTCGGCCAAAAGATTCAAAAGAAGGGGTGTCATTCTTTCCCTGAAGGGTGGACTAAGTGGTGTGGAATGGAGAGCTAGTGAGGAAAGAGCAGCATTCCTTAGAATAAATGATGAAAAATACAGTCTCAACTCAATTGTGAAGTATTTTTACCTTGGATATTAACTCTCTCTCTTTGAGAAATTTATCGGATGATTGTTCTCTACCTTTAAAAATGTATCTCATGATGCATCCCTCTCATTGTCCAAGGAATAGGTAGGACTGTTAAGACACTGAGGAAGGCAGAATGATCTTTTTTCTCTGTAGAAAGACCTCATTCTTTTATCAGGGAAGTTAGATGAAATTGACATTGGCAAATGGACAAAGGCCAGTAAATAGGGTGATCCCAGCATTGGTATAAAGGTGATAGTTTAATCTTAGGAGATTTGGGGATAAAAGTTTACATGACAATTCATGTGTATGGGTTGATATAATAGAAATCATCTGTTATTATTTCTGCAACTACTGAATCATTTCCCCTTCAATTAAACCAACAAGGAGATTAGAGTCTGAAGTTTTCATGTTCCATCAGTTGGAAAGTTCTCCATTTCAGTTGATGACTTCCTTTAAAAAAAAAAAAAAAAGTAAATGCAGTGTTTCTGTACAGCTGTTATCTTCTTTTACTAGGATTGTTGTGATGAAATTAATATAAGACTCTTTTCTTGGTAACTTTGGCTTAGACAACTTACTTCTAAGCCCTTGAGCAATCTGTATACAATTAAAACATTTCCAACACTTACTCTTACCCTAAATTAATCAACTTTAGAATTTAGGCAGTTTTACTTCTGTTGAGTTTTGAGTCTCTCCAGAGTTGCATGTATATAGCTTTTATTTCTGAGCATTTAAAATATCCATTTAGAAAATATCTAACAAGATAAACACGTTAAGAAATATTTTTTTCATGAACATTTTGATACACATTTCATCAAGTTGATCAACCAATTTCTTATACTGGCTATAATAGTATTTGATTCAAAGAGAGGGGAGCATTCATTATCTATATACTATATGGACTTTTTTATTCCATTCTTTACAAAGTATCAAATGTTGGGACTGTCAAATTTTTATTTTTATCAGGGAAAATAATTCAACTCCCCAGGTCGTAATGTTGAACAGAATTGGAGTGTTTCCTTTAAAATCCTTTGAAAAGGCAAATGAAAGCCTATTGAAGAATGATTGTATTTTTCTTTTTGTCTCTGGACCCAGTATATTGCTGGCAGCTATTGTATTAAAATAAAGTATATTTTCACTACCATTAAAGGTTCTTTTTTCTCCCACCTCATGAAAATAAATAATAACTTGGGGTAACAGGGTTTTAGTTTAGACTACCCCCGCCCCCCAACAGTGGGTGATTCAGCACAATACATTAAAGAGGAGAAAACATGTGGTCTCAATTGGTGCATAAATAAGTTCATAAAAACTTTAATGGTACTCATTCTTATCAAAATAGAAACAGGTAAAATTTTAACAAATCTGATAAGACATCTGTCAAGAACTTCCCATCAAATTGTATATATAAGTATGAAACAAGCCCTCTCATTAAAGGTAGGAATAAGGCAGGATTGCCCTCTATCACAGACATAGCCACTTTATTAGAGCAGCATCCTAGCCAGTGCATTAAAATCCCCGAGAAGAATTGACCAAATGATTGTTCTTTGCAGGTGAATGCATATACATAAAAGAAATCCAAATGCAGGTACATAAAAGAAATCCAAAACAAAGTACTGTTAGAAATAATAAGGAAATTCAGCCAGATTACTTAAGATATAAGAATGAAGAACAAAAATCATTGTAACTACTATATACTAATATTTACCACATTAAAGTTAATAGATGATTTAGTATCGTTTGTTTCTTCTGGAGGAAAACTGGGTAACTGATGAAAATGGATGGGAAAGTATTTTCATTTTTGAACTTTTAGGATTTGTACCAAACATATTGCCCTAAAAAAGGGCTTTAAAAGATAAAAGGTGTTTAGGATTAAATCTAACAAATGTACAATTCCTTTATGAAGGAAAGTACAAAATATTAAAGGACCTAATAGAAATCTGTTCAATGGATAGGTGTACCATGTTCATGGATGGACAATTTAAAATCATAAAAATTTTAATTCTGTCTCAAGTATAATAATTGATAAATTCAATATATTGTCCAACAAATCTCAACTTTTTTTTTTTTTTGGGGGGGGGAGACTAGATAAATGGATTTTTAAAATTCATATTGAAGAATTTATGTCTCCGAATAGCTAGTGTTTCTGGAAGGGGGAGGGAAAGAAAAGTTGCCTGAAAACACAAAGACTTGGAAGCTCACAGTAATTAATGGGCAGGATATAGTAGGCCACAGCAACACAACACTCCTGCTGCAACACCAGGAAAAAAAAATGATTTAAAACACCAAAATTAAAAATTAAACCACCAGAAAACGGGAAGCAATAAAGACAAACTGAACTGGAATTTCAGAGGACGAAGTCTTTCTGAGGTGTACTGACAGTCTGGCCATTTTCTCCTAGGGGCATTTGCTGGAACTGAGGTTTGGGTTTGGGCCTGCAGAGGGACTCGACCGGAGGAAAACCACAAGGTTCTTGGTCATAGGGCACACTGGGAACCAGAGACACCCCAGATACAGACTAGTTTTCTCAGGGGACTGGCTGAACTCCAGAGCTCCACATGGCATGCTAGAAGCTAAGCCAAGGGCTTCCAAAAGGCAGAGGGAAATCTCAATTGCACAATATTTCGGAGAAAAAATTTCATGGGGGGGGGGGGGGGGGGCTTTCCCAAAACAAAGCCTTGTGGTTGCCTGGCACTGCGGGTGAGAGTGGGAATCGACCTCAAACAGGCACGAGCGCTTTCTGGGAGGTGATGGAGCTGTTCTAAGTACGCACTGTAGATAACGGTCTAGTATCCAGTTATACGAAGAATACCTATGCCTCAATAATAAAGACATCCCAATTTAGAAATGAGCAAGGATTCGAATAGATGTTTCTTCAAGGAAGATACACAAATGACATAAGCACACAAAACACGCTTGCCATGACTCAATCAGGGCAATGTAAATCAGAACCACACACAAAATTTACACAGTGTAAATCAGAAGCCACATCCTAGGGTATCTAGGATGGCTACAATCGCGAAGACAGGTAATTATAAGTTGTCCATGATGTGGAGAAATTAAAACCCATTCATTGCTGATGGCATTGTAGAATGCTGCAGTTGATGTGTAAAACACTTTGGCAGTTCCTCAAGAACTTAAGCAGCCCCCAATTCCTCTCCTAGGTTTATAACCAGGAGAATTTAAAACGTACATCCGTATGTCTTGTATATGGATGGTCATGACATCGTTATTCATTATAGCCACAAAAAAACCAAACAGGCATTAACTCCTGAACGGATAAAATGATGTACTCCAAAAACAGTATTCCACCGAGCCAGTGGGAAATAGGTACAACCTACAATGTGAACGGACAGGGAGAGCATAATGCTCAGTGGAAGAAGCCAGAGTCCAAAGGCCACATGCTGGAAGGTTCCATTTGTGTGAAATGTCCAGGAGAGGCGAGTGGATGGAGACGGAGAGTAAATTGGTGTTTGCCAGCAACTGGGGAGGAAAGAATGAGGAGTGACTGCTAGCGAGTATGGGGCTTGTTCCTGGAGTGAGAAATATGTTCTGGACTGAAGTAATGGTGATGATTGCACAACTTTGTGGATGTACTAAAAACTACTGACTTGTACAGGCTGGAAGGGTGAACTCGTGGCATATAAATTTCATCTTAAAACAACTGAAGGGGTGCCGAAACCGGTTTGGCTCAGTGGATAGAATGTCAGCTTGTGGACTGAAAGGTCCCAGGTTCAATTCCGGTCAGGGGCATGTTCATTGGTTGCGGACACATCCCCAGTAGGGGGTGTGCAGGAGGCAGCTGGTCGATGTTTCTCTCTCATCAATGTTTCTAACTATCTCTCTCCCTTTCTCTCTGTAAAAATTTAATAAAATATATTAAAAAAACACACAAAAAACTGAAGGGGGCAATTCTGCCTTGCTAACATTTTGGATAATCAGTGTATTGAGAGGTTGATAGGCAAAGTTAGTGATGAATGAGTTAAAAGTTCAAATTAAATGTCATTCAAAATATATTCTTAAAAGGAAGAAAGCAAAGAATTATGCTTTCTTCAACTATTATAATGGTTGCTCCACTAAATTTACTAAAAATCAGGTGAACTGTTAGTCTTCTATAGTAATTTTCTTCACCTAAAATGGGTGAATTCTCTATAGATTATAAATTATACCTCAATAAAGCTTTCTTTTTAGAAGAATTGTAAAAGCGCAAATCTGAAATTTAGAGTTCATTATGTAGGGTTAAAAGGATGGACACAGCAGAAGACAGGATTGGTTCTTGAAGACGGGTCATTTGAAAAAAATCCAAAGTGAAGCAAAGATAGAAAAAGATTGCAAAAAACAAAGCAACAATAAATATCACAAGAAAAGAGCATAAGATAAGGAACACAATCTTAAGATACGCAGCTGAAGTCCCAGGCAGAAAGTAATGGGGCAGAATCGATATTTGATGAAATAATAGTTGATAATTTTCCAGAACTGTTGATAGTTATTAACTCACAAATTCATAAAACTCAGCAAACTCCATATGAAATCAAACAAAAACACCTAACCTAAAGAATATCATAGTCAAATTGCTAAAACCAGAGAAAATTCAAAAGATTAGCTAGAGAGAAAAGTTATCTTTTTAAAATTTTTAATTTTTTTTTTTATTTCAGAGAAGGAGAAAGAGAGAAACATCAATGAGGAGAGAGAATTATCGATGGGCTGCCTCCTGCACTTCCCTTACTGGGGATGAAACCTGCAGTTAGGGCATGTGAATCAAACTACAACTTACTGGCTCATGGGTTGATGCTCAACACCTGAGGCATACCGGCTGGGTATGGATACATAACTTTTGAAGGAGAAATAATAAAATGTCTGGCTTTTCAGCAAAAACTTTGAGAGAACAGAAAACAGGGGTATTTTCAAAGGGCTGGGAAAAAAAAATCTGCCAAGCTAGGGTTCCATACATAAATGAAAACATTCTCGAAAGTGAAGGCAACATAAAGATATGAGAACATTAATATTAGGATATTTAAACAACAATAATGTCTTGACATACACTGTTACAAAATATATAATAAGAAATTTGTAACAGTGGTGGAAGGATGGGAGGAAGGTAAGTGGAGTCAAGTACTTGCATGACCCTTACATTATTTAGCAAGTAAAAGTAACCATCTAAGAAAACTATAATAAATCACAAATATTGTAATTCTAGAAAAACAAAGATTACAAGAATAAATAACTTTAAAAATCTAATAGAAAAAATAACAAATCTAATATTCAAGGGGAAATGGTGTTTAAAAACGTATCTAGCTGATTGATGTTTCTCTCTCATCGATGTTTCTAACTCTCTATCCCTCTCCCTTCCTCTTTGTAAAAAAACAATAAAAATATATTTTAAAAATAAAAAAATAGCCTGGACCGGTTTGGCTCAGTGGATAGAGCGTCGGCCTGCGGACTAAGAGGTCCCGGGTTCGATTCCGGTCAAGGGCATGTACCTTGGTTGCGGGCACATCCCCAGTAGGGGGTGTGCAAGAGGCAGCTGATGGATGATTCTCTCTCATCGATGTTTCTAACTCTTTATCCCTCTCTCTTCCTCTCTGTGAAAAATCAATAAAATATATTTAAAAATAAAAAAATAAAAAAATAAAAAGTAAAAACATATCTACCGGTAGTGACTCCAAAAGAAAGCAGGGCAAGAGGACTAGATGAACAAAGGGTAGGACAAATTGGAAAAATAGCAAAAGGTTTGCTATAAACCCTATACCATTAGTAATTATAAATGTACACTGAGTGGCCAGATTATTATAATCTCTGAATGCATAATAATCTGGCCACTCTGTGTGTGTGTGTGTGTGTGTGTGTGTATATATAAAATATTAGAGGCCCAGTGCATGATTTCATGCATGGGTGGGGTCCAACCAGCCTGGCCAGGGGGAGGGGACATGGGTGGTTGGCTGGCCTGCCTGGTTGAGAGTACAATTTGCATATTAGCCTTTTATTATATAGAATATACTCTGAGTGGCCAGATTATTATGCGTTTAGAGCTCATAATAATCTGGCCACTCAGTGTAACTGGACTAAACAATTTGGTGACAAGTCAGAGAGTATCAAACTGGATTTTAAAAAAGCTAAACCCAACATATGACATTCACAAGACACAAACTTTATAAGGGCACAGAAAGGTTGAAATGAAAGGATGACGGAGTCTATCCGTTGACAGTAAACAAAAGAAAGCAGATGTAACCACTTATCATACAAAGCAGGCTTTGAGGCAAAAAGTACTACTAGAGATGAAGGACATAGTGTGCATTTATCATGTCCTTTTATAATGACCAAAGTTTTATTCACTAGGGAGACAGCCTTAAAATTATATGAATCTAGTAACAGCCTTGACTACAGATAGCAAAAGTTAAGCTAAAAGGAGAATTACACAAACACGTTATCCTCACTGGAGTCACAGCTCTGTCAGTAACTGATCCAGCCAGCAGGGGCGCTCCTCCCTCCACACCCGCCCGGAAAGGAAGGGCAGATGCGGAAAAAACACAACTAACCACTCTGACGACATTGGAACACTATATCCAACTACATGCAACGACTGCAAAACACACATACTTTTCACGTGCCCTTGGACGTTCTAGTAAGCAGCCCATATGCCGGCTCACAAAGCGAGCATCCACAGATGCCAAAGGAATGAAATCACACAAAGTGTGTTCTCTGACCGCAGGGGACTTAAACTAGAAATACACGGTTTGAAGGCGAGAAAATCCCCGGAATGAGTCAGTTCTAGCAAAAGCAACAAGCCCGCAACCTAAACTGAATTTTAAAAGAACTTAATAAA
>NW_023425515.1:181824346-181826846 GCF_014108245.1 Pipistrellus kuhlii | reverse complement strand
TGGAAATGAAGTCAAGTGGAGCCCAATCAGCATGGCTGTGGTTTTTGGTAGAGTTGTGTGTAGTATTTTTTTTTTTTTTTTAAAGAAAAGTTCTGTAACGTTCTTTTAAAAAAAATGTTTTTGTTGATTTCAGAGAGAGGAAAGGAGAGGGGGGGAGAGAGAGAATCATCAATGATGACAGCGAATCATTGATCAGCTGCCTCCCGGACCCCTCCCCCTGGGGACTGAGCCGGCAGTCCCAGCAAGGGCCCTGACCGGGAATCCTCTCCGGTGCTTCTTAGACATCCCGGTGGCAGCGCCCACGGCCCGCCCACAGCCCCGCAGGGAGCACCCCCAGGATGGGGGCAGCGAGGACGGGTTCTCAGGGTGAGGCCGCGGATTCGGCAGAAACGTGTGACGACCGGCAGAGAGGGCCGAGGGGCCGCTGGCGCTCCCTCCTGACCCCTCTCCTTGGCCCCCAGGGAGTTTTCTGGCCCCGGAAGGAGTGGATGCAACAATCTCTATCTCACGCTAAGACGCCCTTAACCAAACGAAACGCCGAATTCCTTAAAGAAGAGCACTGCGGAGCCCTCCCGGGTGCGAGGCCCCGGCTGGATGTGGGACATGGCGAGGAGCTTCCAGGATCCCAAGGGAGAAAAGACATAAACGCGGAGAACAGGCAAGAGACAACTCATGAAAAACTGAAAGGCGGGGAGGTGCCAGTCCGCAAGGGGCCAGGGCATCAGGAGGAGGAATGTCTAGGTTTAAAAAACTGTTCGCCAGAGTCACTCTGCTCACTGTGGACATTTCGGAAAGCACAGAAAAGGGGAAAGATGCGCACACACGTATTCCCCCCAATTCGCCATGAGAGGCGCAGCCCATGGGCTAGGATGGTTTCCTTTAAGAACCCGAGCTGCCTTTCCATGACAAACCTGTTATATCAGAAGCATCTCCCGCTCCTCTGGAACTCCCGGTTCTCAGAGGCTGTTTACCCAGCGCTGTCAGTCACGTGGACGCATCACAACTGACTCCCCCCTCCCCCCGATTACAGGACGCCTAGTTTATTTCCAGCTTTTCGCTATTACTCAGTGGACATTTGTGCCTGCGCATCCTCAGCCGTATGTCAGCCTCCAGGTTTCAGAGGAAATAATCAGAAAAGTGAGCCGAAAGTATGAATATCTTGAGAAGATTGATAAATGTCACCAAATTATTTTCCAGAACACACACACACACACACACTCACACACTCACACACACACACACACACACACACACACACACTCACACTCTCACACACACACACACACACACACCCCTAACCGGTTTGGTTCAGTGGATAGATAGAGCATTGGCCTGCGGATTCAAGGGTCCCAGGTTGGTCAAGGGCATGTACCTTGGAGGTAGTTGATTGCTGTTTCTCTCTCATCAATGTTTCTGACTCTATATTCCTCTCCCTCTCTCTCTGTAAAATATCAGTAAAATATATTTAAAATGTATATAATATATTTTATTGATTTCAGAGAGGAAAGGAGAGGGAGAGAGAGAGAAATATTAACAGTGAGAGAACCATTGATTGGCTGCCCCCTAGATCAAGCCTGTAACCCAGACATGTGCCCTGATCGGGAATCAAACCATGACCTCCTGGTTCATAGGTTGAACACTCACCCCTGAGCCACACTGGCCCGGCTATCTTTGCTGTTTATTATGCATTTTGCCCTTTTATCCACCTGCATCTTTGTGGGTTTTTTTTTAAAATTGATTTATGTGGGTTCTTTATAAATTAAGGGTTCTAACCATCTCTCTGTGTTGTTAGCTGCAAAGGTTTCTCCCTCCCCTCCCCCCCAGCTGTTTGTCTTTGAATTTAGCTTGTATTGGTTAATGGCACCGGGATTTTGTTTTTCTGCAGCGCGGATCTGTCCCACATCCCCTCTGTGGTCTCTCCCAGGGCTCCGAGCTCAGGAGCCCTCTGTGGTGTGAAGACCACCAGTGAGGGGCTCCCAGGTGGGGGCGCCCTGGGGCTGTGGCCGGAGGCCAAAGCTGACCCAGGCTCAGGCACAGGGATTGGATTTGCAGTTTGGGGCCAGATCAATGACATCTTTTCAGGCTGAGCTGTGGGGTGCCAGGAGGGAGCCACTGACAGAATTTTAAAAAAATATATATTTTTAATTGATTTCAGAGAGGAAGGGAGAGGGAGAAAGAGATAGAAACATCAATGATGAGAGGGAATCATTGATCGGCTGCCTCCTGGGGATCGAGCCTGAAACCCAGGCGTGTGCTCTTGACCAGAATCGAACCAAGGATCCTTCAGTCCACAGGCCGATGCTCTATCCACTGAGCCGAACCAGCCAGGGCACCGCTGATAGACTTTGAGCTGAGTGACGGGCTACGGGCGGGGCTGCCAATGGAGTCTGTGTCTTCAGAACAATCTCTGACATTGGGGTGTTCAAGGTCTACCCCGAAGGACGTGTCTATGCTGGTGAGATGTTCTGGAAACCCAGCGTTCAGAGCTCAGGAAGCTTGG
>NW_023425515.1:181796846-181819346 GCF_014108245.1 Pipistrellus kuhlii | reverse complement strand
TCACGGAAAACCAAGACAGGCTGAGTCTGATTCCTGCAGAGGCGAATAAGTCAGCTGCTTCTCCTGACCTCCCGCAGAAGCCCGGAGTTGCCGAAGGAATGAGGATCCAATGCTCCAGCGACACCCAGAAATTGTGACATCAGAAGATTCTTGTACATCGTTTCCTACCCTGGTCTCCGGGGCTGCCATCGCTGACGGATGTTGACTGCAGGCCGGAGGTGCCGTCGCTATGGTAACAGGGAGACACAGGCGTGCTTGGCAGGACCGGCCTTTCTCCCCAGCAAGGCCCTGGCCACTCACCCCCCCTGGGCTGTGAGCACCTCCTGGCTCGGGGCCTCCGTGCGCTGTGATGGAGCGGAGGGCACAGCTGGCAGGGAGGGACTGCAGGTTCCAGCCCAGCTCCGCCCCTCACCGGCCGGTGCCCTCGGGCAGGCCACTGACCGGTCCTGTGCCTCACTCCTCTCTACCCCGAGCTCCAGGGATTGTGCCTGATACTAACAACGTGTGAGTTAAACCGTGTCCATCACATGAGTTAATATGCCCGGAGCCTTTAGAATGGAGCTTGGCCGAAACCGGTTTGGCTCAGTGGTGGAGCGTCAGTCTGCGGACTGAAGGGTCCCAGGTTCGATTCCGGTCAAGGGCATGTACATTGGTTGCGGGCAGATCCCTGGGTGTGTGTGTGTGTGTGTGTGTGTGTGTGTGTGTGCAGGAGGCATCTGGTCGATGTTTCTCTCTCATCGACGTTTCTGGCTCTCTATCCCTCTCTCCTCCTCTCTGTAAAAAATCAATAAAATATATTAAAAAAAAAAAAAGAATGGAGCTTGGCACACAGTAGGTGCTATGTGAGTATCAGGCAGTATCAGCGTGCTGTCTGGGTTGTGGGAAGTGCTGGGAGGGGTGTGCCGCTCAGCACTGTAGACAGATGCCAGACATGCAGATGTGTTCTCCTCCGCCTCCTCTCACTCTCCAGAAGCCAGCTCTGGGAACAGTGTGGCGGGCCACCTTCCGGATCCTTCTCCAGAAATGCACAACGAGCTTAAATACCGAGTGTTTCTTTTAAAAGCATCATCTGTATTATGAAAGGCCTGAGGCTGGGACGCCGTGACGGCCAATGAGCAGACTCTCCGGGAAGCGCACTGATGCTGTGCGGTGGGACTCGGTCCTGGTCTCGTATGATTTTCCATGCTGGGCCTCTGGCGTTACACGTATTATCCGGCAGCATCCTCGCTCACTCAGAATAGCAGGGGCATGAAGACATCAGAATATGCAGATCGGTAACTGTTAAGTGTACACCCCAGTCCCTCCCCGTGGACAGTTAGGCTATTTCCATTTTTTAAAAAAATACATTTTTATGTCACCCATTTTCTTTTTCTTTTCTTTTCTTTTTAAAAAAATATATATTTTATTGATTTTTTTACAGAGAGGAAGAGAGAAGGATAGAGTGTTAGAAACATTGATGAGAGAGAAACATCCATCAGCTGCCTCTTGTACACCCCCTACTGGGGATGTGCCCGCAACCAAGGTACAAGCCCTTGACCGGAATCGAACCGGGGACCTTTCAGTTCACAGGCCAATGCTCTATCCACTGAGCCAAACCGGTTTCAGCTCCATTTTTTTAAAAATGGAAAATCTTTCTCTAGTTTCTCACCCTAAGGAGCAACCTAAGTGTAGCTGTGTTGTCACTGCTCTGGGGGCACTGGCTTCTGACCGGCTCTGGCGTGTCACCTCAGGAGCCCCCCCCCCCCCCCCCGCACCCCCCAGAAGGAGGCAGGGGTCTGCCCAGGAGGGCGCCCTCCTGGAGGCAGAGATAGCAGTGCAGGCTGGGAGAGGACAGAGAGAACTCACATGACTGGAGCCCCCTGTCCACCATTTCCTTTTAAACATTTGTTGTTATTCAAGTGTTTTTCTCATGGAAAAATTCAAGCATACAGAAAAGATGCAAGAATAGTCAACACATCCCTACACACTGGCTATCTCAATGTGGCCGAGGTTGACATTTGGCTGTATTTGTTTTACTTTTCCATGTTAGATCTCTATCTCTTCCTCTATTTTGGCCGAAACATTTCAAAGCAAGTTGTAAACATCATGATTAGCAATCATTTCCTAACTATCATCTAATAAAAAAATGATTTTAAAATTTCCCAAGTTGTCCTCCAAATAGTTACATATATACATACACATCTTACTTAATAATAGACAAATATGTAAACTGACCATACCTCTGCTACGCCACCAGCCAATCAGGAGCGGTATGCAAATTAACCAGACAAAGATGGCAGTTAATTTGCATACACAGGCAATGAATGACGGGTGGGATGCTTGCATCAGTGTTGACATGGTGAAGCCGCAGGCGTTTTGCCCCACCCCAGTCTCTCAGGGCCTCTGGGCAGCATGGGAAGGGTGGCGGGGGCGGGAGGCGTTAACAGCGCCGGCCACACAGCAGCAGCAGCAGCAATGGCTCTGGCAGGCGGGTGCCCCCAGGAGCCTGGCCTGCACGAGAGCTGTGCCCAGTTCTCTCCGGTTCTCACCTGCGGGGACGGGTGCCAGCAGTGTCCTCTCTTTGGGGACAGGAACAGAGGCTCAGAGGGGCTCAATTATTGTTCAGGGCTGCACAGCTCCGAGGGGCTGACTCAGGGCTGCATCCTGGGATTCTGGCTCCGGGGGCTGTGCCTGAAGACCTGGCCCCATGGCAACTCTCAGGGCCCAGGAGCCCAGCTCAGGCCGGGCACTGGGGTCCTGGTCAGCAGGCCCTGGGCGGAGCTGAACTTGATTTTAAACACCTGAAGGAATCCAGGGCCCTTCCCGCCCCAGCTGCTGTCACTGTCCAGGGTTGTTCTCAGCCCTTGGGGTCGTCACCTGGAGGAAAGGGGGTCAGGCAGGTATGGGAGTCCTGTGACTGGGGCCCCTCCTGGCAGGGGGGAAGCGAGGTGGGGTGAGGCCCACGTGGGGCCCAGCCGCCCTGCTTTCCCGGCCAGCGGAGCAGTCCTGAGCGGCCGGGGAGCAGACTGGCCTGGGCTCCCCCGGAGGAAGGTTGACGTCGCTGGCTCCTCTGCCTTGGCCATGACTGTGAGCTGGGCCCCTGGGCTGTGGGGGCTGGTGGGTGACCTCACCAAGGATCTCCTGCAGGAGCAGGGGGACGGACCAGGGGGAGATCCGGAGGCTGCTGGCCCTGCTGTCACGGCCTGACCTCAGACGACAGAGCACCGGCCCAGACGCTGCTCCGGCTCCGCCCGCCCTCCGCCGGGGCAACCGGCTGCTCACGGGACAGGTTCCGGGCAGAGGCCCCGTGTGCCCGGGGAGGGGGGGGCCCGAGTAACTCCGATCTGCGCTCCCCGCTCCGGGATCTGCCCAAGCACCTGCCTGGAGGGGCCGCGGCCGCCCAGAGCCGGCGGGCACCGTCCTCGGCCGGCAGCGGGCTGTGTGGGCAGCTGGGCCCGAAGGAGACCAGGCTGGGCGGGAAGGAGATCAGGCAGCAGGCCCACAGGCAGCAGACGGTGCTCCTGCGTGTTTGTGTTGGAAGGGAAGGCCATTAGCAGGAATTGTGGGTGCTGCCCCAGCTGCGGAGGCTTCGGGGTGAGGAGGGGCGGCCCTGGGGGAAGGGAGGTGCAGTGGGTGACGTCAGATGGGGCCATTGCTCCATGGCAGTGGTTCTCCACCTTTCTAACGCCGAGACCCTTTATAAGCTCCTCATGTTGTGGTGATCCCTAACCACGAAATTATGTTCGTTGCTACTTCATAACTGTCATTTTGCTGCTGTTAAGGAATCGTAATGTGAATATCTGTGTTTTCCGATGGTCTTTGGTGACCCTGCTAGTGGTTCTCAACCTGGGGATCTGGATCCCGCTGTCCCGGCTCTCATCCGCGTCCAGCTTCCCTTTCTGCCTGAAGGTCTGGGGGCCCCGTGACTTCAGGCCCCACAACTGCTCCCTCAGGTGTGGGGCCTGACCCACCGCAGCCCCTCCCTCGCAGCCCCTCAGGCCTGCCCCCGTCTGCGCTGGACCTGCTCGCTCTCCCTCTCCCCCTGCGGCTCCTGCTCCCGCTCCCTCCCACCCTCTCGGCACCGGCCTCCTGAGGCCCCTGCTGGTGGTAACGACGCCACAGGAAAAACAACGCGCGGCCCATGGACCAGGACTCTGGCAGGCACAGGGCTCAGTGCTCAGTGCTCACAGCACCACCGGGCCTCCCACCAGCCGGTGTAGGGAGCAGGGCCCCGCCTGCAGCCCGGTGGGAGCTGGCGATTTTGGAAAATGAGGAGGATCTTTTGATTAAAAAAAATTTTTTTTAATTGATTTTAGAGAGGAAGGGAGAGATAGAAGCATCAATGATGAGAGAGAATCATAGATCGACTGCCTCCTGCACACCCCACACTGGGGATCGAACTTGCAACCCGGGCATGTGCCCTTGGCTGGGAATCAAACGGAACCTGGACCTCTTGGCTCATAGGTGGATGCTCAACCACTGAGCCACACCGGCTGGCCCTTTGGATGGTTTCAGTAGTTGGACAAGATGCTAGTGGTGTGTATGTGTTTGTGTGAGTGTGTGTGTGTGTGTGTGTGTTTGTGTGAGGCTGTATAGGTGAGTGTGTGTATGTGTGTGTTGAGTATATGTGTATGTTTAAGTGCGAGTACATGTGAGTATCTGTTGAGTGTGTTTTGAGTGTGTGTGTGTGTTGAGTTGTGTTGAGTGTGTGAGGGTGGATTGAGTGTGCTGAGTATGCGAGTGTGCATGTGCAAGTGTGAGTATGTTGAGTGTGTTTGAGTGTGTGTGATTGTGTGTTTGAGTGCGTGAAGTGTGTTTAAGTATGAGTGTGTAAGTGTGATTGTGAGAGTGTGTTTGAGTGTGTAAGTGTGACTGTGTGTTGAGTGTGTTTAAGTATGAGGGTGTGATTGTGTGTTTGAGTGTGTGTGAGTGTGTGTTGAGTGTGTGTGTTTAAGTATGAGTGTGTAAGTGTGAGAGTGTGTGACCGTGTGTGTTGAGTGTGAGTGTTGGTGTGTGTCAGGCACACGTGCATTTCTGTCCACCTCGATCCGGTTTCTGCTGCTCCCCTGACGGTTCCTAGACTCTGCGGAGTCATCCTCGTTAGCGGAGTTTCGTTGTGCAAGGGAGTCAGTGCCGCTCATAAAACTCCACTTCCCCGTGTTTTCCTTTCCCCTCTCAGCCCCCCCGCTCCGGAGCCGGGTTCGCCCCTCCGTGAGGCCAGATACAAAAATAAACACCCCCCGCAGGAGGAAGTGACCTGGGGGTTTGGGGCTGTTTAATGGGGCCTGAGCCGCTGACAGCTCCGCGCTTCCTCTTTACTGGCTCAGGGCCTGAGACTCTCTCGTCCCGGATTCGGCTCTTGGGTCCAGGGAGTGGGGGCCGTCGTGCGAGCCCTCGGTCCCCGGTTTCTCATTGGATCCTGCTGGCTTTGTGCTTTTATTTCTCCTTAGTAACAAGAGCAATGTCTGTCTCCAAACCTGTAAGCAGCACAGACACGAAGTCCTCTCGTCGTGTGCGAATCTCTCCCGAGAGGAAGGACGTGGCTGGCACCGCCTGGAGCAGCTAAGACTCCTCATCCCCCCTCCGGAATGTGCGTTGCTCAGCCCACCGTTCTGAGCCCTGCCGAGCAGCAGGCCCTGCCCGAGCAGCAGGCCCTCGGCAAAGGCTGGATGGATGGCTGGATGGATGGATGGATGGCTGGATGGATGGATGGCTGGATGGATGGATGGGTGGATGGATGGCTGGCTGGCTGGATGGCTGGCTGGCTGGATGAATGGATGGATGGATGAATGGATGGATGGATGGGTGGATGGATGGATGGATGGATGGATGGATGGATGGATGAATGGATGGATGGGTGGATGGATGGATGGATGGATGGATGGATGGATGGATGGATGGATGGATGAATGGATGGATGGATGGATGAATGGATGGGAAGAATGAGCTGTGCCGAGCAGTCTGTCTGGAGTGGGCAGCTCCTCCTAGAGGCACATCGGCCTCCGTACCATAGTCTGCTTGGGAGGTGGCCCCACCCCTTCCTCCTGTGTGACCTCAGGCAGGTGTCACTTCCTTTCTGGAGCTTCAGTTTTTCCATCTGCGAAAGGGGGCTGTTGCCTGCCAGCTCCTGTCACAGACCGCGAGGTCCGAGGAGAAGGCAGGAGGAGAGACAGGGGACATCTCTGAGGCAGGACCGGCGGGAAGCCACAGGACAGGGCTGCTCGCTGGAAGGCCCCCAGGATCTCTCCGGCTGAGGAGGAAAAGGTCTGGCAAATTCTCACCAAACCACAGTGATGGCAGAGCTCTTCAGCTTTATTTCAATGTTTTAATTTTTGTAACAAGGTAGTACTGAGGTTCCACTTTTGGGTTGGAGATTATCCTGTCAATAAAGAGGGAATATGCTAATTGCCATCACTCCATCACAAAGATGGCTGCACCCACAGCTGAGGCCAAGTTTCCATAAGGAGCCTTAATGAGCAATCAGCAGTGACCTGAGTCTACACCCTTCCCTGTCCCCGTGGACGTTCTCTGAGGCAGCTATGATGTACGAGGCTTTCCAAGTGCTTTACATACTTTATCCAACTTAATTCTCTCAACAACCCAAAGCAGGTTATTGTTATCCCGGCAGGAGACTCTGAGGTTCCAGAGGGAGCGTGCCCAGGGCCACGGGGCTAGCGAGGGGCAGAGCTGGGATTGGGCGCGGCTGTGAGGGCTGAGTCCTTGGCCCGGCCACATGGTCCGGCCACGGAACAGCTGGGCATCGGGCAGGGCTGCAGGAGGCACCTCTGGGGAAAGCTTTCGGTTCAGCTTTGGGTGCCTCTCCTGGCCCTTGTCCAAGCCCCTACGCCAGCCGTGTACCGAGAGGAGGTGTTCCCACGCCACTTCCCCATCCTGCAATGGCCAAAGGCGAGGCTGGGGCAGGCCTAACCACCGAAGGACAGATGTTTCCACGTGTGGAAGTGGGCTTTGAGCCGTGGTGCATGTGTTCATGGTTCCCTTTTCACTCTTTCCCTGGGGTGATGGGTCCCGCCATGGTTTCGTGGCCCTGATGTTTCATGTCTATTGACCACAATCTTTTAAAAAATGCATTTTTACTGATTTTTAGAGAGAGAGGAAGGGAGAGGGAGAGAGAAACAGTGATATGAGAGGGAAACATTGATCGGCTGCCTCCTACTGAGCATACACCCTGAGCGGGAATTGAATGACAGTCTTCCCGGTGCACCGGAAGATGCCCAAGCACCTGAGCCACAATGGAGGGCTATTGCCCGAGATCTTTATTTATTTAAAAAATATATTTTATTGATTTTTTTACAGAGAGGAAGGGAGAGGGATAGGGAGTTAGAAACATCAATGAGAGAAAATCATTGATCAGCTGCCTCCTGCACACTCCCCCTCCCCCCACCACTGGGGATGTGCCTGCAACCCAGGTACATGCCCTTGACCAGAATAGAACCCGGGACCTTTTAGTCTGCAGGCCAATGCTTTATCCACTGAGCCAAACCGGTTTCGGCATGCCTGCGATCTTTAGACCAGTGTTTTTCAACCTTTTTTGGGCAAAGGCACACTTGTTTCATGAAAAAAATCACGAGGCACACCACCATTAGAAAATGTTAAAAAATTTAACTCTGTGCCTATATTGACTATATATAAAGTAATTCTCTTGAATAGGAATCAAATAAACACAAAGAAAGTATTTTATAATTACTTTATTATGAAATATTAAGTAAACAAAATAGTGAAAAATTATAAAATTCTTGTCTTGTCTGCACCTACGGCACACCAGGCAACATCTCGCGGCACACTAGTGTGCCACGGAACAGCGGTTGAAAAACGCTGCTTTAGACTGCTCTTACCAATGCTTTGGTTAGCAGAGCACTTTCCAGTTTGCACAGCTCGTTTATCAGCTCAGTGGGTCTTCCCAGGAAACCTGGGACTTAGGACCATTTGATAGATGGAGACTTGGAGAGTCTAAAGATGATGACGACAACATTTGGTGACTTTTACTGAGCTCTTAGTGTGCTCTGCTTCTATTAAATGGGCTGAACCATACTATGCACCGTGTCTCCTGCGATCTTCCCAACAATTACATGCGGTCGGTATATTATTCCCCTATGTTAGAAGCAGGGAAGCTGAAGCTCAGAGAGGACAACCGACTTGCTCAAGGTCACACAGCAGCAAACCCAGGCCTAGAACCATCTCCTGAGTCTTAGGTTAGTGTTCTAACCAACCCTTGAGAATAGCCATAAAACAGAAAACAAACAAACACACTACTACATTTTAAGAAATCTACACCACCATTGAATACAGACATGCCACTATTTTAAATGCCATACCAAATAAAAATGCTGTCAAATAAATTGAGACAATACTTTCTTATTTATAATTTTTTATTAATAAAATACCTTTTTATTAGACATACATGCTAATTATGTGCATTCACAAATGGAATATTTATATGACAACAAAGTTATATTAAATGAAATTTATATGAACATGAGGTGCTTTGCATTCAAAATCTGGCTTTGACGGGGTGTGCTCATGATTTTCACACATCTTCTGTGCCAGCAAGAGTTGGCTACACAGATTTCTCTCTCTCTGTTTTAAAAACATTGAGCTAGTCCTAGCCAGTTTGGCTCAGTGGATAGAATGCCGGCCCATGGGCTGAAAGGTCCTGGGTTCGATTCTGGTCAAGGTCACATGCCTGGGTTGCAGGTTCTCTGGCCCTGGTTGGGGTGCGTGCAGGAGGCAAGCAATCGATGTGTCTCTATCTCACGCTGATGTTTCTCTCCCTCCATTCTCTCTAAAAACCAACAGAAAACTATCCTCGAGTGACGATTCAACAAACAAATAAAAAACCCACAAAAAAACCCCACATTGAGCTAAAGCTGACATATAATAAAGTGCACAAACCTCAAGTATATCTGAAGAGGGTTTTTTTCATGTCCCCGTATATCTGTGATCAGTGGTGAGCTAATTATTGAATAGTCAGGAATTTTGCAAGCTGGCTTTTAAACTGTCACCTAAAATCAGCTACGATAGGAATATTTATACCATGGAAATTGGCAACTGTTACAATACAGGGCTTTTTGTCCCCCTCAATAGTATACTACTGAGCTTGCTCTAACCACTGCTCTATCCAATACTCCTTTGGGCCCTCCCTCCACCCTCTCCACCAAAGGGGCCACTCTGAAGCAGCATTTCTTTAAAAAAAATATATATATATATATATTTAAAAAAAGTATTTTTATTGATTTCAGAGAGAGGAAGGGAGAGAGAGAGAAAGAAACGTCAATAATGAGAGAGAATCATTGATCGACTTCCTCCTGCACCCTCCCCCACTGGGGATGGAGCCTGCACACTAGGCACGTGCCCTGACCAGGAATCGAACGGTGACCTCCTGGTTCCTAGGTTGGTGCCCAACCACTGAGCCACACTGGCCAGGCTGAAGCAGAATTTCTTAAGAGGATGCAAAGCTGCACAGGGAGCCATGGCGCTGGGCCCTGACCATTGTGCAGTCCTGCCCACCTGACACCCACCTGAGGAATGCTGCCGAACACGTCTGCCCCCCCCCCCCCCACCTCCCCACCCTGTACCCTCTGTCTGGGTCTCAGAGGTGAGGAGAAGACTCCTCCATTGTCTCCGGGATTTCCTCCCGAGCCGCAGAAACCCATGCCAGAGCGATGTTTGCCTGAGCTGGCAGGACAGCTCCATGCAGAGGCCCCTGGCCAGCAGCCAGTGTAAGTAAGACACACCCCGCTCAGAGAGAACGAGGTGAACTCGGGGCCTCTCGGAGTCGCGGGGACAGAGTGCATCGCTGCCCTTCCAGACCGAGTGCTTTTCTCTGAGACGCAGCTCGTCTTGCTGGCCACGCCCCGTTTCCCCGCGGCCAGCAGTCTCCCTGGCCGGCTTGTTCCCAGACAAGTGGTGTCTGCCCGTTTTTCTGGGGCCCCCCGGGCCCCCGGCCCTGAGAGAAGGGCCGGGACGCTGTGGGGAACCCCTGGTCCCCACGCTGCTCCGGAAGGTCCTTTCGGTGCCGATGGAGCCTGGGCTTGTGCCCTCTGGGGGCTGAGGGCTCAAGGTGTCCTTTATGGGGTTGCACCTTGGACCCACCCCTGTGCAGACTGCTTCAGGGTTAGCATGGTTTTCCCAACCTGGCGGTGACCCTGTGCAGCTGGGTCACCCGTGTTCCCTGGGAGCCCAGCACCCCCTGGCCCGGGGCCAGTGGCCAGGAAATACTTGAGTGAATGAGCCCGAGACAGACTTCATTCTGTACCCCCAGACTCACTGCCCTAAAAACGTCACTTCTCTGTGAAATGGAGGGCAGTTGGGGGGGGGGGGGGGAACCAGGCCTGTAGGGGAGGGCAGTTGAGGGTGATTGGCCAGCAGGGGAGCAGTTAGGTGTCAATCATGCTGGCAGGGGAGACATTAGGTGTCAATCAGGCTGGCAGGGGAGTGGTTAGGGGCAATCAGGCAGCCAGGCAGGCAAGTGGTTAGGAGCCAGCAGTCCCTTATTGTGAGAGTGATGTCTGACTGTCGGTTTAGGGATCAAAATTAGCCCTTGACATGAGATGACCATGCAGAATGGCTTCCCATGAGCTCGGAGGGGTTGACGCCACAGACTCTGAGGGATTCACTGCGAGTTTGTCATGTGACCCCTTTGGGAACCCAGGACGCCTCTTCCTTCTGTGACTTGGTTTAGGCGGCCTTTCCTCACCCCGGCTGCTGGGGACAAGGGCAGGGAGTGGCAGGGAGGACCAGGCTGAGACCTGCTCCCGGGTTGGAAGGGGTGGCAGGCAACAGCATCCGCATTGGAGTGGATCCAGAGCGGCAGGTTTCGATAAAGCCTCAGGAGGGGCAGGAAATTGCAGTGAGTTGGCGGTGTGTGTGTGTGTGTGTGTGTGTGTGTGTGTGTGTAGGGACGGGTCCTAGCGGGTGCCTCGGGGCTGTGGAAACTCAGAGCGAAGGCTCCCCCGCCCGCCCGGGAGGAGTCTCCCACCTGGACCAGGACGCCTGGCTCAGGTCCCAGCCTTGTCACGTCCAGTCCTCAGGACTCCACGACTGCTTTCCCTGGGCCTCAGTTTCCCCAAATGAAAAACGAAGGTAACGCTGGTCCCGAAAGCCTCCAGGCTGTGGCTGTGGGAACCATGGAAACGTGCTTGCCTAGTGAGTCCGGGACCTGGGGCCAGGCCCAGAGCACTCCATGTGAGTTAGTTCAGCGGATCTCACAGTGTGGTCCAGAGGCCAGCAGAGTCCCCACCATCACTTGTGAACTTATCGGAAATGCAAGTTCCTGGGCTCCCGCTAAATCTGAAGCCCCAGGACATGGCCAGCTTCAGCATCTTTTTTTTTTTTTTTTTAAATATCTTTTATTGATTTTTTTACAGAGAGGGAGAGAGAGGGATAGAGAGCTAGAAACATCGATGAGAGAGAAACATCGACCAGCTGCCTCCTGCACACCCCCTACCGGCGATGTGCCCACAACCAAGGTACATGCCCCTGACTGGAATCGAACCTGGGACCTTTCAGTCCGCAGGCCGACGACGCTCTATCCACTGAGCCAAACCGGTCTCGGCTGGCCTCAGCACCTTAACAAGCTCTCAGGAGACTCCGCTGCCCCTAAAACGTGAGGAGCACGGCATCAGCTCAGAGTCAGCCTGTGCAGCCTCATGGTGGGTGTTGTGAACACGAAGAGTAAAAGCCTCGGTGGTCCCAGTGGGTCCCCATTTCTCCAGACTTGAAGGTGGTGTTTGCAAAGGTTCATATACTCCACAATAAACCCTTTTACAAAGTGCGCAGTCCAGCGTGTTTCAGTGTATTCACAACCATTACCACTAATTCCAGAATATTTTCATTGCCCCTCCCCCACCAGACTGTACCTTTTAGCAGTCATTTCGACTTTCCCCTTCCCCCCTAGCCCTTGACAAGCACTAATTTACTCTCTGTCCTTATGGATTTGTCTACTCTGGATATCCTCCTATATAATAAAAAGGTAATGTGCAAATTGACCCTCATGCCATCATGTCATAAGATGGCCACTCCCGCCCCCCCCCCCCATGTCGTCACAAGATGACCGCTCCCACATTGTCACAAGATGGCCTGCAGGGGAAGGCAGTTGGGGTTGATCGGGCCAGCACGGGATCAGTAAGGTGTCAATCATGCTGGCAGGGGAGCAGTTAGGTGTCAATCAGGCCTGCAGGGGAGTGGTTAGGGGCAATCAAGGCAGCCAGGCAGGCGAGTGGTTAGGAGCCAGCAGTCCCATATTGTGAGAGTGATTTAGGTCTGATCCCTAAACTAGCAGTTTAGGGATCAGACCTAAACCAGCAGAGATTGGACCTAAACCAGCAATCAAACATCCCCCAGATTGGAGAGAGTACAGGCTAGGCTGAGGGATAACACCCCCAAGTGCACAAATTTTATGCACTGGGCCTGTAGTTTCATATAAATGGAATCATATGATATGTAGTCTTTTGTTTCGTTTAGCTTAATGCTTCGAATACTCATCCATGTTGTAGCACATATCAGCACTTCATTTTTATTGCTGGATAACAGTCTATTGTCTGGATATACTTGGTTTTGTTCACCCATTTATCCACTGATGGACATTTGGGCTGTTTCCACCTTTTGGCTATGTGAATAGTATTACTATAAATATTCATGAACAAGTACTTGTTTCAATATCGATTTTCAGCTCTTCTGAGCATATATCTAGGAGCAGAATTGCTGGGTCATATGGTAACTTCGTGTAAAACTTTTTGAGACCTTTTCAAAGATGCTGCACCATTTTACGTCTTCACAAGCAATGTATGAGGGTTCTAATTCCTTCACATTTTTGCCAAAACTTGCAATTTCCTTTTTTTAAAATTTTTATTCTTTCATTATAGCCATTCTAATGGATGTGAAGTGGTATCTCCCTGTAGTTTTGATTTGCATTTCAGTAATGTTGAGCATCTTTTCTTGTGCAACTGTCTGGAGGCATCCTCTTTTGCTACTAGAGCTGCTTTGTTCACACAAACCCGTAAATCTAAGTCCCTTGCCCATTTTTCAATCAGATTATCTATTTGTTGTTGAGTCTTAGAAATTCTCTATATATTCTGGATATTAATACATTATCAAATATGTACTTTGAAAATATTTTCACCCAGTTTGTAGATTGCCTTTTTACTCAGTTGATGTGTCTTTTTTTTTGAATCCTTACCTGAGAATATTTATTCATTGATTTTTAGAGAGAATGGAAGGGAGAGGGAAAGACAGAGAGACATCGATGTGAGAGAAACACATTAATTGATTGCCTCTGGCATGAGCCTTTACCTGCAACCCAGGAAGGAGCCTGCAACCCAGGTGGGTGCCCTTGACTGGAACTGGGCCTGGCTGATGCTCAATCCACTGAGCCAAACTGGCTCAGGCAATAGTGCCTTTTGATGCACATTTTTTTTTTTTTTTATGAAGTCCAACTTATCTATTTTTTCTTTTGTTGCTTATGTCATATTTAAGTTTATTTTTATTTTTTGCCAAACTCAAGGTCATGAAGATTTAACTCCTATGTTATCTTCTGAGAGATTTATAGCTTTAGGCCCTTGATCCATTTGGAGTTGATTTTTCTAAATGGTGTGAGATAGGGGTCCAACCTCACCCTTTTACCTACAGATATCCAATTTGAAGAGACCAGAAAGAGCAACGTTTTCAAGAAAAAATTTTGAGTAAAATACTAGTTAGCTGACATGTGCAGAAATGGCAAAAAGCGAAAGATGGTATTTGACTGAGAGAAGTCTGGGAGATGCCATTTCCAGTGGATTCTTGTTGCCTGAGGATTTCCTCTGGCCTGGGAGATGGTCTGTTTAGTGAAAGGTAACAGAACTGAGGTGACGTGGTTGCTGGTGTCCCACCCGGAGGGACAACTTGGCAAAATCCCAGCCAGGCGCCCCTCCTCTGCTCTCCCCAGACCTTCCTTCACGAACAAGGGGCTCCAGGAGCTAAGGGGAGAGACCCCTCCTGCGCTTGCTCACCTGGCACTCGCCACTCCCTCCTCTTCCCTTAACCTGGCCTTGGTCCAGCTGCCAAGCCCAACACCTCTACCATCTGGCCAGACGTGGTTCCAAAAACAACCTCGGGGGCATTCGGATAAGTTTTCCAGCCCCAGCGGCACTCCTGGCCTCGGCATGGCCCCAGGTTCCTGTGAGGGGGACAGCTCCCTCCCTCCCTCCCAGTGGGAGTGTGTGGTTCTCCTTTTCTCCTTTTGGAAAGTACGTGTCTTCCTGAGGCTCACGGGCCAAACGAAGACATGTCAGCCCAGTAGCTCCATGTGCGGCCTCTTGCCTGTCACCCAGATGGTCTCTCACAGCTCTGAAGACTAGGAATGTGAACTCAAGGTGTCAAAGTTGGTTCCATGCCTCCCTTCCGGGTTCTGGTGGCCACTGCAGTGCTTGGTGTCCCCTGACCTGTAGGTTCATCACGACAACCTCCGCCTTTCTCCTTACATGACCTTCTTCCCGTGTCTAACTCTCCGTCTTCTCTTCCACATTGGGTCAAAAGCCTTATTGGATGACCGCCTCTTAACTAAGTTATTACAGCTGCAGCGATCCTATTTCCAAAGAAGACCCCATTCTGAAGTGTTCAGAAGGCCAGGGCAGGGTCAGAGGGGCACTATGCCACCCAGGGCACCAGGAAATGCCGAGGCCATAACTGGGAAGGAGGCAGTAGCTGACACCCCATTCCCGTGAGCCCCTCCTGTGTGCCTTTGCTTCTAACAGCCTGGCCTGTGAAGGACTCCCTCCAGCCCCTACAGCTGCTTAGCACGTACACACACACGTTAACACACCACACACACGTTAACACACCACACACACGTCAACACACCACACACGTCAACACACACCACACACATGTTAACACGCCACACACGTTAACACACATCAACACACACCACACACGTTAACACCCCACGCACGTTAACACACACAGCACGCACACATCAACACATGTTAACACACATTAACATACCACACACATGTTAACACACCGCATGCACACATTAACACACACGTTAACACACACGTTAACACACCACACACACACACACACACACACACACACACACACACGCACAGCTAGAAGTGCCCGGCGCTGGTGTCCCCAGGGCAGCCTTAGCGCGATAAGGACGGCCAGGCATGCTGCAGGAGCAGGAAAGCCCAGCTCATGGGCCTCCCGTTGGGGACACAGCTCCGTGAGCACTGAGGTGAGTCCCACACGCCTGCCCATGGTCCCTTCCTCAGGCAGCCGCCCCAGCCCCGTCATCGCAGTCTAACCTGTCCTTTCCCGCCGCTGACCCGCCAACCCGGGAGTCAGTGCTGATGGGAAGCTCTCCCTCCTTCACAGGAAGGGTGACCATCGACGGCTCATGGTCCGAGTGCCCACCCACGAGCTGGACCTGAGCTCTCGACTCCGCGGATGGCTGGCCTCAGGAACTGTGACCCTGGCGCCACCTGTGTGTGCTGAGGGACGGGTACAGATGCAACAGACGTGGGTGGCACGGGGACCTGGCTTCTCCTCAGGGAATGCATTTGGGTTTTCCAGACTGGCCCAGCCCCAGTTCCCAATACGTCATTTCCATTCTATCATGGATGGTGGCAGTGCCTAATATGATGACTTGCTGGATCTGATGGTACCCAGCTCGCTATGGAAGGAAGCTCACTAGTACATCTCACGGGCAGGTGCTCAAGTCTCATTATGCCCAGAAATGGACTTTCTAAGGGAGAATCGTTCTTTGCTGTCTTTGCTAATACCCTCCTGCTGGGGTTTGCCAAAGACTCCGCCCAACGGTCTTACCTCTCAGTGTGGAATCTTCTCGGTCACGTGGCTAGAATAGCAGGGCAGCTGGCCTGAAGCTTGGATCGCGGCAGAGTTATCTCTTTCTTTGTCTCAAACTGATAGCCTTCTGTGACAAATGCTGGCGAAGGTGTGGAGACATTGGAACCCTTGTTGGTGGGCGTGTCAAACGGTATCGCCGGCTACGGAAAACAGTATGGTGGCTCCTCGAAAAATTAAAAATGAAATAGGCAAATAGTCCAGCAATTCCACTTCTGGGTAGATACCCCGAAAGAATGGGAAGTGCGGTTTTTTGTTTTTTTGTTTTTTTAAAATATATTTTATTGATTTTTTACAGAGAGGAGGAGAGAGGGATAGAGAGCTAGAAACATTGATGAGAGAGAAACATCCACCAGCTGCCTCTTGCACGCCCCCTCCTGGGGATGTGCCCACAACCAATGTACATGCCCTTGATGGGAATCGAACCTGGGACCTTTCAGTCCGCAGGCCGATGCTCTATCCACTGAGCCAAACCGGCTTCTACGGAAGTGCGGTTTTGAAGAGATAGGTTTATACCCACGCTTACAGCAGTGCCATTTGAAACAGCGGGTGAATGGGTAAGCAGCATGTTGTATGACCATACCGCGATGTTATTTAGCCTCAGACTCAGAAGGAAATCCTGTCATGTGCCACAACGCGATGGACCTGGAGGGCACGATGCCGAGGGAAACCAGCTCGTCACAAAAAGGCAGCAGTATGATTCCGCTGCGAGATGCTTAGAGCAACCAACATCACAGAGACAGAGAGTAGAATGATGGCTGCCAGGGGCAAGAGGGAAGGGAAGTGGGGGGTGGGGGAGGTTATTGCTTAATGAACACAGGGTTTCGGTTTCACAAGATGAAAAGAGTTATGGAGATGAATGGCGGTGACGGTTACGCAACGACGCGAATGTACTGAACGCCACTGAGCTGTGCACTGAACGGTGGAGACGGTATTTTTTTTTTTGTTTTTTTTTTTTGCCACGTATTTTAACACAATAAAACACGGATAGCTTTATGATCTCCTAATGAATAGGCCAGAACAGTATTCCCCAGCGTGGCATACGCCGTTCCAGAACGCCAAGAGGACGAAGAGAGCACTTGAAACGACAGAGATTTATTCTCCCCGAGTCCTGGAGGCCCGAAGCCTGGCACAAGGTGCTGGCAGGGCTGTGCGCCCTCGGAGGACTCGAGGGGACCATTCCGCGCCTCCACCGGCCTCCCGGGTGGCTCCAGACACGGCTCTGTCTGTGGCTTCCTTACTCCCGTCTCTGTCCCCGGGGCACATTATGGCTTCTTCTTTCTGTGTGCCTCTTGTAAGAGTCTTTGTCATTAAATTTAGGACTCTCTCTTGGATAATCCTCATCTGGAAGTCTTTAACTTCATTATATCTGTAAAGACCCACTTTCCAAGGAAGGCAACAGGCCCAGGTTTCAGGGGTTTGGGATGGGCGTGCCTTCTGCAGGGGTGGGCGGGGTAGGATAGGATGGGGAGGGGTGGGGCGGGGTAGGATAGGATGGGGTGGGGTGGGGCGGGGTAGGATAGGATGGGGTGGGGTGGGGCGGGGTAGGATAGGATGGGGTGGGGTGGGGTGGGGTGGGGTGGGGTGGCCTTGCTTTGCCTCTGAGTGGCAGAAGATGCAAGGGCACCTGGTAGCATCTTACCCTTTATCTTCGAGGTGGAGGCCCGGTCTGCCTCAGCTTCGCTCCCTGGCTCCTTAATATCTTCATCCACACAGTGTACCCCTGAATCTTTTTTTTTTTTTAATGATGTTTCTTTTTAAAATATATCTTATTATTTTTTTTACAGAGAGGAAGAGAGAGGGATAGAGAGTTAGAAACATCGATGAGAGAGAATCATCGACCAGCTGCCTCCTGCACAACCCCTACTGAGGATGTGCCCACAACCAAGATACATGCCCTTGACCAGAGAATCAACCTGGGACCTTTCAGTCTGCAGACCGACGCTCTATCCACTGAGCCAAACCGGTTTCGGCTGGACCCCTGAATCTCCATGGGGTTTGCCTTCCACCCCTGGCACACGTGTTCTTGCCACTTCTAGCTTCCCAAGCCCACAGCATGGAGGGAGCCTGGCATTCCACAGACACCACCCAGGCCCGTCAGGTGGACAGCACGTGAGTGTTGGCTGTGACAGCTCATCGCTACCCCTTCTCTGGAGAACTGCTTTCTGCCCAATAGCGAGGATCTCATCAGGGAGGTGACTCCCCTCCAGCGGGTCAGCACCCAGACTGTCCGTCTGGCTGACGAGGGTGGGGGGCCCTCAGGGGTGCAGTCCATGCTCCAGAGGCCCCGGTGAGACCAGAAGGAGCCAGTCTCCAGCCCAGACATCAGGGACTCGCTTTCTCCCCTGCTCTGTCCCATTCCCTCTTCTCCCTTCTGAAAGCCCACCCTCTGCCCTCAGCGCTGCTTCTGGGCACCCCGGCCTCCAAGAGTCCCTGGCACTGGTTTTGTGACGGGCAGAGTCATTATGGCCCCCGGGGAGGTGCCCGGCGGCCCCTGCCACGCGAAGGCAAACTGCGTGGCTCCCCCCTGCTGCTGGGACCATGAGGAAAGCCTTCGCCAGTTCGAGAGCTGATCCCGAATCCCACCCCCACTGCTGGCGTGCCCAGCGAAGAGACCACCGTCAGCCCCGTTCCTGAGACCCTGCAGCTCCTGGCTCAGCTCCCGGGAGTCTGCAGCCCCCCTCCCCCTCAGAGGGACCTTCCCGGCCACCGAGTCACTTTGTAACTCCCAGGCTCCCTCCGCCACACTCTCCCATTTCATGTTTATTCCCAGAGGCCCAGCGCACGGAATTCATGCAGGGCACCGTCCCCAGGCCTGCCCTGTGGTCAGGGCCGTCTTCACCAGCTGCTGGCAGCCGGCCCCACCTCCGCCACCACCCACCACCCACCACCACCCACCCCCGGTTCCCTGTTCACCATCAGGCGATCGGGGCCTGCGGGCCAGGGGCAGCTCCTGCATTGAGCATCTGCCCCCTGGTGGTCAGTGCGTATCACGGCAACCGGTCGTTTGGCCATTTGGTTGATTTGCATATTACCCTTTTATTATATAGGATTATTACTTTAAATTATTTTTAGTTTTTAATACTTTTAAAATTGATTTCAGAGAGGAAGGGAGGAGAGATAGAAACATCAATGATAGAGAGAATCATTGATTGGCTGCCTGCTGCACGCCCCCTGCTGGGGATCCAGCCTGTAACCCAGGCGTGTGCCCTGGACCGGGACTGAATCAGGACCCTTCCGTCTGCAGGCCAATGCTCTACCCACTGAGCCTAACCGGCCAGGGCTCCCGTCCTGTTTCTTATAGCTCTGCCTACTCTCTGACATCATGCCACGTTCTTGTTTGTCGATGGTCTTTCTCCAGCAGGGGTGTGAGCTCCAGGGGCTGAGGACTCAGGCATGATGACAGCTGCTCCCCACGCCCCCACCCTGCAGGAAGCCTCCACCGGTCTGTGCCAGGTGAAGACAGGAGCAGCCCAGGCCCTGTCACCGGAAGCAGACAGACAGGCGTCAAGAGTGCTTCCTGCAGAGCTTCTGAAGCGGAGGCCGTGGCTGAGGGTCACGGGCGGGAGGGAGCAGGCCAAGGTGGGCGGGCTTCCCGCCCCTCCCCGGCCCTCTCTGGCTTTTTTTCTGTTTTTTGGTTGGGTCTGGTGCAGGCCTCAAGGAAACATAACATTTTTAATAAAACCTCAGAGTCCACAGAGCTGAATGGTCTCAGGCGACCCTCCCGCCTGCCCCAGCTGTTGACTTTAGAAGTCAAGAGGTTGGGGAGTTGCCCAATTCCTGTGCAGTTCGGGGAGATATAGGCTGGAAGGGCCTGGCCCGTTTTATGTGAAAGAAAAAAAAACCGCACAAAACAAAACAGAATCGCCAGGCCCTGGAAAGAGTCCACCGGCAGCCGGAATCAAAGGTCCATTCAGCCCGACTGAACTCCCCACATTGGCTGCTAATGAAATCCACCCCTCGGCCCTCGGAGCCTTTCCAGGGGCTGCGGCTGGAAGGGGCTGCGGGAGCCGGGGGCCGCCCCCCTCCCCTGTCACCCCCAGGGCCCCGCGGTGCTAAAATAGGTTTATGATAATATGGGGCTCGTATTTTTCTAATTTCAGGCGTCGGTGATTTAGGGCCGGGTTGTTTTCATGGAAAAAGTGCTGGAACGCGTGTGAGACGGGGGAAGCCTGCCGTCTCGGCAGCCGTCCCCGCGGTGTGCGTGTCCAGGCTGCGGGCGCCGGCCACACTGGGCCCGGCCCCGTCCACAGGGCGTCCCCGGCAGGGGGTCCAGGGACACCGATCACTGTATTTTGACTTAAAAAATGGGTGAAATCTCAGAACCACAACTCAGAAAGGCAAACGTCCCCCTCAGGAGCAGAGAAAGAGCCATAAAGTCTTGTGTCTTTTCTGGTTCCGCTTAAAAAAACATGTTATTTCTCTCTCTTTTCTTTCTTTTCCCCCCATGATGGTTTGTCTTTATAGCAAACTAGAGGCCCAGGGCACGGATTCATGCACGGGTGGGAGGGGCCAATCGGGGCCCCGGCCAGCTCAGGGGAGGGGCCTTGGGCAGTTGGCTGGCCAGCCCTGCCCTCTGGTCAAACTCCTGGTGGAACGTCCAGTGGAGGGAACAATTTGCATATTAGCCTTTTATTATATAGGATATAAGTCATGGGAAACAAACTCAGGTGTGCAAGAAATATCACCTTTTTCCTAAAGTTAACTTAATTTTTATGTTAAGCCTCGAATACCTTTAGCTAGTGAGAAACTTAAACTCAGCCTTTTCAGGTATTGCTCTGCTCTTGTTAGGATTGAGAGGGGATCCTGTTCTTATTCCTCAGTTTTCTCATCTGTAAAATGGGGATACTGGTAGCCCTTAGTGGGCTGAGTTTAAAATAGTAAAATTTTCAACCTGGGCTATCTGGGAAGACTACCTGTAAGAGGTGACAAATCAGCGAATGAGCTGGCCAAGCATGCACTTGAACTTCTCCGCTTGGATACTTGTCAGGATCTAGTAGTTTGATATACTATACCTCTTAACAAATGTGCTCATTTTAGACAATTTGGAAAGCACCAGGAAATACACTGTAAAGGACAACACAACCATAACCTATCTTTCTGGTGATTCCATTCTAGATTACTTTTATTTCTATCTTTAAATTATATTCATTGAGATATAATTTGCAATGTGTACCTCGCTAGAAAAAAAAATGTTTATTCCTAGGAAAATATTTATATATGTATAGAAAATAAAGGTCTGGATGGGAAACAAAACATCCCTAAAATATTAACAATTTTTATTTTTAGAGGGGTGGGTTTACGGGTAATTCTTCTTGTCCGCTGGCTGGCAATCTGTATCATCTACTTTTTATCCCACAGTAATGTATTAGTATAGTTTTAAAAGGCAATACGTGAACGTAGGCACCTCAGGCCCAGCGTCTTGCCATCGTTAGGTCTCTGGGCCCCGCGGGAGAGCTGGGAGGCTGGGCCGGACTCGGAGCCCTCGTCAGTTTAGTCCAAGAGGCTGCATGTGGCCTCCGTGTGCTCAGGGGCTGCCATGAAGCAGGACACGAGGCTTCACTACCAACCTGTGGGGCGAGAGCATCAGGGAGAGGCGGGCCTGCTGTTACTGCACATCAGAAAGAGCAAAAGAGCCGGGGCCGGTTTGGCTCAATGGATAGAGCGTCGGCTTGGGGACCGAAGGGTCCCGGGTTCAATTCCGGTCAAGGGCATGTACCTTGGTTGCGGGCACATCCCCAGTAGGGGGTGTGCAGGAGGCAGCTGATCGATGATGACTCTCTCTCATTGATGTTTCTAACTCTCTATCTCTCTCCCTTCCTCTCTGTACAAAAATCAATAAATTATATATTAAAAAAAAAAAAGAAAGAGCAAAAGATACAATATTATCAAGGCCTTGCCCACCATGGTTGCATCAAATGCCTGGAACTCTGAGGCACGTACCCTGAGGCGGGGGCACAGGTGCTTCCTGTAGCGTCAGAGCTGGAGCTGCCTTAGGAACGCTCAGCCCCTCTCCACTTCGGCTGCACAAGCTGCCTCCTCCTCCGCGGGGACCATCGCAGTCGCCGGTGACCAGGTCTCGCTCTGCCGCGGCCACAGCAACCCCTGGGACACACGCCCATCGGCACGGCCTCCGCTCCTCCGCGGGCTCCCCAGTGCCGGGGCCAAATCCAGGCCCCTCAGCCGGGCCTCAGCCCGTGGCCTGGGCCTGCTCGCCTCCCTGTCCCATCGCCGTGACCCCGCCTCCCACCGTCCCCTCCGGCCCCGCCACCCCCGCCCTCCAGGCCACGGGGTTCCCTTGGCTGGGGCGGCCTTCCTGGGCCTCTGGGCGACCGTCCACTCGTCTCCCCAACTGCCCCTCCCGTCCCGTGTCCCGCTGAGCATTGCTTCCCGTCTGTCCCCGGGGGCTCCTCCTGCTGCCTGGCCCCTGGGGGGGGCGGGGGGGGGGGCTTGGGCCTCTGTTTGGTGAACGAGTGAATGAGTGAACGAGTGAATGAGTGAATGAGCTCTGGCCAAGGCCCCGCAGAGCAGAGGGGGCTGGGGTGGCCCGGACAGCTGCCACCCAGGAGGACACCCAGGGGCACCCCGCTCCCCGCAGTGGGCACGGGCGCAGAGGGAGGGTGGCTCGGGGAGCTGGCCCTCGGCGGCCCTCCCTCCCTC
>NW_023425515.1:181739346-181789346 GCF_014108245.1 Pipistrellus kuhlii | reverse complement strand
GTGTGGGGGGGGGGCACGGAAGGTCTCCATCCTCCCTCACCCCTGCACACAGCCCCAGGAGCCTGGCATGGGACCCTCCCACACACCTCAGAGTTCTGTTATAAAAAACCAGTCAAAACTCCGTCTTACAGTTAAATAGTACAGAAGACAGACGTTTACTGTACAAGCAAATTATAGTGCAAAGCAGTTTCCACCCCTCCCACCCTCTTCTCAGCTCCGGGCGGTCCGATGGGCCATGCGAGGGCAGCAGGTGCTGACACCACAGCACGGCAATGTCACCGCGGACCCACACCCACCGACAGGCTCCGGCCAGGCGGCAGCCGCCCTCGGCCCCCTGTGCTTCCCGCATCGGAGCATCACGTCCACCGGGACCGTGTCTACACGCCCAGGCGGTCGGTGCCCGCCGTGGGCCTGAAGACTCCGCACGGCTGCCGTCCCTTTGAGTCGGGCGGTGGGGGGAGGGCCCTGTATGTCCTGTCCGGGCCTTGACCGGGGCCTGGAGGTCAGGAAGGGGCAGTGACCTGGGGGGACTACAAAGTGCTGGGCACTGGGCACCCGAGGACCGGAGTGAAGACACGGAGACGGCGGCTGTAGCTGCTTCCTGAGAAGGGGTGGGAGCGCCCCTGGGTGGAGGGAGTCAGCAGGACACCCCAGCAGCTTGTTGGGAGAGATGGAGACTGCGTTTTCCAGTGAGGGCAGGAGGGAGGGGCCGCAGTGGGAGGGTCTGGTGAGCTCGCCAGGACTTCCTAACCTGCCCTGGGGGTGTTTGTGTGGGGTGCGGGGTGGGGATGAAGGGGGGAGGAGTGGGGGTGGATGGGCAGGCCAGGTGCCATGACAGACACACAGGAGCCTCTTGCAGGGGGCAGTTCCCGTCCTCAGAGGATGTGGCCGGAACCATGGCGGAAAGCCACATGCTGCCGCCTCCTGGGGCCTTCTGGCCCTTTCCCACTCGCCTTTCCAGAACTAAAGAACTCCGAGCGGGAGGCCGCGCGGCCTGAGGATCGCTTTCCCACCTGCCCACCGAAGGGGCGGCCGGGAGGGCCGGCGCGCTGCGCTGAGGCTGGGGGCCCTTCCCCCCTCTGTTCCGCCTTCCCCTGGCCCCGGCTCGCCCCCCACGGCCCGCCCACCGGGACCAACACAGGAGCATCTGCTTGGACAAACGTCCGAGAGCCATGAGTGTGAGATTCCAGCATCTCCCCCGCCGCCCCCGTGGTCCCACCAGGGCTGGCCGCTGGGGGATGTCGGGGGGCGGGGGGTGTTGCCAAGGGAACATGGTGACGGCCTGAGGAGGTTCACAACCATGGGCTTTGCCTGTAAGATGCCACGTGTCTGAAAACGTGGGGAGCTTTTCTAAAATCACTTTAAAAACCAGCCTTCGTACGACGGCTGTGGCCCGCGGCCGGTTGAGCGGAGAGCGTGGCAGGGCCTGGGCGGTTCGGCTGGGCCTTCCCAGGAGGCGGGGGAGAGAGGGGTGTCACGGCCGGGCCGGCCGGGCCCAGTAGACAGGGACGGTGCTCTCTGAGCTCACCCCAGTGCTTTCTGCGAGAACCTGCCTGGCCCCCGTCTCTCCCCAAACACTGCAATTCTGAGACCAGCCGGGGGCGAAGGGGGACCCACAGCCCCACCCAGAGTGCGGTGGGTGGGTGGGTGGGTGGGTGGGTGGGCGCCCTGGGCTGGGAAAGTGCTCAGAGCAGGTGCCTTCGCTGGTTTCAGGAACCTGCTGCCACAGGCTGCCGACACCGGGCCTGGGACCCACAGGCAGCTGGGTGGGGAGGGGGCTGCTTAGCTGCGAGGGATTGGGCGGGGGTGAGGGGGGACTGGCTAGGGGGTGCTCTCATCTCATCTGGGCCGGCGATTCTTTGGAATCGGGCAGGCCCTTTCCCCAGGAGCAGAGAACTCGGACGCGGGAGTCCGTGCAGCCTGTGCCCTTGGGCGAGGGTACAGTGAGGGGTGCCCCTCTGAGGAGGGGGACCTTCCAGTTCTGCCTCGATTTGTGTAAATGCGGAGGAAGGGCTGGGCCCATGAGGTGCAGGGTCTCTGAGGGGGTGGGGGTGGAGGCGGGGGTGAGGGTGGGAGGCGACTCCAGGGCCCTGCGGGTAAGAGGCCAGACTGTGGGCCGGCGCTGCCTCTCTCCGGAGCAGACAGGGTCTCTGTCCTCCGAGACCAGGGCCGGTGACCGCGCAGGCACAGCCGGTCGCCGGGTCAGGAGACGGCAGGAGGATGCTTTTCCCACCGGGCAGTGGGATGAGATGACAGGATCTGGGCTCGGGGTAGGGGTCCAGGGGCCGGTCCTCACCCCTCTGTACAAAGACTCGGCTGGACCAGGTGCTCTCGGAGCCTCCCACCAGCTCCGGGCCCAGGGCCCAGGGCCCACGGCCACGGGCCCGGGTCTCCCTCCCGCCTGAGCCGCGGAGCCGGCCGGGAGCGGTCCGCGCCGACGCGGGCGGTCAGTAGGGCCTCCACACGGCCTCGTCCATGCGGCCCGGCGTGCTCAGGGCGGTGGGCGAGTTGCTGTGGCTGCCGTCGGCCTCCACGCCGTCGCTCTGGCCGCCCAGGCTGGGGTTCATGAGGTTGCCGGTGGCCACGGAGCCGGCGCTGCTGGTGCAGGAGGCCAGCATGCGGGTGGGCGAGCGGTCGCCGCCGCCGCCGGCCACCATGGAGAACTGGTAGGAGCCGGAGGACGCGCCGTAGTACAGGTGGTACGGGGACGGGTTGGCCTGGAAGGGCCCGCTCTGGTTCTGGGTGGCCCCCGGGTACGGCGGCGGGAGGTAGGTGGGGTGGAAGCGGCTGGCGGCCGGCATGCTGGCCACGCTGAGGCTGCTGATGCTCGCGCCCGAGGGCGTGGCGCTGTAGGGGAAGGCCGCCGACATGGTCCCCGGGTAGTGCATCCTGGGGTCCGGGAAGCGGCTGTCCGTGAGGGTCTGGAGCGCCGGGAAGGAGCGGTCGAACTGGCGGGGGTCGGAGAAAGGGTTCAGGTCCGAGGTGCCTGCGGGACAGCAAAGGGGGTGGTCAGTCGCAGCTGGACACCGGCACCCCCCCCCTCCCCCCAGCAGACGTCTTTTTTAATAGGCATTTTTAATTGGTTTCAGGGAGGAAGGGAGAGGGAGAGAGAGAGAGAGAGAGAAACATCAGTGATGAGAGAGAATCATCGATCAGCTGCTTCCTGCACATCCCACACTGGGGACTGAGCCTGCAACCTGACGGGGAATCGAACTGTGACCTCCTGGTTAATAGGTCTGAGCTACGCAGGTGGGCCCCAGCGGAATTCTTTAAGAATGTCCTTGGTTAAGGGGGTCAAATACAGGGTGGTGAGCACACAACAGAGTATACAGGTGTATTATAAAGTTGCATCCCTGAAATGTATCAATCTTATTAACTAATTAGAGGCACGGGGGCAGGGGTCTGTCCTCAGCACAGCCTGTACCCTCTCCAATCAGGGACTCCCTGGGGATCAGGCCTAAACCAGCAGTCAGACCTCCCTCTCACCATCCTGGACAGCAGGCATCTAAATGCTCACCTGCCTGCCTGCCTGATTGCCTCTAATTGCCCTTCCCCCAGTGCCGGCCTGATCACCCTTCACTGCCTCTGAGTGCTGGCCTGATTGCCCCTAACTGCCCTTGCTGCCAGCCTGGTCACCCCTAATTGCCACCCCCCCCTATTGCTGGCAAGGTTGCCCCAAAAGCCCCCTCCCTGTTGGCCTGGTCACTCCTTACTGCCCCCCGCCCCGGCCCGCCACCCTCATTGCCCCTAACTGCCCCTGCTCCCCCGCCAGCCTGGCTGCCCCCAACTGCCCCTGCTGGCCTAGTCACCCCGCACAGGCCCCCCACCGGCCTGGTCGCCCATGCAGCCTACTTGTTCAGTTGTTTGGTCGTCCCTCACTAACCCCCATGCCAGCCTGGTTGTAGGCAGCCATCTTGTGAGTGTGAGCGCCAATTTGCATATTACCTCTTTATCATATAGCTTGTTACCCCAATACATTTTTAATTTAAAAAGAAGCTCTGGCTCTGCTCTTACTGCCTTGGCTGCTCGGGGCGGGAGCCCTCCTGACCGGATAACGGTCCTGCCGGGAGGCAGGTGGGCAGGACCGGGCCGAAGGCGGCCACAGGCGCCTCCAGGGCTGACGGAGAAGGGGCGGCTCTGCTCTGCCTCTGGAATCCTCTCACAGCCTGGCCGTGCAGGGGCCTGTCAGGGGGTGGAGAGGGTCTGCAATGGCCCTGTGGGAGAGGGATTTGGAGCCTGCTTTTACAGGAAGGGAAACTGAGGCACAGAGGAAGATTCATTTTCTCGATGCTGCAGAAAGGACTCAAACTCCTCACGGGGCCTCTGCTCTCTGCTTTGCTGGGCTGCTGGGCATGCCCGCACCCCCCCCCTGCCCGGCGGGGCTGGGTGAGGTTATGTGAGCTTCTCCCTGTGTGTGTGTGTGTGTGTGTGTGTGTGTGAGAGTGTGTGGTGGGGGTTAGGCCCAGAGAAGATCTGTGTGCCCCCTGCCCCACACACCTCAGCCTGGGCCTGTATCTCCGGGGCTGCCTGCATCTGCCTTGGTAGCAAAGTGAGATGCAGCCAGAGGGGCTTGGTGGCCCTTGCCAAAGAGACACCAGCGTCCAGACCAGGTCCTGCCCCTGCTCCTCCAGTTTGGCTCCTCACTGGACTCCAAGGCAAGCGCATCTGGGCCTCTGCCCCCTATGTTTGCACTCCCAGAACCCCCAAAACCTCAGCATTCACAGGGGCCCTGGGATTGAGTCTAACGCCCTCGGTAGGAAATCTGAGGCCCAGAGAAGGTGAGGCATTTGCCTAAGGGTCACACAGAGCACCGGGCCCGGCACCAAGTCCTGGGGCTCCAGTCCTGACCCCCACTATGGGTCTGAGCGGCAGCCGTCCCTTCCAGGAGGCAGCACAGCGCAAAGGTTAATTGTGTGGTCTCTGCAGCTGGGCATCTAATCGGCTTCTGACGCTTGCTTGCTGTGTGTCCTTGGGCAAGTCACTTAACCTTTCTGTTTCAATCTTCCCACATGAGAAGTGAAGACAGTACCCGATCCCAGGAATTAGATCAGTTACTGCGGGCGGAGTGCTCAGAGTGGGCACAGGGGGCGGCCTGCCGAGGGCTGGCGCCGCCGTCATGGCTGTGACACTCCTGTTCGGGGCTCCCGGCACACCTGGCCCCTCAGGGCCTGCAGAGGTGACCCCTGACCCTGCGCCTCCCTTACCTCCTGGCCCCGGGGGGACTCCGGCAGCAGAGGGGTGGGTGAGCCCCCACAGTGTCCCGAGGAAAAGTCTGTCTGGCCCCAACCCCTCGATGCCACCCCGCCAAAGAGGATTCAGGGGGACCGGCCTCTGCCCCTGGGCAGCTCCGGGCTGGCACTGCCCACTGGACGGGGGCCGGGCTGAGGACAGACCGCTGCAGGCGCCCCCAGGTCTCCTGCTGCCCACGTCTGCCTGAGGCGCTGGGACCTCGGGTGAGGCCTGTAGGTTCTCTGGGCTCCGGGGTCTTCCCGGCTCAGCTGGCCAGCGCCTCCTCAGCTCTGGGCTCGCTCTGTCCTCTGTGGGTCCGGATGGAATGGTGCTCCCTGCTCAAGATGGGGATTCTGGGGGAGGGGGGGGGGTTTAAGGGTCCCCTCCCCATTGGGTTCCCTGGCTGGTTAGTGCTACCCTGAAGCCTAAGGGGCCAGAGGTGCCAGCTCCCCACCCACCCTCAGGACCCCCGAGGTCTCGGTGGCATTGCCTGGCACCCAAACATGGCCAAGCACAAGGCTGGCCCTTCAGCTCTGAGCCCAGGAAGTGAGTGCTGTCCATGGACAGGAACCCCCCACGCTCCAAGTGAAAGACCCCAAACAGGGACCCCGGGAGGAGACCGCAGGGCTGCAGGCCTGGCGGGGGGTGGTGGGGGGGGGCTGGGCTGGTGTGCGTGACCCTCGGCGTTCACAGGGGCGCCAGGTTCTGAGCAGGACCTGCCCAGACGCCTTGGTCCCCTCCTGCACCCCCCGCCCCAGGCTGGTGGGGAAGTGTCTGCCCTCAGGACCCCTGAGGCTCCTGCCCCCAGCCCCACCCCGCCCAGTAGCCCCCGGAAACCGGAGCTGGCTGGCTGTCGAGCGGCCAACCCCAACACTGGGAGGAAATGTTTATTTTCTTCTCCAAATTGCCCCAGCTGCTGCGTGGCGGCTGAATGAGCCCTTTGAGCTGTGAGAAGCCCCCATTGTGGGCGGCCACGGCTGGGGGGGCCTGGGGCCGGGGTACCGAGGGGATGGCGCCTCGGCTCTGCTTGCCAGTGACCAAAGCCGGGGGTCAGAGCTGTTAACGGGCACCATGAGGAGCGGTGGCGGGGTGCCCTGAGGGGATCCCCAGGATGGATCTGAAGGCAGAGGCTGGCCCCCACAGAAGGGGAGGGCCGGTGAGAGGGCCCCAAACCCAGCCCTGCCAACACCCCGCTGAGGCAGGCACCTCCTGCCTCCCATTTCGCAGGCGGGAAAACTGAGCTCAGAGAGGTGAAGTGACTGGCCCAGGAACACACAGCCCGTGCCCGGCAGGGGCAGAGTTCCGAGCCCGGCCCATCTGATGGCAAAGTTCATACTTCTTTCCTGTCCTGGTTGTCAAGGGCCCTTCCGCTCACGCCAGAGGGGCCAGGCCTGGGAGAGGGCGGCCTGAGCCCAGTGCTGGGGGGTCAGCGAGGGGCTGGGGAGCCCTCTGGGGTGCAGCAGCAGGGGAAGGACCGGGTCAGCTGCGCCCACACAGGCCCCACCTCCCCTCCCAGCCTCAGAGTGGAGGCTGGACAGAGGGTGGGGAGCCTGAGGCACCGATTCCCCAGCCACGTCCACACCACGGCGGGAGGGCGAGGCGGGCTCTCCTTCCCCGGGAGCTGCTGGCCAGGAAGGCTGTATCCACCCCGCCTGCTGGATTCGGGGCTCCCTGGCTGGGCCCCAACACCCCCCGGGGCCCAGCTCTGCTCCGGCAGGGGAGGGCCTGGAGTGTTAGGCTCCTGCACCCCGACAGACGCTGCCCGAGGGAGAGGGAGCTCAGACGGCTTCCGGGCAGGGGTGGGCATGGGTCCGAGCGCCGAGCACCCCCCGCCCCCCACGCTGCCTCCTGAGGTCAGGCCTCCGCCCTGCAGCGCCTCACCCCGCCCTTCCTTCCCCGGCCCCAGACCTGCCGAGTGGCTCACATCTGCTAGCCCAGAGGCTGGGGGCAGCTGGACCCGGGGCCCCTCCCTCTTCCCCAAGGCCCAGCTTCTCAGGCCAGACAGAGGGCCTTCTCTCTATGCTACGGGATATACCAAGCTCGCCACCACCACCGATCTGCCAGATGAAGGACCGAGAAAGAACGACACCCTCAGTGCCCGGCGACAGCCAGCCCTCCTGCCTCTGCTCGGTGCTGCCGAGGCCTGCGGCTGTGCACCAGCCTCTGTGCCCGGGCCGCTGGCTGGCAGAGCCCGGAGAAGCGTGCCTCTCCGTCCTCCAGGCGCTTACGGAGCACTTCCTGTGTGCCAGGCCCGTCTCCCCGGAAGGCCTGCCTGAGATCCACTCTGGCTGTGCCTGCTGTGCCCACCAGGCGATGGGGAGAGACGCCCCTTTGGGGGCCTCGGCCCAGAGGCCTCTCTCCTCCTTCCTGTTGGGCAGGGACCCTGGGCCACGGGACCTTCCCGAGGGGATGCTGAGTGTCTCTCCGGGGCTGCAACGCCCTTTACCGCCTACGAACTCTAAGCACTTGAACGTGACCCCAGCCTGGGCAGAGGCACCCCACTCTCAGTGAGGAAGCCGAAGCTAGGAGGGAGGTGTCTTCAGCAGGGACACGTCTGCCACAGGTTCCGCGGACAAGTCACACCCCGATTTCAATGGGAGCACTGGGAGATTAACGCCATCTCCCCAGGGAGACTGAGCATGGCACGTGGTGGGTGTCAGGAAATGCTGGCTGTGCCAGTGAAGGAAGGGCCACGGCCAGAGCATCACATGGGCAGAGAACGGCCTCCGAAGGGCTTGGCCCGGAGCCCAGGACCATGCCCAGGTCCTGGTCCGCCCCCCCCCCCCCCCCGCCCCCGCCGTGCGTACCTTGGATGGGGGTCTGGGCCTGGCTGTTGAAGTGGCTGGCGGTGCTGAGCGAGCCGCGGGGGCTGGGCATGCTGGGCGTCACCCGCATGCGCACCCGCTCCAGGTCCCCGAAGCGGTCGGGGAAGGCCTTGGCCTGGTCCTCCAGCTTCTGCCGGTGCCCTGCGGAGCGAGGGAGCCATCAGAGCCGGTTCCCGAGGGGCCCGGGAGACAGAAATGCCTCCGCCGCTGCCGGGATGGTCACCCCGAGCCGAAGCTCGGGCTTCTGCAGAGACCCTCAGTCACTAGCCACCTCCCTCTCAGGTTCTCACAGACTCTGACAGAAACGGCCTGGGGGCCACACTGACTCACCGCTGCCCTCCTGAGCCGGGCTGCCCTCTCTCATACCTCACCCTCCACAGCACACTGCTCAGCAGAAGGGGAAACTGAGGCCTCGGGCGTGGGCAGGTGACTCCAGCAGGTGCCCATGGGGGATCGGGGAGAGAACCTGGGGTGCTGCCATCTTCTGCCTCCCAGCGTCCCAGGCCCACCCCACCCCTGGGAGGAGGCCCTGAGATGAGACTGTCACTCCACCCCGCCCCGGGTCACTCGGACCCACCGGCCTCCTGTCAGGGCCTCAGACAGAAGGAAATGGTCGCCAGGACACAGAGCAAAGGCTGTGGTGCTTCGCCGAGGGCTGGCCTCCCCTCTGACTGGAAGGTGGGGACCGGGCCAGTGCACCTGGAGGAGCTGCCGGCATTTCTCGGCATTCCTGCCGTGGCCACCACCCGCCATGGCCACCCCCCCGCCGTGGCCACCTCCCCGCCGTGGCCATCACCCACCGTGGCCACCACCCGCCGTGGCCACATTCTCCGTGGCCACCCCCGCCGTGGCCGCCTCCTGCCGTGGCCACCACCCGCTGTGGCCACCCCCCCACCGTGGCCACCCCCCGCCGTGGCCACCCCCCCGCCGTGGCCACCACCCACCGTGGCCATCACCTGCCGTGGCCACCACCCACCGTGGCCATCACCTGCCGTGGCCACCCCCCCGCCGTGGCCACCCCCCCGCCGTGGCCACCCCCCCGCCATGGCCACCACCCGCCGTGGCCACCCCCCGCCGTGGCCACCCCCCCGCCATGGCCACCCCCCGCCGTGGCCACCCCCCCACCGTGGCCACCCCCCGCCGTGGCCACCACCCACCGTGGCCATCACCTGCCGTGGCCCCCTCCTGCCTGGGTGTCTATATACTCCCCCCACACCCCACCACACACACACACACACACACACACACACACACACACACTCGTCAGAGCACCGGTTAGCTGTACTCGATGGTAACTACCCCCTTACGAGGCACATCCCCTCTGGTCTGCCCCAGTCCCCACCCACCCCATGTGCCTCCGTTTCTTGACTTGCCTGCCCCCATAGGCAGCCCCCATAGGTCCTAGTGCCCGCTGAGCTCACCCGAACCCACGTGGCCCCCTCCTCCACACTCCCTTCCCCCCTCCTCCTTCCGTGGCCACCTTCCGTGGCCCGGCCAGTACAGGAGGGCCCAGCCCCTGCCCCAGGCCCGGAGAGCGGCAGAGGTGACCACGCCCTGCTCCATGCAGCCAGCAGAGCCTCCCTCAGGGTCCTCGGAAGACGTGGAGCTCGAGGGATACACGACCACACACACACGCGCACACACACACGCACGCACACACACACATGTGCACACACACGTGCGCACATGTACACACATGCACACGCACACACCCCTCTTCAATGACTCGCTTTCCATTTCACAAGCAGCCCGCGAACATCTACAGAAATAACGCACAGCAGACAGGGCTGCGGCTCCCGGAGCCGCCCGGAGCCCCGGCCCAGAAGCCCCCGTTCCGCACGCACGGACGTTCCCGAAGGGGCTCAGCCTGGCAGTGTCCATCCGCCACCTGCCTTCCTGGAGCGCCCCCCGAGCCGCCTCCGTCCTCCCACCACCACAGGGAGGACAAGCCCGCCCAAGGAGACAGCAGACCCCCACGAGGAGCTGGGAGGCCTGCCCGCTGCCGGGGGCCCCTTGCTCCGCCCTCACACCCACCGGCACCACGTTCACTCAGCCCCTCTGCTCAGCTGGCCCCCCGTTTCCCGCATTGTCCCCTCACACCCCCCTGTTCACTCCGAGCTCTGGGCGCCTGTCAGGCAGAGGGCTGAGCATCCTGAACTCGCTGCTCACCCGAAGGAGGCTGCCCACCTGCTCCAGCTGCCCCACGGCGGGGCCCGCGCAGGCTGGTGCCCTCCCCCTTTCACAGGCAAGAGAAACGGCGGCTCAGAGGTCCCAGAGCGAGGACGGGGGAAGGAGGCCCCGGACCGAGACCCCTTGGGAAAGAATGCGGGAGGATCCCAGGGAGAGGGCAAGGCCTGCCTGAGGCCTTAGGTCGGCCGTGATGCGCGGAACTCTCTAGACGGACAGGCAGGGAAGAAGAGAGAAGCAGGTGGGAGTTAAAACAGAATCCTCACCGTCCTTCCCGAGGCCTGGAAAACGGCATCTTCGGGGGAAAGGGTCACCGCCACTGGGGATGCGGGGGAGAGTCAGAGGCCCAGCCACGGGCCGCACTTCTGGCTTCCAAAACGGGGATGCGATGGGTCCCCGGAGCCCAGGCCCCACGCTCTCTACACACCCGCCGCACGCTCACAGGGGCCTCCGAGCCCTCAGACACGGAGCAGGAGTCTGCGAGCCACGCCGGGCTCAGCGAGACGCCGAGAGCCAGGGGCCCACTTCCTCCTCCTCCGAGGCCCCAGGCCCGGAGCCCGGGGACACGCGGCAGCTGGAATGAAGCCACGAGGCCTCCTTGGTAACAACGGGGACAGTATGGGTCCGGGTGAGCTCAGCGGCACTTAGGGCCTATGGGGGCTGCCTATGGGGGCAGGCAAGTCAAGAAACGGAGGCACATGGGGTGGGTGGGGACTGGGGCAGACCAGAGGGGATGTGCCTCGTAAGGGGGTAGTTACCATCGAGTACAGCGGACTGGTTCTCTGACGAGGGTGTGTGTGTGTGTGGGGGGGGGGGGGGGGGGGGAGGAATATGAGCTCAGTGTTGCCAGAGCTTCCAAAACCATAAACCTGTTTTTATATGAAATCTCCCATATTTTATATGTTGGCAATTAGTTCAAATACTGAAAAGGAAAAAAAAAAAGCGCCAAACTCATCACTTTGTAGGAGGGGTCCTGCCCGGGGCTCCCGGTGTGCGTGCTCCAAGTTCAGCGCTTCCTTATCTGGCCAGTTGGCTGGGCCTCAGCCGGGGGGAGGCCCCCGAAGACTGCAGCCGCGGAGCGGACACGGGGGGGACGAGGGGACTCAGAGCCTCTCAAGGCGGGAGGCGGTGGGGCCCTGGAGGCCGCAGGCCGGCCGGACGGCAGTGGGCGCTAAGGGCCCGGTGTCTCCGCTCGGCCTGAGCCCACGGGGCTGCACAGAAGCTGGTGCAAAACCTCAGGCCCCGTTACGGTCCTCACGGCGCATCAAGGCCGGCTTCTGAGACACGCTGCGGACGGGGGTGTTTGCAGTCACTCTGTGGCCAGCAGGAGGAGGGCGGGGAGCAACAGGGGTTCGAGGCTGGGCCCTGCTGCTTGCAGCCTGGCGAAAGCCACACTCCCTTCCCGCCACCCCAAGCCGCAGGGTCCCCGTCATGGCACCCTCAGAGGCCGTGGTGGCGCTGGCCGGACACGTTCTGGGAGCGCACTACACCCACTCGGGTCCCCACCCCGCTCACTCCAGGGAGGCGGGGCGATCACCCGCACGCCAGCCCGGGACCCCCAGGCCCAGGTCAGCCGTGTCTCCCTGTGTCTGGGACACAAAGCCGGGACAGCAGAGCCGGCACTGCCACCCACAACCCAAGAACTCCAGGTGCTCCTTCTCTCGACACGTTCCTTGTTGCTCCCAATGTACAGACGGGGCCACTGAGACCTCAAGGCGAGACGTACACTCAGGGCGTGGTCTGGGATACAACCGGGCACTCTGCCCCCCCCCAAGCACATGTTCCCACCCACCGCGCGGGTCCTGCCGTCACACCAGGCAGACTTCCTGGAGGAGGGGGCGTCAGCAGCGCGCTGGGAATGGCTTCCTTGTTGCTGTGGAGGCTGCAGGGAGGGGCCTCGGGGAGCCGAGGCGGCTCCACTCGGCCAGGGTGCCAGAGAGTCTCAGCGCCAGGGGCTGCCTCCATGTCGGAGCAGAAGGAACTTCCTGTGCCCCAGGGAAGGCGATGCGGCCGCAGAACAGAGCTCTTTCATGTGGCTGCCGCGCGGGATCTCTCGCAGTGCCTCCGTTTCCCCTGCCCGGCTGCTCATGGAGCCCCTCTGGCTTCAGGCTGCAGGCACCAGCCGCTGGCCAGACGGGGCCCCAGCATGGAGAAGGCAGGGCTGCCTGCTCCCGGGCCCACCCACCACCACCACCACCTCCTGCTGCTGCCGGGGCCAGGGTTTCTTCTCTGCCTCCACACTCAGAGCCACGGCTCAGGCCCCGCCCGGCCAGGAATGCTCTCCTGTCCGTGGGGCTCAGCCCAGGAGCTCCTCCTCAGAAGCCCCCTCCTCCCGGCACAGCCCCTCTGCCGGCCAGGCCGGAAGCAGCAGCCGGCAGCGCAGGCCAGAGCAGCCGTGCTTCCTGGGTGCTTCCTGACTCCCCTGGCTGAGCAGGTGATGCTGCACCGCGCCCCCCCCCCCCCCCCCCGGGAGGCCCCTGTCCTCGTGAAGGGGAGACACAGCCTGGAGGGGGTCAGGGACACGGTCAGGTCCCAGGAAGCACTGCCCCTTCCTTCCCGGGGCCCTTCCTGCAGGAGAGGGGCCTGGGCTGTGACACCAGGGGCCGCAGGCGCAGTGTTAGCGCCCAGCCCGGGCTCAGCTCAGCCGGAGGGTTCTCGGCAGGCCCGGGAGGGTGGGCGTGGGGGAAGGTGAGAGCCTCAGGGCCTCTCTCGGAGCCCTGCCTGCTCTGGAGCTCAGCGCGGAAAGGCCGACTCCCATCGCGCCCCGCTCTATCCCGCCTAGTCCCTCTCCTCCTCTGGGACTCAGTTTCCATACCTGTAAAATGGCCATCATATGGTCAACTCCTGAGAGTGAGGAGGAGCTGAGGACAGAGCCCAGGACTGAGAAGCAGAGCACTGGGGGCGGGGAGGGGAGCAGGGAGCACCTCGGCGCACAGGACCTGGCTCGCCACTGGGCTCAAACCACTGACAGCCCCTGCAGCGTCTCCAAGCCGGCGATGCTGCTATTCGAGACCGCTACAGTCACCCCATTTTGCAGATGGGAAAGTGGAGGCACGTGGTCAAGGCCAAACCCAGAAAGGTCAGCACACTGCATGTAACTTGGCTGCTGAGGTCTCGGCCTCCCAAGACCTCCGAGAGAGGCGAGCTGGGCTGCCTGGCACCGAGGTGTGGCTGGCGAGAGGCCAGCTCCGCGTCCTGTCTCGGCGGCCGGGCGGGGCCCGGAGGCCACCGCAGCCGGAGGGCAGGGAGCAGAGGCGCTGGGCAGGGCCACGGGAACGGGGTCATCTGTGGGGAACCATGTGGGCACCCAGATGCAGCCACTCGGCTGCCTGGCCAGGCGCTGGGGCGGCCACAGCCCAGACACAGCAGCCACTGTCTGCCCAGCTGAAGGGTGGGGCACCCAGGCCCTGGGCCCGCTCTGCGGCCTGTCAGGAGATTTACACCCGACTCTTAACAACCGCATGGAAGCAGGGGCGGGTGCTGGGCCCCGGGTGGTCTGCCGTGAATCGGCCCCCTGTGAGCAGATGAAAGCCGGCCGGTGGCTGGCGGGGGGCCAGCGGGCAGGGAGGCAGCTCCTCCTTCCCAGGCCTGCAGCCGGGCTTCCCAGCGGCCTGGGCTTGATTAGGGAGCCGGGAGGTCTAAGGTTAACCCCTTCCCTCCCACGGGGCACACTCCCCCGGGGATCGTGGGGGCAGGGGGCAGGAGCAGTTGGCTCTCCTCCATGGGGGCGTCCCTCTGCCTCCCCCCACCTGGAGCGGAGGGCAAACCTGGCAGCTTAGCCGCGGGTGCTTTTCCTGCCCCTGCCCCTGCCCCTGCCCCTGCCCCTGCCCCTGCCGCCGGGAGCCTCCAGCAGCCTCAGGGGCTGCTCACCTCCCTCGGCCGCTGCTCACGTCACCCCTTCAGGAGGTTCCCTGTCCCCCACCCCTGCCATGTCTCAGCCCCTACGTGCTGCCTGCTCACTCCAGATCTTCCTTTCTTCACAGGACTTCATATGACCTGAAACTAAATCAGCGAATCACTTGTTTACTTCACTGATTCCATAGTATTTCTCGAGCACCTACTGAGTGCTCCCGTCTGCATTCCAGGGTCTGTTCCAGCGCCTGACACGACAGAGGAAACATGCTCGCCTCCTGGGACGCAGGCCCGAGTGGGAAGACGAGAGAGAAAGAAAAGAAATGCGTGAACGTCAGGGCACCTTAGGAGGGGCTCGAGGTCACGTGAGAGCCGGAGGTAGAAGGGGTTGGGGGGGGTTTGCTGTGCCTGTGATGTGAAGCGGGGTGTCAGCGAGGGGCTCACGGCCAAGTTTGCGGAAAGACTTCAGGGAGGGACGGGGTGAGCCATGAATCCGGGGGTGCCCGGGGGTGGCGGGGGGCATTCCAGGTAGACGTGCAAAGGCTCCAAGGCAGGGGTGTGACTGCCCACTTCAAAGACCGCCCAGGGGGCCGGCGAGGGGAGGGGAGGCCGGAGGAAGGCGTGTGAGAGGAAGGCAGAGGAGTGATGGGCACAGGTCAGGTGGGGCCTTGTTGCCATGGTGATGACAGAACTGTTGACCATCTCTCCCCAGCCCTGTGGGTGTGTGAGACCCATCTGCCGGGTTCACAGAGCATCTAGCTTCTAGAACAGTGCCCGCCTCACGTAGGTGCCTAGGAAAACATTTGCTGAAACCCTCCCATGTACATTTTGGGGAAGGGCCCGCAGGCAAGATGCCAGGGCTGCCCTCCCGGCCTCGGGCGGGATCAGGAACCTGGGCCGACCCCTCAGGGACCGGCACCTGCTAAGCCTGGAGGACGTGGAGCGTGCAGTCCCCAAACCGGTCCACGGCGGAGTCCCCGGGCCTGTCCGCCTCCCGCCCAGATCCTGGACCCGCTCGGCCCCCTGCTTTGTGACGAGCCCCTCCCCCCCCCTCCATGACCGTGAGGGACACCAGGACCGAGAACCTCAGAAACCCAGGCCATACAGGCAGGAAGCCACCAGCCAGCCTTCAGCCCCGCCGGCCACCTGGCCGCAGACGGGGCACGCTCTGCAGGGCCCTGGAGGGGAACGACCCGGCCACAGAACCCACAGCGGCCTCGGAGCTGCAGGCGCCATCCCTGGCTCCCTGGACCCGCTCCGGCTCCCATCCCGCGCCACGAGAGGCTCGGCCCTCCCACGGGGTCACAACGCAGGGGAAAGGCCCAGAAAGAGAACCCTGACGTAAGCCACGAGGGCTCCTGAGCACTCCCCGCGGGAGGGCAGCTGCAAGCGTGGTGAAGGCCACGAGAACGCCCGGAGGAGAGCTAACAGAGGAGCACGCCAAGGGGAGAGGCCCTTCCTAGCGGCTGGCCAGCCCGAGCCCCAGCCCGAGCCCTGGGTGCGCCCAGGCTCACCCTTGAGGAGGTGGCTTTGCCCTTGGCCTGTCTCTTCCCGGGGCCACTGAGGGCCAGTGAATTATGCTTTGCACAGGGCCTGGCACTCGGGAGGGCTGGATGACCAGCAGTGGGGAAACTGAGGCCCAGAAGATCTCAGGCGGAAGGCCAGGCTGAGACTGGAAGCCAGGGTGCGGGGGAGACCTGACCTAAGGGCTGGGCCAGGGCCAGGGCCGGAGGCTGGGGGCAGAGAGGAAGCCTGCAGGTCCTCAGGGTGAGGCCCTGGGGAACTGCCCGCCCTCCCCCGTGCCCACGGCTGCTCTTCTCTATGAATGAGCTTTTGCTGAGGTTTTATTTGAACAAGTCCCTTTAAAATAGGGGTGTCGAACTCAATCAGAGAAGGGGCCAAAATCTAAAATCCAGCCTAAATCGCGGGCCGAATGGTTTACTGAACAGTCATAAACTGTCATTGTGATGGAAACGCAGCGGAGTGCAGTGATGACAGCGAGGTGCGGGCCATATTGCAAGGCCTGGCGGGACGGATTTGGCCCGCGGGCCTTGTGTTTGACACATGTGCTTTAAAACCACTGATCTGGCCTGTGCCAGGGCCCGGAGAGGGGCGCCACCTGCCTCAGGTCACGCAGCCAGCCCGGCCTCTGACTCCGCTGTACCTCCGGGCCTGGCTTCCCTTCCTGCTGCCTCTTCCTGTGCCACCCACGCCCCCATCAGCTCACACCAAGGGGCTGTCTCAGGTGTGGGGAACCCCAGGAGAGACCAGCAGGCAGGAGGAGGCCACCTTTCCACCCTCATCCAGGGGCCTCGGTGGGGGCGGTGGGCAGCTCTGGGCTGTGCGGCTGCACACAGAGGGCTCACAGGGATTCCAGGTGCTGCCCGGCCCCTGGGACCCTTCCTCCCAGGCTCTGAGCCCCGGATAACACGCCTCTCCACACTGGGTGCTCACTGCTTTGTACCGCATCAGTCACACTGAGCCCATCCCGATTCTGCCCCTGGGGACTCCCAAGAGAATATCACCTCCCTCAACAGAAGCTTAGACCTTTGTTACTATGGCCCTCGTGGTGGTGGTAATGGGAGCCCAGGGAGACGGCCCAGCGCCAGAGGTAACAGAACACAATCCATGACTCACAAGGAGCCTCCTGCTCTGCAGCCAGAGGCTAGCCACCGTGGGCACTGACCTCCAGGCCTGCAGGGAGGGGGGGCATTCTCCGGGTTCCTGGAGGAGGCAGCTGATGCCCAGAGAGGCCTGCCACCTGCCCAGGGCTCCCCCCGCCAGGCACACTGGCGTGGACTCTGCTGCCTGCACCGTGGCCAGTGACACACCAGGCCGTGCCCGCCTCTATCACCTGGAGATGCTGGGGAAGCACGGGCCCAGCTCCCCGAGGCCGAGGCCAGAACAGAGACATGACGTTGGAGCTCTGAAGCCCAAGGCCAGGGCCAAGGATGCATCCATGTCCAATCCCAGCAGGAACCTGACCAGGCCAGTGCCTGCTGGGAGCGACCTGCCTCTGGGCCTGGTGACCATGTGTGACAGCTCAGGGGAGGCCGCAGGAGGCGGTCCTGAGGCTGGAGCGGGCTCTCCCAGGGCCAGCTCTGAGCCTGATTCCCAGCGAGGGCACCCACGCTCGGGGCCAGGCCCGGGCGCCCTCGCTGGCCACACCCTGGTAGCCACTCTCCCGGGGTGAGCCTCCTGGGCGCTGAGAGGCCGGGAGCCTGTCCTCCTGCCCCAGGCTCACTCCTCCTGAGCGGGGACCAGAGGCTGTCTCTGCGACCCTGGACGCCACCCTGGAGCCAAGACAATGTGAGGCCCCAGCCAGGACCTCCATGTCCCCAGGCCTGGATCCTCTCCTCACCGGGCCTGGGTGACCCTGTGGCTCTGCTGTCAGGAGGATCTCACGTGAGACAGTAAATGCGAGAGGGGCCACAATCACACAGACAGACAAGGACAGGGCAGCTCTGAACGCACCGGCGAGTGTGTGCGCGTGAGGGGCAGTCCAGACAAGAGATGGCCAGCTGGTTCTCTGTTTCATTCATTCATTCATCCATTCATCCATCCATCCGTTCATTCATTCATTCATTCATTCCTCACTCTTTCACCCAGTGACCACAGGCCTCTGGCCCACTCTGTGGCAGCTTCCCTTCCAATTCCCTAATCCGAATCTGCAAACCCCAGGCCCTTGGGCAGGCAGAAGCAACGAAACACAAACTCTCTTTGATGCTAAAATGCATGAACAAGGGGTCCCTACACACAGCAGGTGCTCAGTAAATACCTGCAGAATCGCATTTGCATTCCTGATCTTGACCCTGGGCCCTGGGGTCAGCATGCCCTGCCTCTGGGCGCCTTGAGGAAGTCACATACTTAGATTCAAAGAAAGAGTTTCCAAGGAGGGGACCGGCCTCCTTCAGCCACTGGCGGAGGGAGCTGGGGTCGAGCGGAGCACACTGGAGCTCCGAACACACACATATATTCTCTCTCTCTCTCTCTCTCTCTCTCTCTCTCTCTCTCTCTCTCTCTCTCTCTCTCTCTCTTCCTCCCTCCTCCCCTTCCCCTCTCGCCTTTTCCAGCCTCTTCCTTTCTTTAAGGATGCAAGTCCATACTCCCCAGCAGGCTCCCAACCGCGCTCATCCCACCCTGATCCTGCTGTCTCCCGGTCCCAGCCTCCTCCCTGGCCTGCAGGGCAGAGGACCACACTCCCCGCCGCCCAGGAGTGCTCCCAGAACCCAGCGCCCTCTGCCTGACCTCGGCGGCTGCCCTTCTCCCTGGGGACCCTCCCTCCCCCGCCCGGGGGGCTCGGTGGCTCTGGCACTTACGTCTGGGCTCTCGGGGTCCGTCCACAGTCACCTTGATGGCTCGGTGGTAGGTGGCCACTTGGGTGGGGTTGGTGAACACGGTGATGGTCAGGGTGAAACTCTTCCCTGGGGAGGCGGGAAAAGGCAGGAGGTTGGTACCCGGAGCCGCTCACCGCACGCTGGTCTCCCCGAGGAGCCCCCTAGCCTTCCAGAAGGGGCAGGCGCCCTCCTGTGGACCCGGGCAGAGGTGGGCTCTGGGTGACGTTCAAGCCGCTGGGGCTGGCATTCGAGGCTCCAGGAGGCCTGGCGCCAACTCTATTTTGCCTGCACCTCCCCGCTCTGCTCTGCCGCCCTGGCTTTCCCCTCTGTTTCTTATCCTGCTTGTGCTCCTGCCGTGCAGAGACCCCTGTCATTTTGGGGTGGGGAGCAAGGGTGGAGAGATATGTATTTCCCCCTGAAAGTAATTAAGGAGTTTTATAGAGAATTGTAAGAACGTAAGATATAAGAAAGAAGAAGTTCATAGCAGCACAATCTACAATAGCTAGGATCTGGAAACAGCCTAGGTGCCCGTCAGCGGATGATTGGAGCAGAAATCTATGGTACATCTCCACAATGGAATACTATGCTGCCATGAAAAAAGGAGTTCTTATCATTTGCAGCAACCTGCATGGAATTGGAGAACATCATGCTGAGAGAAATAAGCCAGTCAATGAAAGAGAAACACCACATAACCTCACTCATTTATGGATAACAAAGAACATTATAAACTGATGAACCAAAAGATAGATACAGAGACAGTAAAGCAACAAGCAGACAGTAAATTACAGCGGGGAGGGTAGGGAGATCTGGGGGAGATAAGAGATCAACCGAAAACTTGTATGCATGCATATAAGTACAACCAATGGACACAAAACTCTGGGAGGGAGGGCATGTATGGGAGTGTGTGTGGGGGGGGCAATGGTAAGATATGAACACATATAATAATTTAATAAAAAATAAATAAATAAAAAGAAAGAAGAAAATGCCCATAATCCCACCAGTCAGAGATAAACACTGTTACTACTTGGTGTTTTCTCCTCTGATCCTTTTCCTGTGGGTATGCACATTTAAAAAGTTGCAGAGATTCCAATATACACTAATAAAAGGGTGATATGCTAATTAGACCGGGAGACCTTCCAGACAAAGCCATGGTGGGGGGCTGAGGAAGAGGCGGTTAGGGGTGATCAGGCCAGGAGGGGAGGGCAGTTGGGGGTGATCAGGCCGACAGGAGGCCAGTGGGGGGCAAGCAGGCCAGCAGGGGGGCCCAGTTGGGGGCGAGCAGGCTGGTGGGGGAGGCAGTTGGGGGCGAGCAGGCTGGTGGGGGGGGCAGTTGGGGGTGAGCAGGCCATCAGGGGGACAGTTGGGGGCGAGCAGGCTGGTGGGGAGACGGCTGGGGGAGAGCAGCTCGGCAGGCAGAGTGGTTAAGGGAGATCAGGTAGGCAGGCAGGTGAGTGGTTAGGAGCCAGCGGTCCCAGATTGTGAGGATGTCCGACTGCCGGGTTAGGCCCAATCCCACAGAGATCAGGCCTAAACTGGCAGTTGGACATCCCCCAAGGGGTCCCAGATTAGAGAGGGTGCAGACCAGGCTGAGCGACACTTGCCCTGTGCACGAATTTTGTGCACCAGGCCACTAGTGTGTGTGTGTATTTGTACCCTGCTTCGTTTTTTTTTTTTTTTTTTTTTTTTTTTAATATTTTATTGATGTTGTACAGAGAGGAAGGGAGAGAGATAGAAACATCGATGAGAGAGAGTCATTGATCAGCTGCCTCTTGCTACCCCCTACTGGGGATATGCCTGCAACCAAGGTACATGCCCTTGACCGGAATCGAACCCGGGACCCTTCAGTCCCCAAGCCAACGCTCTATCCATTGAGCCAAACCGGTTTTGGCCCCTGCTTCGTTTTTCATCTAACATCACATCATAAGCACTTTCTCATGTCATTAAAAATTCTTCATAAACTTCATTTTTAATGGCTGCAAAATATTTCAACTCATAGGAGCCTCATCTTTTATTCATTCAGCTCCCTGCTGCTGACTTCTTTCGGTGTGTGCGGCTGGGGCTGGAGAGGGGCTGATGTGGGAGCTGCCGACATTTCATTTGTAGACACAACTGTTATTTCCAGGACTCTGTTCTATTTTTAAATAGACATTTGGCTCCAAAGTCTCCATTCAAAATTCCTGAGAGGGGAAAAAACTTTTAAAATAATTTGTTTTTTTACCATTTGAAATAAAACGAAAATGACCTTCTGCTTCTAAGAGTCTTTGTCTGCATCTCCGCTGGTTTCCTCAGCACGGATTCCAAGAAGTGGCCGCTGAGTTCATCGCAGCCGAGGGGTCCGATCTCTCCTGAGAGATGAGACGGCGCTCCAGAGAGCCACCGTGATTGGCGTGAGGCCGTGGGTCCCCCGGCGCCATTGGTACCATCTACTGAGGTGGAAGATCTTTCAAATGCTCCTGACCGAACTGGTCTTTTTTCTAATACTAGTCTGAATGACACGTTTTATATGTTTATTATCCATCCTAACCCAACACAAATTATGGCTTTGTGTTCTTTTATAATTTCGTATTAAGGTTTCAGTGACTTTAAAACATCGTTCTGTAGCCCTAGCCAGTTTGGCTCAGTGGATAGAGAGTGTTGGCTTAGGGACCGAAGGGTCCCGGGTTCGATTCCTGTCAAGGGCATGTACCTCGGTAGCAGGCCCAGGCCCTGGTTGGGCTTGTGCAGGAGGCAACCAATTGATGAATTTCTCTCACATCGATATTTCTCTCTCTCTTTCCCTCTCCCCCACTCTTTCTAAAAATCAATGGAAAAATATCCCGGGGGGGGTGGTTGGGAGGAGGGGGCGGAGGAGGGGGAATAAGACAAAACACCATCCCTCCGTAATCGGCTTGTTAACACCTCCCTGTCCTATTTGTGGCGACCAGTTGCCCCGTTTGCTGGCCTTTACATTTCGCTCCTATCATTTTTTGTGTGTGGGCAGGTTGCCCTGGGTAACAGGGCCGGAAAAGGTTTGTCTCTGATGAACTGTGTCCTCTTTACTTTCTACATCTAATTCTCTGATTCTTCGGGAGATGACTGCTGCGTGAGGTATAAGGGGAGGATTCTTCCTCAAAGGGCGCCCCCCGTTTTCCCAGCACCTCCCTGCAATGGGAGCACCCCCGCCTGCCTGCTCTCCGTCGCCATCACCGCCTCCACACAGGTGGGATTGGGAGGATGTGGGGGGGCTTGGCTGGTCCCCCAAGTCAAACTCTGTCTGAGCACCCCTATCTCTCTCTCTCTCTCTCTTAATATCTCTCTCTTAATATATTTTATTGATTTTTTACAGAGAGGAGGAGAGAGGGAACGTCGATGAGAGAGAAACATCGACCAGCTGCCTCTTGTACACCTCCTACCGGGGATGTGCCCGCAACCAATGTACATGCCCTTGACCAGAATCGAACCTGGGACCTTTCAGTCCGCAGACCGATGCTCTACCACTGAGCCAAACCGGTTTCGGCAGCTCCCCTATCTCTGATCCCAGTTACAGGCTTGGAGAGTCCCAGGGGCTGGGTCATGGCCCGGGGCACCTGTGTTCCCCAGGGCGGGCTCAGGGTGGGCCTGGAGGGCGGCTGCCCGAAGGCACCCCTCTGCTGACCCCTCTGCTCCCAACGGCCCCCCAAGACCGGCGGGTGGGTTTGATCGCCCCACCTCACCGTGTGAGACGAAAGCAGCGGGACTGACAGCGCGCAGTGCTCTTTGCACGGTCCTTTCGGAGTGCTGTTGGCCCAGTGCTTCCTGTCCCAGACGCAGGGACTCCAGAACCAAGGCCACCGGCCAGGCTGCTGGGGCCACCCCCAGGGACCCAGGGGGTCTGAGACGTCAGGGCTGGGAGGATGGGGCTCCCGTGTAAGTGAGCGGAGCTGGAAAGGGTGGGCTCCTCTGGGAGAAATGTTCCTGAGCCAGCGGCTAAAGGCCGGGATGCAAATGCCCCCCACGGTCCCTGCCCCGGAGTCCCGGGTCCGAGGGACACATACGTTCTCTCCTTCCTGTGACCCCTGAAAACAGGGCGTGCAGAGGCTAGGGAAACGCCAGGCAGGGGGGCTCAGGCTCCCGGCTCGCCCTTTCCAGGGGACCCTCCTGCTGCTCTCCCTCACTCTGAAGTCACTGCCCTCCTGGGCCCCCTGGCCCCCACCCAGTCAGGCACTCTCTGGGGGTGCCTGGGCCTCTCTGTCCATCGCTTCCTTGGTCAGAGGAGTTTAGGTTACAGCAGCCAGAGGGCGGCCAGGCGGGTGGGCCCCAAGCCCCTGAACCCCCCCTCCCCCCTCTAATCCCCCCACCTCCCTCAGGTCTCCACTGAAAAGCCACAATCTCAGGGAGGCCTGCCCCGTCCCTTTCTCTAAAGTGGGAGTCAGTCACTTGACATGTGCAGCCTCCTCCGGAGCTGAGTGTGCCCGGGAACTGGGGTAGGAAAGAAAAGAACAGGCCGTTGCACCGCCCCTAACCTCTACACGAAACTTAGCATCTCTCTCAGGCCCGAAGGGAGACAGCAAGCCAGCCGGCACCGCAGTCCCTGCGACCTTGTCACAGCGACGTCACAGGTGTCCGCGTCTCATGTTACAGACGCTGCAGGTTTCCCTAAATATCCCCCGTGCCCGTCACAACCTCCGAGTCACGGCCGTCAGGGCCAGGTCTGGTTGTTTGATATGCTAACCGGGTGAGCACGTTTGTCACGAATCGAGAAGACAGCTCGCTAACTACGTTTTCACATAATTAGGCCCCAATGTGATCGTCCGTGTTTTATTCTGTTCCCTGAAAAGCACTGTCCTGAGGCTGTCCGAGGGGCGAGGAAAAGATGCAAGAAGCTAACCCAGACACGCCATCAACCTTCCCTCGCGCCCCGCCTGCGTTTCCCTCAAATGCTTATTACTTATAACAATTCATCCATTTATTTTTCCTGTCTTCCAGGACTGGCCTGTAAGCTCCCTGGAGACCAGACTTCTTCCTGTTCTTTGTTGCTATTTCCCAAGCCCCTAGGACAGCATCTGGCATGCAGTAGGTGCTCAATAGATGCTTGTTAAATGGATGAAGGGCAGAGGTGACTGCTCCCATTTTACAGATGAGGAAACTGAGGCCAGGTCACACAGCATCCAGGCAGAGCCCAGGGAGGTAGGAATGGGATGGAGCCAGCCCCTCTACACAGATACTGAGCGCCTGCTGGGAGAAGGCCCTGTCCCCACCAGGCAGCAAACCACAGGACACCTGAGGTCACCAGCCCTCCTCACAGCTTCCTCTCAGTTCCCAGGCCTGGCTCTAGCCCTCCCGGCACTCCCGGGAGACGAAGGGGGAAGGGGGAGGCTGGGACCTGGGAGCCGGAGTGGGAGGAAGGAAGCAGGTAGCAGATAACAAGAGACAGGGTGAGGGAAAGGTGTCTCGCTGAGTGGCCCTCACCCCTCTCTCTGCCTAGCAGCAAACCCACCCATCACCTCTCTTCTCGTGGAGGAGGCGGCTGAGAAAACAGAGGAGGTGGACAGCTTTGTGCAGGAACCCCGGGCATACGTGCAACCAGCCAGGACTCCAGGGATTGTACATCGAGGCACTGCAAGGGCTGGCGCTGGGAGGGGGAGAAGTCCTAGTGTGGAAATGGCTGTGCCCTGGGGCTCTGAGTGGCCCCAGACATCCCAGAAGCTCCTGGGGCCCTAAACCAATCAGCACACACACCTGGGTCTGGCAGGGTGACCTTGGACAAGTCCCCATCCCCGTCCCTCTCAGCCAGGGCTCCTGTGTGAGGCGCCCCTGCCACAGGGCTCCCGGGGAACGGGCGGGGACCTGTCTCTGGGACCTCTGGGTCTGCTCAACATGGGCCAAGAAGCCATCTATCTGCTCCTACCAGTGGCCCCCCTGTGCCTGCAGCTCACACCTTTCGCCCCAAATCTCTCTCCACACACCGCGGCAGGATCTCTTTAACCAGGTAACCACAGTCCGGGAAGCTCTTTTCCCTCCCACCTAGGCCTCTGGCTGCCTCCTAGGGGGCTTTTGGGTAAGGTGACCAGACGTCCCGCTTTTGGTGGGACAGTCCCGATTTTTAACAATTTGTCGCGCGTCCCAAGAAACAAAAATCAGGACTTTTTTTTTTTTTTTTTAAACACCGCGGGACAAATTGTTAAAAATCGGGACTATCCTGCCGAAAGTGGGACGTCTGGTCACCCTACTTTTGGGGGATTGTCGTGTGTGATTCTCAAGAGGTGGGGTTGGGGGGGTGGGGAGGGGATGTCCAGCATTGCACAGAGCCATGAAATAGTCAATTCTCTCTGTGCACGAAAAACTTGCTGATAAAGAAGATCTGAGCCCTGAGCTTAACTAAATTTTGCATAAAACAAGGGAACTTTTTTTTTTTTTGGTACACGTTTAACGTCTCTTGAATTTTCCAGGAGGAAAGACAGTCTTTAAAAAAAAATGTGTTCAGAACTTTACCAAGAATTGTTCACACGTTCGGGAAAATCACGTCACTGACGGCAGCGCCGGGGGCAGGCTCTGAGTCACGGACACCTCACCTGCCGCCTGTCAGAGGGGGGAGCGCCCATCCACCAGACGCTGTGGTCTGGCCCCATATTTACATATTCTGAGACCAGGTGTTTTTTTTTTATAGATATTTCACTATAAATAGATATTTTACTATAAATCACTTTCCCCATTTTTCATCAGGGCTATGGAATTACACGGGCTTTGAAACTGCGTCGTAGGTGGCCTATGTTATCTGCATTTCGTTGTGAGGTGGGAAAGGAAGGGCATTATAAATTACTGAAGGGGGTGCTGTGTCTGGGAGGGTGTGGGGCGGAACCTCGATCACTGCAAGAGACACCCATGACTCGGTTTCCTTCCCTTCCTTTCCCTGTTTCACACCGCCAGGCTCATCCCGGGAGCTCCGTGCTGGTGGTGTGTGCATGTCTTTCCTGGGATTGAGAGAGAACCCAGGAATGAAAGGCAAGGAAACAAGCAGACATTTCCATCGGGGTCCTTGGCCCCAGCAGAGGGCAGGGAGCCAGGGGCAGGCCCCGGGTCCCCAATCCCAGCCTGTGCCCACTCCTGTCCCCACCCTGTCTGTGTCAATCACTGGCGGGTCCTCCCCGAGGGAATTTCCCACTGGGCAGGATGGGCAGAGCTGAAGCAGGGCTGCTCGCCACAGGAGGCTCCGGCCTCCTCCCTCACAGCCACCGCCTCCACTTCTCCCACTCAACAATTCACACCTCCCGGGTTTCCCCCGCCCCCGCCCAAACCGCACCAGAACCAGAGAATCAGTGGCTGTCACCGCTCAAAGGGACTTCAAAGATCTCCTCTGGCCCCAGGCACCTGAAGTAACCAAATCTCTAACATGTATCCAGCTCTCGATAGCTGCCAGTGGAGACAGACACCTGTACCAAGTTCCTTAGCTCTGACAAAACCCCTTGAGGCAGGGACCACAGGATCCCCATTTTACAGATGAGCAAACGGAAGCAGAGAGAGGAAGCCATTTGCCCACATGTCATCCAGCCAGACACCAGTGGAGCTGGGCCTGAAGCCCGGCTCCGATGTTTTAGAGCCCAAGCTGTTGAATACCACGGGCCTCCTCTCGGGCCTAGAAGTCCTGTCGAGGCACCAGAACCTCAACCGAGGCCTCTTCCTGCTTCCCAGGACCGCTGAGACCCGTGAGAGCAGCTCAGGCTCCGGCATAGATCTCCCAGAGCCACCAGGCAGCCGCGGGCTGCCCAGCCGGGCTCTGGAAGTCCCTCTCCCTCCCACCAGGCCCTGCGGGTGGGCACAGGTCTGTGGGCATACATACACGCCGCAAGGAAATCCTTTTCAGCGGCAGAATGGCCAGGGAACCCAGAGAATCATCGTCTCTTCTCTTTCTGTATTGCACCTCCCAGAAGAGGGGGTGCAATGCCATCTTCCTGATGCCACGCTGGGCCCCAGGGACTAAGCTTCCCTTCTGCCTGCCCCCGAGGGGACGCAGCTTTCTTGGGCTTCCCTCTCTGCCACTGCCACCTGGGCCGACAGACCGGGCCACCGCCCCACGGCGGAGCTGCCTCGGAGCAAGCCACCGCCAGCTCGGGACTCTCCGCTCGCTCGGGGCTGGGACTGGGATTAAGTTGCAAAAGGCTTGAGATATTGGGGATGACAAAAGGGGCTTGCAGACTAATTAGGAGCAGCAATGAAAGCTTAATTCATAAAAGCAAACATTTTCCATCCATCAACCTGCAACCAGTTAAGGGCAACGTTTTGAAAGAAATCTGTGCGCGGGGAAGGGAGCCAACAGGAACAGGAAATGTTTGAAAGAATGTAAACTATTTCAGTTTCATAAAAAAGTAACAAGTAAACAGTTATTACATGCAAATAACGCCCTGGTTTTAATTAATGCTGAAAAGTCAAAATATGTTTGACATTTGTATGTATACACTGAGCGGCTGAAGAGGGAAAAATGGTGCCCAGATGCCCACTTCCCAGCGGGGCCGGCAGCTCGGAGGGAGCTAAAACCTTGAAAAGGTCTTGCTTATTGGTGATGAAAAGTACAATCCCGACCGGCCTCTGTGGAGACTGCGACCAGAGGGAACCCAGCTTCCTTTCTTAGCAAAGCTGCTTGGGCAGCCAGGTGCTCAGGGAGGGGCACTCCCCAATTTTCAGTGGGCTGGTCTTAAAGGGCCAGCGAGCCCTCAAGTCTCCATTCCCCCCCTTCCCCACCCCCCTCCCATGGCAGGGCTTCTAGGACTTCTGCATCCAGAAGTGGTGATGGGTTTCAGGTCCTCCTACTCATCAGCCCCTGGTGGCAGCCGCAGCGGTGCCTGCCCCTGCCCCTGCCCCTGCCCCCGAGAGGCGGGTCAGGCAGTGAGGGTGGCACACCGGCCTGACCCCGGGCTGGGAGAAGGCAGCCTCTGAGCTGCGCTTTCCAGTATTCGGCATCCTGTACTGCATTCGTCTCTTTTCTAAACCACGTTCAGGCTCAAAGGGCTGGGGAAACTGTGGCTTCGGGAGACCACAGCTGCGGAGAGGCAGCCCAGCGTGTGGGGGAGAGTCTGCCCCAGTGGGGAGAGTGGCTGGGGTGCTGAGTCCCTGGAGACCAAGGATCTGTCCTCTAAACCGCCTGCCTGCCTGCAGAGAGACCCGAAAGGCCCTGTTTTGAGCTTGTTTCTCTCTCCCCAGATCTTTAGTGAGGTCAGTGCACGAAATCAGGGAAGGGTATGCAGGGGTTCGGAAGCCCCAGGGACTGGGGGGAAATGACAGCTTCCCCCCTCACATCGTCAAGGGGGTCTGTAACACCCCGAGGGGCTGCAAACCGCTGCTTCAGACAGGACTGAGCATGGACCTGTTTCTGGGGCTCCCACCATTCTCCGCTCCCCCCCCCCCAACCTTTGCTACGGCGGCCCATGCGGGGCGGGCGCCGCCTCCCGCCCACTCACCTCGCCCGCTGCGGCCCACGAAACGGAGGTCATTGAACCTGGCCACCTGGTTCTTCATGACGGCGGAGGCGTTGCGCAGCTCGGCGGAGTAGTTCTCGTCGTTGCCCGCCATCACCGTCACCACCGTGCCATCGGGCACGTCCCCCAGGGCCACCACCTGAGGGCACGGGGCAAGGGGACAGCTTAGGAAGGTGGCGGGAGGCGAGGGGAGGGGGGAGGGGCTGGGGCGGGCAGCTCCCCCAGGTCCCAGGCGCACTGCGGATTTCTCAAACGGCTTACAAACAATGGAGACACCCCCCCCAACACACACACACACACACACACACACACACACACAGATCTCTGCCTTCCGCACCAAATTCCTAGATACGCTGGTTAAGCCGTTAAGCCATGCCCTGGGAAATCACCCCTTCCATTCAACTACATCTAAGGGGGAGCTGGGCAGGAGGAGCTCAGTCACTACAGTGTGGGGTGCCGTTTCCTCCTTCCCTCCGCTGGTGAGCAAAAGAGGAATCAACATTGCCTCTAGCAACCGAGTCTCTGCGTAAAAAAAAAAAAATAATAAAAAATAACAGCAACAGCAACAATTAGGGGATTCAACTAACGAAAGAGCCCTTTTGGGGATATTTGGCCCCGAAAGGTGGCCTCAGCCCAGGGTGTCGGCCTCTGCCTAGCTCGAATTCGTTATGCAGGGAAAATGCAAAATGCAAAACAAGCTGCTGTTTTGAGAGCGGTTTGTCCAGAAAAAAAAAAAAAAAACCCCTTTTAAAGTGCCAGAGGGGGTTTTGATAGTAGGAGGATGCACCTGCCGGGAATTGCGGGGATGGGAGATGGCGGTGCCCCCTATGATCATCTCCCCCCAAGCCTCACCCCATGGCGGAGCACCGAGAGGCAGATGCCTCTGGAAAAGGAACCAGGCTGCAGACACAGCCACAGCCGTTTATTTGAACGTGGCCACTGCGTGCAGGGACGAGGGGATCCAGATGGTAAAAATTTCAAGGAGAAAATGTTTGGGGTCTGATTAAAAAGGCCAGATTTCCTGTCAACATCCTGTCTTCCTTTAATTTCAAAGGTTCCTTTTAAGCTCCAAGTGACAGGACAGCCTCCGCTCAGAGGATTACAGTCACACGGGCCTCCGCCGGGCCCTCTACGGGACAGTCTCCCTGCTGGTGTTTTAGGATGTCACCCGGGAGACCTCCAAGAGACACTCATCCTTTCTTTTATTTTTTATTTTTTCTTTCTTTCAATTTGGAGTCACCTTCATGGGAGCGAGGACGGCCTCCTCGGCTGCCAGGAGCCGCCGCCTCCGGCCACCTCGGGCCCCGCCACCCCCGCGCCGGCCCCGCTGGCCCCGCCGGCCCCGCCTGCGGGGCCCTTTCTCACGGCAGCTGCGAGAGGTTTAGGGGAAAACCAGTCATTTTCGTTTCATCTCGCTGCCCCCCTTTAAAAAAATGAAAATGAAACAGTCGCCTCCTCCCGCGCAGAGAGAAGGTCCTCTGAATGACTGGGGGCTGGCTGCCGGGGGTGGGAGCACCCCGATCTGTGCCCAGCATTTGGGATCCCCGCAGCCGCCGGTTAGGGACGGCGCCTCCGGTCCCGGCCCGGGGCCGCGGGGTAACGTTTCCGAAGCGGGGGGCCAAGGGTGTGAGCAGGAAGTGCTGCTGCAGCGGAGCCGGAGGAGGGGTGCCGGCAGCCGGGGAGGCCTCTCCGCCCTGCGCACCCCACCTCCGCGCCCTCGCCCCCGGCTCCTCTGCTTCCTCCCCGCAGGGCTGCGTCCGGAGGACGCGGGTGGGAGGTGAGCCCCCTCGGCCCGCTTCCCTCTCCATCTCTCTCCGGAGGGCTCCCCGAAGGTAGCGGGGGCATGGCTCCCCGAAAGCCACCAGCGCGGGGTGCCCCCGAGAGGAAGCGCCCGCGTCTCCGGGTGGAGCGCGCCCTGAGCCCGACGGGGCCGGTGGCCCAGCTGCCCGGCTCTGGCTCTGGGGTCTCGGGCGCGTTCCCTGCCCTCCCCTCCCCTCCGAGGGTTCCCCGACCCCGGCTCCTCCGGCAGCGGAGCCGAGCCGCCCGGCGCCCCGGGGGCCGCGCCCGCCCGCCCTCCCTCCCTCCCTCCCCGGGCCCCGAGCTCACCTTGAAGGCCACCGGCAGCGTCTTGTTGCAGCGCCAGTGCGAAGGCAGCACGGAACAGAGGAAGTTGGGGCTGTCGGTGCGCACGAGCTCGCCCGCGTGGTCCGCCAGCACGTCCACCATCGAGCGCACCTCGGGCCGCGCGCGCCCGCCGGGCCCCCCGGCCGCCGGCACGCCCAGCGCGCCGCTGTTCTCGCCCATCTTGCCGCCGCCGCCGCCGCAGGGGAAGGCCGTGGAGGGGGGTGTGAAGCGGCGGCTGGTGCTCGGGTCTACGGGAATGCGCATACCAGCGGCCGTCAGCGCGCCGGCCGGGCGGCGGCAGCGGCGGCGCGGCTCCCCCGGGGCCGCCGGCGCGGGCGCCTCCTCCTCCGCCGCCGCGGCCGCCGCCAGAAGCAGGGAAGCAGAAGCGCCTGGCCCGGGCCTCGGGGCCCCGGGGGCGGCGCCCGGGGACGCCCCGCCGAGCCCGCCCGCGGCCGAGCCTCGCAGCCCCGACGGCCGCGCCGCCGGCCCGCTAGTCCCTCATCCCGGGCGCGCGGCCCTGGGGCGGCCGCCTTGCGCGCCGGTCCCGGTCCCGGCAGCTTCGGCCGCGGCGGGGCTGCCCGCGCCGACCGTGCCGCCTGTGCCGCCCCCGCCGCCCCCGCAGCCCGCCCGCGGCCTGCGGCCCCGCGACAAATCCTCGAGAATCAAGTGGCGGCGCCGCGGCCGCCCGCGCGCGGGGTTAGTACCCGGGCCCGCGGGGCGGGGCGGGGCCGCCGGAGCGACGCGCCGCGCAGCCAATCGCAGCCCCATCGCGGGCACCTCGGCGCCGGCGGGGGGAGGACGGGGACCGCCGAGGCCGCCCCACCCGGAGGGGCGGAAGGCCCCGCCCCTAGGAGGACGCGCGGGGTCCGGTGCCCCCACGCGACAGCCCGGGGCTCCTCGAGGGCTCCGGGGAACCGGGCCGAGGCCAAAAAAGGGTTTGCAGCCCCCGAATCCTACCGAAGGCTCATTTGCCACAGTCTCCGGGGCCGCGCCTCCCTTTCTCCCCCCCTTTTCCCCGCTGCTGGCCTGCGGTCTCGGGCCTCCCCATCTCCAGCTGCTTTCGGCCTGTGCAGCCTGCACCCCAGTGGAGTACCAGTGACATCGCTTGGGGATCTGACCCCCAAAAGGCTTCTCTCCGCCCCCCGGCCCGCAAATTGTTTTTTGACCCAAGAGCTTCCACGGCGCAGGAGGTGAAGCGCGCCCAGGCGGCCTCTGCGGCTCCCAGCCCCCCTGCGGCTGTGGTCCCGGCCGCGGAGGCCTCGGTGTCCACCTGGGGGCAGAGGGAAGGGTGCCCCCGCGGCCCGCACCCGGCTGGGGGGCGCCTAACCCTGCTCCTCTCCGGCCACGCGACTGCGAAGACGCGCAGGCCTCGCCGCGCTGTCCATCCTCCGTGGCGGAGGCCGGCGGCTGGTTGCAGAGCAGATGGGCCTGGAACGTGCGAGTGTTTCCCCCGACCTTCTCCCCTCCGTCCCCAACACAAGCCCCGCGCCGGTAACCAGGGTCCCGCATCCCTGCGTCGCGGAAAAGGACGTTTGTAGCGAGAAGGAAACGTGTTTGGAGAACAGGGACGGCTGCGAAGATCAGGGCCCACCCAGGCTTCCAGAGGAGGGAACGGACTTCCTCCAGGTGGATGCAAACTGGCTCCCGCGGGTCCGAGCCCGCGTCTTCCTGGGCCGGACGGTGCGCTCCCGCGGGCCCCGCAGCAGGAGGGCTGGCAGCTCTGCCGAGGCCCGGTCCGCGCGCCGGCCCTGGGCCCTGGCCGGTCGCTCCCACTCCCCGGCGCGGCCCAGCCATTCCTGGGGCTTCACGTCCAACAATCCCTTCCTCTCCGGCCTCCGAAGCCCGGCTGCGGAGGAGAGGGGAACAGGAAAAGATCGAGACCCGTCCACTCCGGATTGCCGCCCAGACGCGCTCCCCGGAGGGTGGGGAACAAGCTCGCGCCGGCTGCCCCCGCCGCTTTGGAGACCGGGTGAGTATTCGTTGCTCCCCGCACCCCGGACAGTTGCAAAACGACGCGTTTCCAAGCCTCAGGAGCCCAGCAGCGTGGATGCCCGTGGAGACCGATGGTGACCGAAAGAGCCCGCCCTGGACCTGACCCCGGCCCAGCGGGGGCCCGGTCGTCGCAGGCAAACGAAATCAAGCCCGGGGTGCACCGCAGAGCAAACGGGATCTGGGCCAACCTCGGCCACCGGGAGAGCTGGTCCCTGCCCCTCCCGGAGCCTCCTGGCAGGTCCTCGGGCCATTTGGGAAGCAGGGACAGGAGAGCCCTTTTCTGGGCTTTTCAGGGAGCCTACGCCGCGGCCCGCGCGCGCTCGGGGGCGCTGGCACCAGCATGGGGACGAGAAGAAAGCGAGGGACCCGGGCCTTGGTGCGCCTGGCCCTCCTCTCAGAGCGCCCCAACGGAAGTCCTGCTGCATCCTAGCCTGGTAGCCCGGGCCAGGGGGGCGGGGAGGGGTGGAGGTAGGGGGTGGGGGGGGGGGGCGTGCTGCCCTGGGGCGGCTGTGGGGCCAGGGCCCCTTCATATGAAGTTTGCAAACTCAATTTGTCTCATGGTTTCGGTTTGCACCACCGGTGCACTTCCTTGCACCCTCCGCCCGATTTCTCCCTCTCCTCCGAGGGGTGGTTTACAAATGGGTTTCCTGATAACGGGGCTCCCGTGGGCCTCGGCGCCTGGGCCAGGGTCCGGATCGGCACCAGCCCTCGGAGGGCGCTCGCTGCAGGTGCGTGCGGGGACCGGGAGGACCCCAGGTGTTGGCGCTTGGGTCCCCAGCCGAGGTCGCCAGCGCCGGCTGAGCTGGAGCAGTTCCGGGAGCCGCCGCTAGTTGGCGCCTGCACTCTGCCAGCCGGGAGGTGCCCGCAGGCCTGCGCACACATGGGCGCCAGCTGCGCCCCCAGTGTCCGAGCGCGGGGTCCTCTCCTAAGAGCTGTCCTTTCTGGACAGACGTCTCCTCCGGCTCCTCGCCGTCTGTGCGGCTACATCTCGGACAAACCAAAGGCTTTGAGTCTTACTGAAGGCTGCCCTCCCGCCCCCATGGACGTACACTAGCGCATTCGGGGTTCTCATCTCAGAATCCCGGGGTCCCTGCACCCTCCGATCAGCAGCCCTTTCCTGGCCTGTCCAGGGGAGGGCTGGCGGGGGTGAGTAGGGTGCCCAGAACAGACCAATTTTGACCTACTTCTTCCCTATCCTGGACTAACCGATCTGGGGTGTTTCTCTCTCTCTCTCTCTCTCTCTCTCTCTCTCTCTTTCTCTCTCTCTCTCTCTCTCTGTCTCTCTCTATCTCCCCCCACTACTTCTTCTCCCCTCTCCCGTCTCCTTCCCTCTCTTCCTCTCTCTTTTCCATGGAGAGGTAGCTGGACGGTTCCTACTCCCCTACCTGGAACACCTAGATACCCTCTCCCTTTTCCATCTTGTATGGACAGCCATCTCTTCAACTAGCTCATGCGTCGGCAAACTCATTATCCAACAGAGCCAAATATCAACAGTACCACGACTGAAATTTCTTTTGAGAGCGGAAAACCGACTTCTGCGCACGGGCCACGAAGTTTCAATAATCACACTGTAGGTGCGCGCCTGCATGTGGCATTTTGTGGAAGAGCCACACTCAAGGGGCCGAAGAGCCGCAGGTGGCTCGAGAGCCGCGGTTTGCCGACCACTGCACCAGATGGATGGGCAAATGCCCTGCTTTCTCTCACCTAAGAACGCCCTAAATCGTCTGCAGCAGGTTGAGGAAGACAGGAAGTCCGATCCACCTTGGCCAAGAGCTGGGTAAACAGGGACCCAGCCCTGGTTCTGGGGGCCACTCTTTCCCGCAGTGCCCTTCACCCTGGGAGAGGCAGCGTGGGCGAGAAGGACCCTGTGTCAGGACTCGGTGTCCAGGATGCGCTCTGCACGCTGTCCTGGTGCTTCCGAGGGCAGACCTGGTTCCTGAGCGTCCTGGAGCTTGGGGAGGGTGAAGGACGCCCCCTGTGTGCCAGACAAGGAACATGTGTGCCCCGGAGAAACTAAGAGGTCCCGCAGTTGTGGGGGGAGCTTGGGTCTGCAGTTTCTGTGCCTGAGTTTGATTTCTCCCACCACCTGCTCTTATCTAGAACATGGCTGAAAACTCCCTTGAGCCTCAGCTGTGTGATCTGAATGCAGGGATAACAATACGGGCCTCCTCCTGTGCAAGGTGCTGAGCACAGACCTGGGACCTAGGGGGTGCTCCATCCATGCGAACCGTCTGCCCTCATTATGCTGTTAAGGTAAGACCCAGTCACTCCTCGTCAGGGGCCTTTGGCAAGTCCCCTCCCCTCCCTGGGCCTCCCGCTTCCCATTGTGAAACAGCCAGCTCTGTTGAAGCCTGCCAGGTCTCAGAGCCTTGTCCCTGGCCACCATGCCCCCTGCGCTGGCCTAGGGGCTGCCTGGGGAGGCCAGGACGGTGGCCTGGCTGCAGACAGAGGCGGCCTGCAGGAGGCCTCCCAGCACCCAGCACGGGGATGCCTGTCGGGATTGACAACTCACCTTCCCTAGGCTCCGACCCTCACTCCAGGAACCCGCTGGTTCCTGCTCCTTCCCTCTCTCCCGCCTTCCCCACAGGCAGACATTTTTCTAAGTAGGAACTGGCCTCAGCTGACCCTGTCAGACCCCGCCCCCTGCAGCCTCCCCAGGAGGCATCCATTCCCTTTATCAGGAGCCTCAAGGAGCCCCAGCCCAGAGGCCAGGGCAGAGGACTGTCTCCTGGAAGCTTCTCCCTCTCTCAGCTCCGGAGGGATACGGATCGCCCAGCCACCTCCTGCCTGGAGCCCTAGGACTCCGGGTGGGGCCTGGCTGAGCCTGGCTGAGCCGGTGTCCTCTCTGCGAATGGAGGCTGCCCTGATAGCTCCGTGTTGCAAATCTGAGGGATTCAGGGCCCCATTTAGGTGGGGAGAGGCATTGAGTTTCATCGGATCTAAAATCCCATCAACTGCTCCGCGTGGAAGAGAAAGAAAGGCACTACTGCTAATTGAGCCAGCGCTCGCCGGCTCCTGGTTTCAGATGTATATTTATACGTCGATACGTGTACGTGTCTATTACATATAATAGAAGTTACATGTAATACGATATATAGAAATGTATGTAAAGCTAGAAAGGGAAATAAAAACCCGTATTATGTTTGAGGAGTTGTTGCCTCCGGGTTGGGGGCCCTCACCCCAGAGAATCCAGCTCAGAGCCATCCCTCCCGGGCAGCCTCTGGAAGGCTCCAGAATGTTCCAGAATGTTCAGGCAGACAAGTGTGCTTCTCAAATTACAGAGTGGTTGTTTGTGTGTGAGTGTGTGTGTGTGTGTGTGTGTGTGTTTGGAAAGGGCCAGACTCTGAGGGGAGGAGGGGGAGCTGGGGGGAGCACTGTGGTTAGGACACAGCTCCTGGCTCTGCCATGGACGGACTGTGTCACCTTCGCACCGTGCTGGCCGGTATAATGGGAAGAACAGTGACGGCCGGGTTTGTTGAGGTGTCACCGTGCCAGGCCCTGTTTGGGCTTTAAGTCCCATCCTCCCAGCAGTTGGATGTGGTGGGTGTTAGCGCCATTTACGTGGAGAGGAGCACGGCTCAGGGTTTTCCGGGCTACGGAGACCCAGAGCCGGGTGAAAAGCCCCATCGGACTCACACCTCGGGGAGCTGCGGCGCCCCCTGGCTCCGCGTCCTCCTCTCTGACGCAGAAAGTAGCGGGAGGAGCCTGGTAAAGAGGTTGAAGGTGCTCAGTGCATGTGGTGGGGGGACTAGAGGCAATTTGATCGGTGGGGCAGCTGCAGGTTCTGAAATGAGCTGACCCCTCAGACCGGGGGGGAGACAGGGAGGGTGCTCTCCTTCAGCCTGGGGACCACCGGCGGAGGGAGACTCGGTGATGGTCCGACTTTACCGGTGGGAGCGTGGGAAGAAGCGAGATGGAGACCGAGGCTGGGCACGGCCAGGAGGCTGCATGGTGGGCCCCACCGCGGCTTTCTGACCTGTGCCTGCCCGGACTCCTGCCCACCAGGGTGAGAGAGGGCTCCTGGGAGTGGCTGTCACCTCCCCCATCCCCTCTAGTGGAGGAAAGACAGAAGGACTTCCAGGTCCAAAATGCCTCCAGGCCGGAATCAGGCAGAAACCGATCTTTGGAGGAGGGCTGGAGCCACAGGAGCAGAATCCCCAACTCTGTTGGGTTTTATTTCTAACAACAGTTAAGCTCGCACAGCACGCCAGACCTCACCCCACACTTTATACTTACTTATGCCTCAGAGTGATCTTACGGGAGAGGGACCGTTATCACCCCATCCTTTTTTAAAAAATATATATTTTATTGATTTTTTACAGAGAGGAAGGGAGAGGGATAGAGGGTTAGAAACATCGATGAGAGAGAAACATCGATCAGCTGCCTCTTGTACACCCCCTATTGGGGATGTGCCCGCAACCAAGGTACATGCCCTTGACCGCAATCGAACCTGGGACCTCTCAGTCCGCAGGCTGACGCTCTATCCACTGAGCCAAACTGGTTTCGGCTATCACCCCACCATACAAGTAAAAAAACCCTGACGACAGAGAGGCCGGGTGATTTGCTCAAGGACACACAGCTGGGAAAGTGCGCAGCTGGGATTCCAACCAGGCCTCCGGGCCCGGGAGCCCACGCTCCTGACCACCATGCTCTGCCCTCGTGGACGAGAGTCAGATGCCTGGCGCTGCCGCCATGGAATAGAATTAGAATCCTGCCAGGAGAGCTGCGGGCACGATTCAGAGCTGTCAGACGCAACAGGGCTCTGAGATAGCACATCCCAGCCTCCTGCCCATCGACAGGCGGGGCGGAGGCCCGGGGAGGGGGAGGGTCCCACTACAGGCCGCAGCCCAGGCCCCGGGCGGGGGGGTGGGGGGTAAGCGTCTGGAACCCCCTCCTGCCATCTCCCCGATGCCTCCTTGGTCCTTAGGGCAGGCCCTCCTCACCCCACGGCCCACCTGGGGGCTGCGGGACCCAGCCAGTCCCATTTGGGGCTCCCCACCTCCCCGAAAGGCCCTAATGACTGTCAGTCCCTGTGAAGCCGTAATTAATCTCAGAGGCCGGTGGCTCGGCGGAGCCGGGCCGGGCCGCGCAGAGGAAGATTACGGCTCCATTTCAGGTGGCGGCGGAGGAACGCCTCAGACATTCCTGCCGGCAATAAAAGCCACATGGCTCTCCAGCGTCGCCCTTGGAAGAGAAAAAAGCGCAGCCCGCCGCGGAAAGCAGTCAGCTGTGTGCTGTGCGCATGGCAGGAGATAAAAACGGGCACGGCCAGGCGGGGAACAGGCGGGCTTTTATGCTGCCTCCCGTGGCCACGGAGAGTGGCAGGGCCCCGGGCCCCGGCAGCCAGCACCCAGCCCCGGGGAGGAGGTCCCAGGGGGAGCTCCTGGCCCGGCCTGGGACCCCGGCGGTCACACAGGGCCCGGCTCTCAGAAGGGTCCCGTGCTCGGTTGAAGGCGCTGCCATCCCTGCCTTGAATGTCTTGAGGCTTTTTGAACAAGGGGCATTCGGTTTCGTTTTGCGCTGGGCCCCCAAAATTACATAACCGGTTACCCCATCAACCAAGGACCACAGGTCTCCCCGCCGCCCCCTGCCACGTGCCCAGGTCTGGGGGTAGTGCTTCTGAGCACTTGCGCAGGCGTCTTCAAATTACGGCCCTCGGGCCACATGTGGCCCGCAGAGGAGTCTGATCCAGCCCGCCAGGTTTTTTGGGCCGTGAGCGCAGCCGAGGTGTTACAGTAGGAATTAGTAGTTCATATAGTCCGGCCCTCCAGCTCTCTGAGGGACCGTGATCTGGCCCCCACTTTAAAAAGTTTGAGGACCCCTGGCAGGGTCTGAGATGCACTTCAGACAACCTTGTGAACGGAGCGGCTGTGGAAACTGAGGCCCTGAGAGGCCTTCCGGTGGTGAGAAAGCCCAGATTTGGAGCCGGGGACTGAAGGAAGAGTCCTACCCACTCCACATTCTGCACCATCCCGTCTTCGCCGTTTCCCGGGGGGTGAGGGTGGGGGTGGGGGTGGGGGTGGGTGATGTCTGTGCCAGGCTTTTTTAAATTCCCAAGTGACAGAAGGGATGACTGAGGCCAAGGAGGCAGAGGGCACTCGGTACCAGGCCGTGTGGCAGGGACCTGGGCCTGGGCCAGGCTCCCTAGGCCTGGGGAGGCGTGCCCCCGTTTTACGGTTGTTTGTTCCACTTAGACCTGCAGTAGCTCTCCCTCTGTGGCTCCGGGCCTCCGCCTACAGCTCCCACTCTGAGCCTCTGCCAGTCCTTCTTTGTGACCTCCTCCGCCCTGTCATGCTCCGTTGCCCCTGCCGCTCTCCCTGGCGGGGGACGCAGTGGGTTGGGGCCGGACGGAGCCGAAGACGGTGAGGACCTGTCACCTGCGCGGGGCCTGAGGCTCTGGGACCTCGCTGCCAGGCGACCCTGGGAAAATCCCTTTCCTCTCGGGGCCTCAGACATCCCATCAGGGAGGCGAGTGCATCGGACACACTTGCTCCCCCAGTTCTGGACCTCCATGCCCCTGTGTGGCAGGGCTGGGAGGACCGAGGCCCAGGGAAGGTCAGGGACTTGCTCAGGGCCACACACGATGCTCGCTGGCAGTTGGACCGAGTTGGAGGGACTGCCTGCAGGCCCAGCTCTTCTCTGCAAAAGCCTTGGCCCAGTCCCCCTCCCTCAGGCCCAGCTCACCGTGGCCTGTTAGGCACCATGGTACCCATGGCTAAGGGTCCTCGGTAGGAACGAAAGACTCACTTTGGGAAAAAACGTGCCTGGTGATAGCACTGTCCTTTCCCCCCTCATTCACACTCAGGCCGCGCCAAGCCTCAGTTTCTCGTGTCACCGTTTCCATAATAAAGATCCCTTTTCCACTGGTTATCAATTGGCTAGAAAATGGGGAGGAAGCATCAGACTCTAAGCTCTGAGGAGCAGTGAGGGAGAGAGTGCTGGGAGCCAGGTGGAAAAGGCCACTGGCCCCCTGGCACACAGGGTGAGCACACGCGCGCACACACACACACACACACACACTCTTGTGGGCACACCCACAGCACACATGCTCATGGGCTTACCCTCTCACACACACTCACCGGCGACTCCTACACTTCCATGTGGACAAGCCCTCTGTTAGGATGCAGCCACACATGTAAACACATGTAAGCATACGTGTGGACCAAGACACTTGTAAGGAGACATGCACAGACGCAGGTAGGCCTTTATTTAAGGCTGTACAGACACGCACACGGACACACACACACACACACACAGGCAGAGACACACACACACAGGCAGAGGCGCACACACAGGCAGAGGCACACATCAAGGTTGTGCAGACAGACCAGCCTGTGGATGGATCCACACACGAACTCCGAGGCAGGCGCAGAATCAGGGCTAAGAGCGTGGATCTGTAATCCAGGTTGGCCCTGGGCAGATCCACGTGGATTACAGATGTCTCTGCCTGTGTGTGGAACCCTGGCCATGCAAGCTTCTGCTTCTCCTCAATTCAGGGGCATTGACTTTCAGGCAGCTTGCCGGCCTCAGGTTTCCAGACGCTTCCCCAGCTTCTGACTTTTACCTTTCCCTCCCCTCCTCCTCCCCCGAGGTCCAGGAGGAGAGGAGAGCCTGCCCTCCGGGTCCAGGGAAACGTGGCTGTTACAGAGGGGCGCCCGGAGGGTTCCCTGAGGAGGGGGGCAAGGGCGCTTTGAAACAATAGTCGTCACAGTTCGACAACCCCTGTGTCAGGGCCCAGGTGACGCCTCCAGGGACCGCAGCGTGGGGCATAGTATTGAAACCGTGTCACATGATGATCTGTCAGAGCAGCTGGGCCTTGGTCCTGGAGAAGAGCAGGCCTGGAGGAGGCTGAGAGCGCCACCCTCAGGCCCGTGAAGAGCTCCTGGGTGGCAGGGACCGCGTGGACGCTGGGGGTGGCACTAGGGCCCATGGGTGCCGGGCCACATATGAGGAAGAGAAGCATCGAGAGCCAAGCAGAGAGAGGGCGAGACACATCCCTCCAGAGGCAGAGAGCTCCCCATCATGGAGGTAGCCAAGCGGAGGCCAGGATATTGTAGGGGGAGGGGGGGCGGGGGTTCAAAGTGTCGGAAGGGGCAGGAGGCTGGACCAGATGCTGGTGTCCAGCGCAGAACTGGCTCTTAGCAAACACTTATTGATCAAATGAGACGGTGAAACCAAAGCTGCATTTACAACCCGATAGTCTGCAGTTCAATGCGTAGCAGCTCTGAGTTCCCACCCTGGAGTCTTTACCTTCTAGCTGTGTGACCTTGAGCCTCCTCAAGTCTCGCTGTTTTTTTGTTTGTTTTTTTGTCTGTAAAATGGGGAGAATGAACCATCTTTCATGCTCTTCTCTGAACTTCTTCGGTAGCTTAATAGCTCACCTCCCTGTTGCTGTCTTTTAGTGCAGCCCCCCGCGTCTGCTCCAGTAAATAGAAAATGACATTGAGAGCAGAAAGCATACACACACGCAAAGACCCGGAGAGGGGTCCCCCGCCCACCACTGCAAGGGGGGAGGGGGGGAGTCCTAAGATCCTATCAGAGGGGGTTTTAAAAAAATACATTTTTATCGACTTCAGAGAGGAAGGTGGAGGGAGGGAGAGAGAGATCCAGGAACATCCGTGGTAAGGGAGAATCATTGGTTGGCGGCCTCCTGCACGCCCCACACTGGGAATCGAATCCTGACCTCCTGGTTCCTAGGCTGACGCTCCACCCCGGAGCCATGCCAGCCAGGCTGGAGGGGTTGTGTAAAGCGAAGCAGTGGGTAGATGAATATCTGTCTTATTGTTTTTCTCTAAACAATCTTTACATGTATACAGTTACCATATTTTACAATGAGATATTTAAAAAGGAAAACAAAACATAAGACATAGAGAGAGCTCCCTCCCCCCAAACCTCTGAAGAAAGAATGGACAAAAAAGCTTCCATTTGCATAGTCACGACAATGCTATTCTCCACGGTTTCAGCCAGCTGGTCCTGTCCGCAGGCCACTCTCCGCCCAACCCCCAGGTGGCCCTGGAAGCCATCCTCACTATGGCAACCCCTCATGGGGGGCATGCTGGGTACCTGGCCCCTTTGAGAATGCTCCCAACGAGCCTCTTAAGTCTTCCCAAAGCCTTTCAGGTACATCATTGAACCAGTTTATAGACGAGGAACGGAAGTTCATCCAGGAAGTCTCCTGAACCCAGCTAGGAAGGGGAAGAACTGGGATTTGAACCAAGATCTATGGATGCGGAAATTATGCCCTGCTGTCTATCCATAGCAGGGCAAGGCCCCTCCATCATAACAGCTAATGCTATCTACGCTTGACACGTATTCATTCACTGAATCCTCTCAGCCACCTTATGTGTGTAAGGCACTCTTATTACCGCCGCCATTACAACACGAGGAACATTGAGGCACCGAGAGGTTAGTGTCTTGTCCCCGGTTACACAGCCGGTGACTGTCAGAGCTGAGCTTTGGACCTAGGTGGCCTGTGCTGCCCAGCCTGGCCCTGGGTAGCACAGACACAGTGGGAACAAGACACAGCTGTTACCAGAGCCCACAGATGACCCACCGGCACCGAAGGTCAGCAAGGGTGGCTGGTGGGGTGGAGGCATGCAGCCAGCCAGGGAGGTCTGCGCCCAGAGTGACGCCAGCCCTCCCTCTGCCATGAGCTGTGTCCCCCCCATGCTGACTAGGCCCGGGGCCCGTGGGGAGGTGCTGAGGATGTGGGCAGAGCCCAACAGACACTAGAGCAGGCCCATAAATCGCGCCTGGCATGTCTAGGCCGCAAGCCCAGAGACTGGGCACTCTTTTTGTCATTCGCTGTTGGCCTGACTGTGTCACCCGCAGGAATGTGACGCTCAACGTGTGTGTGTGTGTGTCTCTGGCTGAGCTGGCTTCCAGAAGGGGATCATAGCATGTGCTCAGACCCAGGGTCCGGGCTGGGCCCTCGGACTGCCCCATTTCTGACCCTCCATCTAATCAGGGTGACCTTGAGCGCCTCAAGGTCTTTAGCTCACAGGGGCCCAGCCCCCATCAGGGGAACAGAGGACCATGTTCCAGTCCTGTCCGCTGGGAGCCCTGTGCTTGATGGGGGAAGGGCTGGGCTGGGCCGGAAAAGGAGAAATAAGACACAGGTGGAGGAGGAGGCGCCAGATTCATTCAGTCATCAAGCAGTCATTGAGCACCTACTATGTGCCAGGTATTTCAGGTGCCGGAGTGACAGCAGCGGACAAGGCGGCCACGGCGCTCTGGGGAGCTCGGACCCCAGCAGAGAAGGCAGAAGACAGAGAGGAGGCAGGTGACGAAACACGCCAAACCTCGACAGCGTCTTGCTATGGCGAGAAAACAGACGGAGCAAAGGGGTAGTGAGCGACCGGTGGGTGGGTGTGGCCAGCCGGTGGTCACTCATACTTTAGACAAGGTGGCCAGGGACGGTCTCTCAGAGGAGCCGACATCGAAGCTGAGACCGGAAGGTGAGAAGGACTTGGGTAGAGGAAGGGAGGGGGACCTTTGGCTAAAACTTTCTTCTTCCTTTTTTTTAAAAAAAAAAGAAAGAAAAAAAGAAAGTATTTTATTGATTTTTTACAGAGAGGAAGGGAGAGGGATAGAGAGCTAGAAACATCGATGGGAGAGAAACATCGATCAGCTGCCTCTTGCACCCCCCCACTAGGGATGTGCCCGCAACCAAGGTACATACATGGCCTTGACCAGAATTAACCTGGGACCTTTCAGTCCGCAGGCCGACGCTCTATCCACTGAGCCAAACCGGTTTGGGCCTTTCTCTCCCTTTTATCTCTTTTGCGTCTCCCGCAGTAGCCCCAGATGAGGTGAATTTTTAAAACATCCTCACCAGAGGATATATTTTATGGGCTTTTAGAGAGAAGGGGTGGGGGGAGAGAAACATTGATGTGAGAGAGACATAGTTATCCGTCGCCTCCTTCTATGCCCTGGCTGGGGATTGAACCGGCACCTAGGTGTGTGCTCTGATGGGGAATGGACTGCCACCTTTCAGTGTACGGGACAACGCTCCCACCCACTGAGCCACCCGGCCAGGGCCAAATGGGGTGAATTTAAGTAGCCCCCTGGCTGCTGAGGGAACTGAGGCTGGAGATGGGAGGGGCTGATAGAGGATCACTAGGTGTCTGGATGCCCGGCCCCCGCCATGCCCTGTAGCTGCTCTGGTCACCCCGTCCTCTAGCACGTGCTTCACCCGCCCAAGCCCCGGCAAGCTGCAGCCGGGACGGCGTCCGGCTGTGGGCACCGCTCCTCAGGGGTCACGGGGCTGGGAACGTGGGCCGCTGGGCAGGGCCCGGGCGGGCGGGCGGGCGGGGGTCCGGAGCGGAAGGCGCCCGGCGCTGATTGGAACAAGGTGGCGGCCCCGGGAGCCCGGCCCGGCTGCATTGATCTTGCCCGGTGTTCCAGCCACCAGGCGGGGCCGGGGCCGGGCAGGCTGCCGGCTTTCCCAGGTGTGGGACACCCTGGGGGAACGGCTTTTCATGTGGTTACCGGGTAGGCCTGCCACCCAGCACGTGGGGGAGGCCGGGGCATGGGGGCGTGCTGCAGTAGGGGGGGTCTGGAGACCCGGAGTCCCACAGCCAGCCGATGCCAGGCTCCCGGAGGCCAGGCCGCGGCTCTGGCTCTGAGAGAGTTCGGATCCTGGTGGTCAGAGCTCACGCTTATCTGAGCGCACGCTGAGTGCCTGACACAGCTCCGAGCGCTCTCTGGGGCTTAGCTCCCCATCCTCACGCCATCCTAGGAGGTGGATGCTACCATCATCCCCGCTTACAGACGGGGAAACTGAGGCCCAGCGGGACTAAGCAACCTGCCTAGGGTCACCCAGATGCGAGGTTTTGTCTGGAATGTAAGATCCCTAGCTCAGAGAGTCTGAGAGTGTGGGGAGCGCTGTGGCCAGTGCTGGGAGGACCTGGAAGGTCCTTGACTCCAACTCGCTTGTGCTGGAAAAACAGGTCTGGGGGGGAGAGGAGTGGGGGAGTGGCTTCTCAGGTCACAGGTGACCAGCAGCCAAGGGGAGTCCAACACCAGGACCCAAGACTCCCCCACATCATCTCAGGAGCTCGGCTGGTCCCTGGATGCAAGGTCCCTGTGGGCACTGGCCCCCTGGCCCCTCAGCCAAGACCTAGTCTCCTACTTGTTACCAACCTTCCTGGTTAGTAGCCAACAATTTCCTGCTAGCACACAGGAAGGTCTTTTAAACCTCCAGTCCTGCCAAAACTGGTTTGGCTCAGTAGATAGAGTGTCGGTCTGCGGACTGAAGGGTCTCAGGTTCGATTCCGGTCAAGGGCATGTCCATTGGTTGTGGGCACATCCCGGGGGGGGGGGGCGGTATGCAGAAGGCAGCTGGTTGATGTATCTCTCTCATCGATGTTTCTGGCTCTCTATCCCTCTCCTTTCCTCTCTGTGAAAAATCAATAAAAATATACTTTTAAAGAAGATTTTAAAAAATGATAAACCTCCAGTCTGAATCCCTCATGCTGCAGGGAAACCCTTTTCCCTCTCCTCCTGCATCAGGGGAATTGGGCCTGTGATGTGAACACTCTTGGGGTGGGTGTCCTCTTAGCAGGACGGGATGGTGCTGGGGGCAGGGGTTGGGGCATTTGAAGGCCAGGAGTGGGGTGGGGCATCCCCGGTTCTTCCTTCCCATCAGCCCTGTGGGGCTCTTCATGACCAGCCCCTTCCCATCCCCTCCCATCCTCCCCTCCCCTCGTCCTGCCCTAGCCACACTGGCCTCCTCTCTGGTTCTCGACACCAATCACACCCCCATCGCAGGGCCTTTGAGCATCCTGTCCTCCTCCTCCTCCTCCTCCTTCTTTTTAAAACATTTTTATTGATTTCAGAGAGGGAGGGAGGGGGGGGGAGAGAGAGAGAGAAAGAGAGAGAGAGAGAGAGAGAGAGAGAGAGAGAAACATGAAGGATGAAAAAGAATCCTCGTTCGGCTGCCTCCCACACGCCCCCCACTGGGGATCAAGCCCCCAACCTGGGCATGTGCCCTGACTGGGAATCGAACCGTGACCTCCTGGTTCATAGGTTGACACTCAACCACTGAGCCACGTCGGCCGTGGCTGTCCTTTTTAGTCTGTCTGCATGGCTCAACTGTCCACCTCATTCAGGTCCCTGTCCCCGGTGAGGTGCCTTCTGGGAGCTTCTGTGGCAGGCAGAGTGACGGCCCCCAAAGTCACCCACACCCCAACCCCTGGAACCTGTGGATGGGCCGCCTTCCGTGGCCAAAGGGACTCTGCAGGTGTGATGAAGGCTCAGGACGTGGGGATGGGAGGGGCCTCCTGATTGTCTGGGTGGTCCCAGCATCTCATGAGGGTTCTCACAAGTGGAAGAGGAGGCAGACCGAGGGGGATGGGATACGGAAAACCGATCGGAGAAGCAGAGAGACGAGGACTTGGCCCAGAGTCGCTGACTGTGAAGACAGAGGAAGCGGCCACCAGCCAAGGAAAGTGGGAGCCTTGGGAAGCTGGACCAGGTGAGGAAACACATCCCCCCAGAACCCCCAGAACACAGCCCTCCAACACCGTCCTCTGAGCTCAGAGAGCCTCACCAAGGGCTTCTGGCCCCCGCGCTGGGAGGTGAGGGCTGTGTGGCGTTAAAGCTCGGTGATTGGTTACAGCAGCGACCGGAAACCAGTGCCCCTTCCCTGGTTTCTGTTTCGTCAGCACGTTCGTCACCGCCTGACGGTCACATGTAACGTAGGAATTGTTGTCTCTTTCCCCGTCATGTACAGGCAGGGCAGGGGTTTTGTTTGGTCATTGGTATTTCATTCCCGGTTAGAGTTGCCAGATGTATTAAATTGAAATACGGGACACCCAGTCAAATTTGAATGTCAGATAACCAGCAAACACTTTTTGTTTTCGTTTTGTTTTATCACGTAGTCCCAAATGCTGCAACGATTCATCATTTGTCTGACACGCAAGCATTCTGAGTGTCTTGTATTTTTGGTCTGGAAACTCTATCCCCGGTGCCTAAAAAAAGTGCTTGGGTTCATTCTAGGATCTCAATCAATATATCTGATGAAATAAATAAATGAACGGATGGACACTAATTTCTAGCTTAAAGATCCCTTTGGCTTTCAGAATGCCTGCAGGTCTACGTGTAGACCATAGCAAATAATAACAGCAAACACCTCCACAGCCCCTCGCACACACCAGACGCTGGTCTGTGTGCATTACCGTTATTTACTCGCTCGGGTCTTGCAGGAACCCAATGGGGTCATGAGGCCACTGTCCAGACGAGGAAACTGAGGCCCAGGAGGCTGGGTGACTTGCTGGGTCACACAACCAGGAAGTGACAGACCCTTGGAGAGCCTGGCTCTCCGGACACACTGCTCTGCACACGGCGGGTTCTTCAAAGGCCCCTGGCGCCTCTGCCAGGGGAGCCCTCCCAGTCTCTGGCTGCAGAACTCCTGCGTGTACCCCAAAACCCTGTCCCCGTGTCCCTGGTGAGACCATCTCCGACACCCCCAGGAGGATGTGCCCCCCCTCCCTACCCCATGGCCCCTGGTTGGGAGGCATTTGAAGGACTTGCTGTGGCACCCTTTTCTCCCCCAGCGGTGACTGCCCTCTGGACAGACACGGTCACTGTCAGGCCTTTGGCCACAGGACACAGAGCTGAGCCCGGCTCTAGGGGGTTCCTGGGAGCCTTTGAGGATGAACCAATGAGTGAGAGAGCGAGTGAGCGAGTGAGTGAATGAGTGAATGAGTGAAGGAATGGACATCTCCCCATTCTGGGCCTCAGTGTTAGAGTCTATGAAAGGGGGAGAACAATCTCTAACACACACCCCCGCCCCCAATCTCTTAAAACAAAACACATTGTTTTCTGATTATAAGAATAATGCACATTCATTAAAGAAAACACTGGAAAATAATAAAATTATGAAGGAGAAAATTAAAACCACAACTAGTCCTGCCACCCAGAACAGTTGTTAACATTTTGGTTTCTAGCCTCCTGGTGTTCTCACTCTATGTATAGATTTAATTTCTTCTCTCCCTCCCTCCTCCCTTCCTCCCTTCCTTTATGATGTTGGGATCCTATAGGATATGCTGTTATGAACCTGCTTTTGAAATGCAACATGTAGTATGCGTCTCCCCATGTCGTGAGTTCTGCTCCGGATGGCAGGGGACGTGCCTGCGCTGATCGGCACGATGTGATACAAGTGGGGAGGACCCCCCCCAACACCGGCTGGCCCATGGTGGGGTCTCCCCCTGGTGGGCTCGTCAGCGTGTTCCTGGACTTCAGTCCCGGAGACACCGCCAGGAGCACTCTGGCATGGCTGTCTCAACCACGGCCCGGATTCCTCTCGTAGGACCAGTTCCGGGGGGCCCAGGGTGGCCTGGTGGGGCTCTGCCGCCCCCCTCCCGCCAGCAGCCTGGCCTCCTGGGCTTGGCAGGAAACCGCGGGAACCATTTGCCCTCCTTTGAAGAAAAGCCCCATTGACACCCAAGGCCTCCCTGGTCCCATCTTGGCTGAAAACATCCATTTATCCGGCCATTTGTTCACATTATGGTCTCGGGCTCATGGTTTCCGTCTCAGACGCCCGGTTCCAGCCTCAGCGAGGACCACAGGCTGGGGGTGCCCGTGACCCCGGGCCTGTGCTCATCATTCATCGAGCGCCCTCGTGCCAGGCCTGTGCCTCCCGGGTGTCCTCACGGCCACCCTCAGAGGGAGGCGGCCTCGTCTTGCGGAGGGGTCACCGAGGGCCTGAGAACTTAGCGGCTTGGATGAGGTCATGGAGCAGGGCCTTGGGGCCCCCCGGGCTGGCTGACTCGGGGTGCGCCTGACTCCCCCGCCCTCCCAGGGCTGCACCTGCTCAGACCACTGATTCTGCCCACATAGATCACTGAGCTGTGGGCCTAGTCATGGGGGGGGGGGGACGGGGGCAGGGACCCCGCCCCATTACCTCAGCTACCTAAGGGGCACACGGTTCCAGCATCACCGGGCAGCAAGGCCTGAGCTTTCTCCTAACAGCTGAGCCCTGTCCGGACTCCACACGTGTCCTGGGAGGTCTCTGTGCCTCATCTTCTCCGTCTGTGACATGGGAGCTCAGGGGGCCGCCCCATGGGCCTGCGGTGGCGGCGTGAGCAGAGCCGTGGGGATGCTACACACTGAGTCAAACGGGGAAGCACTCTGCCAGACGGCCACCTCACCACAGGCAGCCAAGCTGATCTTCGGGGGGTGGGAGTGGGCAGGCCTCAGACCCAGGCGAGGCTGGGAGGACCTGACAGCCCCAGATGGAGCCCTCACCCCCCAGCCTCCCCAGATGGGGAGCTATTTTTTAACCGGCCCCACAGGAAGACGAGGCCAGAAATTAGTTCAAGGGGTTAACCCAGGCCCCTGGGGACCCTTCCTATTTGCATCCTCTTTCCCCCGCCAGCCAGGGAGTGGCGTGGCCTTCGCCAGAGCCCCTCGGAGCCGTCAGAGCTCCCAGACATCAGCCTGCGGGAGCCGGAAGGTCCCGGCCGGCCCAGGCGTGATGGGAGAGGACGCCGAGGCCCACAGAGGGCTGGCTGGGCCTGCCTGCCCCACTGCCGTCTCTGCTGCGGGCTCCCACAGGGCCAGTCACACCCGTCTCCACCCTCCTGGGTGACCCCGCCCCTCCCAGCCTCAGTTTCCCCATCCGAGGCCTCTCCCAGGCAGAAAGCCTCGCAGGGCAGGGCCTCCACGGTCCCCTCGGTGCTGGGCTCCTCCAGCGGCATTGGCCCAGTGGCCAGGGGCCCGGGACAGCGTCTGGGGACCCCCTGAGCAGAGGAGCGGGGGCCGGCCCGGCAGGGAGAGCAGCTCAGGCTGCGGCCTCCCTCAGACCACACCACCAGGGGCCCCTGGGCCCCCACAGGCAGGGGTTCCTGAAAAGTTGGTTGTCTGTCGCCGGGGGTGTGGCCTCTGGTGGGTGTTATCCTGTGTGAGGGCGTGTGTTGTCATGCGGGGCGGGGTGGGTGAGCGTGGGGGGTTGGTGGGCACAAGGTGAGGGCGGGACCAGACGTTGGTTGCTAAGCTGGTGACAGAGGCCCCATCACACCCATGGTTCCTACCCACAACCGCTCTGCTGGTGCTGGTCTAGCCTGGAGGCGGGATGCAGAGCGGGGAGGGGTGCGTGCAGGGGGAGGCATGTGTGGGAGAGGGGTGGGTGCAGGGGGAGGCATGTGTGGGAGAGGGGTGGGTGCAGGGGGAGGCATGTGTGGGAGAAGGGTGGGTGCAGGGGGAGGCACGTGTGGGAGAGGGGTGGGTGCAGGGGGAGGCACGTGTGGGAGAGGGGTGGGTGCAGGGGGAGGCATGTGTGGGAGAGGGGTGGGTGCAGGGGGAGGCATGTGTGGGAGAGGGGAGCTTGCAGGGGAGAGGCATGTGTGGGAGAGGGGTGTGTGCAGGGGAGAGGTGCATGCTGGGAGGGCACAGAGCCCCAATGCCATGAGGGCCTCTAGAAAACTGGAATCCCAGTGAATGCTTGAGGGAACTGATTTGCCTCCTTTTATTTATTGTCTGTTTAAAACAATACTGGTAATAAATAACATTAATTGGATCTCACACACACACACACACACACCGTGTGATACAAGTACTATGAGCATAATAAAAAAAAACAACACAACCCTTGGAAAACACAGAAAAACACTTAAAAAATGAGATGTTGAAGCCTGACACCTCAGCCAGAGAGAGGATGTCTGAAGGGGGAGGGGTGTCCGGGGGTCTCAGTAGAATCGTTATTCTCTCACACAGAGCATCGCACAGGGGCTGCTGGGGCTGAGCACTTTGGATGTTGCCCGACTCACTTCTCCCCATTGTACAGATGAGTAAACTGAGTGGGAGGGAGGGGCAAGACATCCCTCGGGGAGCAAGTGGCAGAGCCAAGATTTGAACTCCGGTCTGGCTGACTGGAAGGTGAGCTGGCTGCTCTCGGAGCCCAGGCCTTGGATCTTCGAGCAAACATGCTCCCTGTCCTTCCTCCCGCAGGATTCACCGAGCACTGCCGTGCGACAGATCAGGCTCAGCCCCGGGCACTCAGCCGTGAACAAGACAGACACAGC
>NW_023425515.1:181549346-181729346 GCF_014108245.1 Pipistrellus kuhlii | reverse complement strand
AAAAAAAAAAAATCAATAAAATATATTTTTAAAAAATCTTCAGGAGCTTTCTTCTGGTTGCTAAAAGCATCCATTCTTGTTGTTTAGAAGACTTTCCGAGCAAAGGAGAAACTCCATCACCTCACCCCAACAGGTAGCCTGGGTCCACAGTCGGACAAGTACCCTTTCCAGTCCAGCACGGAAGCTGTTAGCCGCGAGTGGCTAGTTCAATTAAACGGATTAAAATAAAACGACTGAACACTCAGTCCTGGCCCGGCACCTCCCAGGCACTGGGCAAGCACAGGCCGCAGGATGGGGCTGTGTGGACACTCCACGTCACCGTCCCCACAGAAAGCCCCGTGGGACCGCGCTGCCCTGCAGTGATTATTAATAGTCTTGATAAGGGTAGTGCCTGCGTCATACGTGTCTGCGTGGCCCCACCCACGGAGGGAAGAGCGCCCCCGCAGGCAGAGGCTGGCCTGGAAGGAAACATGCCCCAGGCTGGCGGTTTTCCCTGGCTGTTGAGATAACAGACTTTCATTTTAAGTGGCCCAGGCCCTTCCGGCGAGCTGCAGCCCAGATGCAGGTGTGGTGGGATGTTGTGGATTGTATTTACACCAGGGTTCTGGTTTTCCTAAAATCCTCAAGGTATGATTTTGCCCAAGGCTTCAGTCATTACTTTAATATTTTAATTGTGGACTCATGAAAGATGGGTCAAAGACACGAAGACCAACGAAGGGAAGGCAAGCAGGGGTTTGCTTTCAGGTCCAGGGCAGGACTCTGGCTGGACATACGAGCCATGCAATCACTGGCTTAAAAGAGCCCCATGCTCCGTTTAATGATCTGCTGACACCATCTGGAAATTCTTTTATTTTTAATTAATTAATTAATTAATTAATTTATTTATTTATTTTACAGAGGAGGAATAGAGACCTATTGTAGAAACGTTGATGAGAGAGAAACATCAACCAGCTGCCTCCTGCACACCCCCTACTGGGGATGTGCCCCCAACCAATGTACATGCCTTTGTCCGGAATCGAACCTTGGACCCTTCAATGCATATCTATCCATTGAGCCAAACGGGTTCCAGCCATCCTGAAATTCTTAATTTTTGGACCAGGGGCCCAGCATTGGCCTTTTGCACTGCGCCCTGCAGATCGTGCTGTGGGCACTGGTCCTGGGATTGTCCTCAGGACAGGGCTCATGGTGACTGCTCGAACCGCTGCCCTGTGCTTGTCAGACCACAGACGTGCTCACCCGCGATGCACTCCACACGCCTGAGAACAAGTGCGCTTCGGCTGCTCGGATGTGCGTCTAGAGAGCGATAAAAATAGGGCCTGCAACCGGTGCAGGAGGGCCCTGCGGTCTCTGCGCGCGCGCGCACACACACACACACACACACACACACACACGCACGCACACACACACACACACACGCATGCACACGCATTCAAGGTGCGCAGCTACACTGGCCTATTTCAGAGAGCAGCACAGTGCATCATGGGATTCTCTGCCCCACATCACTGTCCAGCCCAGATCCTGCCTGGACCTCCACTGCCTATCCTCCAGGCCTGGCCCACCTCCTCCCCAACCTCTCCCATCCCTCTGCCATGCCATCCACTCTGTCTGGGCCACCAACGTTTCTTCCTTCTCAGACGTTCCTATTCTAGACCTATATCAGCGTCCACCCTTTCTGGGGAGCCTTCTGGGGGCATTCGAGAAGGGCCTGATCGTGCTCTGGTGGCATACAGGAGGATAGGAATCACCTTGCCTGGAGGAATCAGGGAGGGCTCCCTGGAGGTGCTGTGTCTGGGCCTTGAGAAAGATGTCTGCCAGGTAGAAGGGAGAGTTTGGTTGGGTGGCTTGGAAGTCAGACAGACCTGGCATGAATCTGGGCTTTGCCTGTTATTAGTTGCATGAGCTATTTTCCCTTTGCCGAGCCTCAGTTTGCCCATCTATGAAATGGGAATATCAACAATAACACCCACTGCACGGATTATTGCGGAGTGTAGTGAAAGGAGATATGCTTGCGAAGGAACCTCCAGTGCCTGGTAAGTCATCCACAAATATGGTCCCCCTTCTGCCTCCCTCATCGCCTTCTCTTAAATGTCAGTTTCATCGGGGTACGCATTCCTCTGGGCCTATTTGTTAACTCACCTCTGCAGAGGAGGCATCTGGAGAAGGCCCCGAGGGCTGAGATTCTACATGGATAGGAAGCGCACAGAGAGGTGTTGGCCTCCCTCACGGGGTGCTTTCCTGAGACAAACTCTCCCCTGTCGCTAGAATGTCAGCCCCTGGAGGAGAGCCCTCGGTCGGCTTTGTCTGCTCCCGGATCCCCCGTGTAGAACAGTGCGTGGCATGCAGTCGGTGCTCCATAGATGCCTATGGAGAGACCAGCAGCACCAACTGGCCCGTGTCGCCTCCTCAGCCCTGGGCGCTGGGAATGTGAGAACCAGGGAGACCGGCCCTCCCCAGGGAGACCGTCTCCAGACTGGGGGCCCCCTGCAAGCCGCGAGCACTTCCTGAGCACCTGCTGTGTGCACGCAGACCCTGCTCCACACCGACCGGGCAGGGCTGGGGGGAGAGGCGGACAGGCGGCTTGGGAAGAGGAAGGGGAGGAGGGTGGGCCAGCAGGAGCAGGCCCAGCTGCGGTCCCGGGGTTGGGGGGAGGGGGCCTCGCTCACCTGCTCCTGGGAGGGCGAGGCTGCCTCTTCCTCTTTCTTTCTTTGAAAAAATACAACAGTTCCCCCCAACACCGACGTGTCCTGCACGCTCGGTGTTGAGAGGCTCGGAACACACACCACCACCGAAAGAATTAGAGATAAGGGGCTGGGGCACCGGTAGGCTTCCCTGGGGTATTTCAGCGTTTCCCTCCCGTCTTTTTTCTCGGGGGGGGGCCTGCTCTTTTCCCTTTGGGAAAGGATATGACTGCTTGTAGGGGAGGACCAGGCTCTGCCCGGGCCTCCTACACCCCCAGGATGGGGCTCCTGACCCCAACCACCGGGGGCCTGAAGCGTCCTCCTGAGACAGGAGGCGGGCGGGGCCAGGGGGGAGGGTGTCCGAGGGTCCAGCCTCCTGTCCCACTTCCTCCATCGGGGGCGGCAGGTCCGGCCTCCTGCCTGCGTTCCCATGGGCGGTGGCGGACCTGGGCTCACGGAGGGAAGCCGGAGGCACACTCTCAGGGATGCTGGCCCTCAGCCCCGGGCACGGGGCCGGCCGAGTGTGGCACACCGCCTGCTTTTCACCCTTCCCACCTCGCCCTCGGGCCTATCCGAGGGCCCCTGGGTTCCTGCCCCCTTTCCTCCCTCCACACAGGGGAGCAGCCCAGGTGCCCTCGGCGGCGGCAGGCAGGAGAGAGGCCCTGCGCACGGCGGGATTTCGGTCCCCATGCTGCAGGGAAGGGTGTCCTGAGGGGGGCCTGGTGTGGGGTCCCCTCTGCAAACGCTCAGTGACGGCTCCCGCCCTTTCCGCCCACACGGACGTACGTCTGAGCCTTTTGCCAAAAAACATTTTTTTCCCAGACGCACAAGAAAACCCCAAAGAGGAACCTAGACCTTCGCGCCGCCGCACCGATTGGACGACGGGACGGACGCGAGAGCTCAGGCTGCCGCCAGCCAGCGAGCGTTTCGGAGAACAGGCCAGACGGCGAAGGGGGAAGTGGAGGGAGAAGCTGGGAGCCTCTGCGGTGGAGGCTCAGTCGTTGGTTCATTCATTCATTCGCCCTTGCACCCTCCCCCCCTCCCTCCATCCTGCCACCTGGGGCTGCCCTCCTGACGAGGGCAGGGTGGGCGCCCCGAGGCCTGGAGGGGAGAAGGAGAAGGACCTGGGAGGAGAGGGCCCGGTCTCTCACCTTCCCCATTCTGCTCGGAGGCAGAGAGAGAGCCTCTTTGGCCAGGAGGAGGGCGAACATAAACCAGCCAGTTACTAAATAGCGACTATAGCGTTTCTGGAGGGCTGGCCTCTGCCCCCAGCCCGGTAGAAGCACATCACGTACATGATTGCAGGAAGTCCACCCAACAAGCCTTGAGGGGGATGCTGTCTGTTCTCCCCATTGAACAGATGAGAAAACTGAGCTCCGAGAAGGGAAGCACTCCGTCTAGGCCCACACAGTGAGACAGCAGCGGGGCCCGGGCCTCAGACAGGCACTTCATGGTGCCTCCACCCTCTTCTTCACCCCCATGGACAAGGGCCTGGCGGTCCCTCTACAGTCTCCCCTGTGCCCACCGGGGGGGGGGGGCAGTATTGGAAAGGGAGCCAACGGAACATCTGCCAAGTGGCAAGCGGTCAGCTGGAGGCATGCCGAGGGGCCCGAGGGGTGCCCGGGCAGGTCACATTAGCTCTGTGCACCCCCTTTGAGGTCAGTGCCCCGGCCTCACCTCACAGAAGGGAATGAACAGGCCGGGTCAGCCAGGTACAAACAGCTTACGTCTGCTCTCACTCCACAATCCCGTGCCAAGCCGAGGGCGGAGCCCAGGAGCTGGGAAAAGCCCGCTTTCCTGCTGCCGAACGCGACCCCAGTCGGGACCCCACGCCCCTCCTGAGCTGGAACTCTGAGCCTCTCCTGAGCTTGCTCACGGCTCCTGGTCCTTGTGATTCTCAAGGTCTGACGGAGTCTCCCTCCCAGCCCCAGGCCCAGTTCCTGAGCCCTGTTCTCCCCGGCTGCTAGGTCAGGTCCTTCCTCCAGGAGGTGCTATTTCAAGGCGGGTTGATGCAGGCCTGGCCCCTCCCTCCCTGTGTGCTCAGCAGCACTGAGGTGGGAATGGCTGGCTGGCGAGTCCCAGGCTGGCCGGGGCCTGGAAGCTGGGAGCCAGAGCTCCCTGCGGGCGCAGCTGGGCCTCGGGGACTCCTGCCGAAGGGTGTGGACTCAGTCGGGGAGACTGGGGGAGACGCCACACTCTGCGCGGTGGACTCCAGGCAGGGTCTGCCGAGGAGGCGTCCCCAGGAGCTGGAGGGAGAGCTGGTGTTCCAGCCGCCCCACCGGGCCCTGAGCCCAGGCCTCAGCCACCCGGTGATGGAGGCTCTGGACAGGCCAGAGTCAGGGCCCGGGGCTCTCTCCTGCCTCTCGGAGCCTCTGGAAGATCGGGGTTTCCGGCCCGGTGGCTCAGGGGCATCATCTCGCGGCCCCCCTCCCCCCCCCCCCAGGTAACGGAGCGAGCCTCCGCTTTGATGCGGCCACCTCAGGCCGCGCCGTCAATGGGCCCTCTATGTGCCCAGCGGGGCCGCCGGCCGTGGTGGGCGCGGTGAGCCTGGACACACAGTCCCACTGTGTGGGGCCCGCGCCCGCCCTCCCAGGCCTGTGGCCGGCGGGGGGCTCTCAGGAATGCCCCTCCAGCCCGGGGGGCTCTTTGGACAGGCAGGGTGGTCCAGGGAGACGGATGTGCGCAGGGCGGCCCCGGAGCTGCCATCAAAGGGCCCGGGCAGAGGTGGCGCCAGGCGAGCGCCACGGTGGCCGTGGGGTGGTGGGCGGCCGGTCCATTCATCTCCCGGGGCGGGAGGGGGGCGGGGAGGCTGCCACGGGCGCGCTCGGGGTGACCCACCATGTTGGGGTGCCCGGGACTCGGGACTTCCCACGTCAGAACCGGGAGAGGCCCTGCTGCTGGCTGCCGCCCCGAGTTCAGGAAGGGACAGAGGGACCCCTCTGGTCTGGGCTGCTTCCTTCCTGCCCAGTGACCCCCTGAGTCAGACCATCCAGCCAGGCCTGGGGGGCGCTCTGTGCACCCCTGCTCCACCCCCCAGAGGCCTTTCTCCATTTCTCCATTCCTTTATGCCGGCCACTACCCAAAGGCTGCTAGGAGAGCACTGGCCCGGCAGCAGAGCCACCCCCTCCCCCAGCACCCCACCCGCTGCCATGCCCTCAGCCACCCCAGGGGGCACCTGGAGTCTTTACTGCCTCCATGCCTCTGCCCAGGCCCTTCCTCCACCCGGACAGCCTCCCTCCCAAATCCCCCACCCCCAACTGTCACTTCCTACTCTGCAAGGCTCAGCCAAGAGTCACTGCTCCAGGAAAATCATTCTCTGCCCCAATGTGGGCTCATATCCTCTTTGATCTCCAGCCCCTGGCCACCCCCCCTCCCCCTCATAACATGTATGACACCCCAGTGCAGTTTCCAGTTTGCCCATCTCTTTCCGTACCAGCCCATGAGCTCTTCAAGGGCAGGGCCTGGCCAGGCCACCTCCCTGGTACCCGAGCCCCCAGCACGAGGCCAGGCTGAGGGTCATGGACACACTGACTGAGCGCCTGGTCTGTGCCAGACGGCCCCCTCACTCCATTCTCTCCAGGCCTCTGGGGGGGGGGTTGGTAGAATCATCACCCCCATTTAAAAAATATATATTTTATTGATTTTTTTACAGAGAGGAAAGGAGAGAGATAGAGAGCTAGAAACGTCCATGAGAGAGAAACATCGACCAGCTGCCTCTTGCACACCCCCCACCGGGGATGTGCCCGCAACCAAGGTACATGCCCCTGACCGGAATCGAACCTGGGACCTTTCAGTCCGCAGGCCGACGCTCTACCACTGAGCCATTTTGCAGATGGACAAACAGAGGCGCACAGAGGGGAAGTGACTTGCCCCAGGCTACACACTGAGGGAAAGGCAGCCTCGAGACTCGAACCGGGAGAGTCTGATTCTCGAGCCCCAGCGAGAATCTCGCCACTCTGCTCCTTCGTAAGCTTCTGTGGAATTCATGAATAAAGGAGCGCCTTCGCCTCTCCGGGGCCTTCTCAATCCTGCCCGCGGCGGGGAGGGCCGTGGTCTCTGGTTCTCTGTCCCTGGGGGGAGCTAAGGCGGGCTGTCCGGGACCTGCCGGGAGGGGTCGCCCCAGGGGATGCAGAGAGGAGCCTCCTGGGCCTTCGGGATGAAGGTGCTGGCCCTCCCCGAGCTGTGGACGGGCCCTCGGGCGCCCGAAGGCCGGTGCCTACATTGTCAGGTGGGGAAACCAAGGCCCGAAGGGAGGAGGGGACGTGCCCATAGAGAGCCACAGTGAGGCTGAGCCACAGCCCCGAGTTCTCAGCTGCCCCATCTGCCAAAGAGAAGATGGGTCCCGCCTGCGCCTCCTGGGAGCGGCCTGGGGGCAGAGATGGGAGGAGGAGGAGGCGCTGGGGGCCCAGCGGCTCCCCGGCCACCCTGCTCTCCCCGGCCTTCCATCGCAGGGCTGCAATTCTGCCATTTGTCTGCCCACGCGTGGGATTAAACTAGGGGTGTCGAACTCAATCAGAGAAGGGGCCAAAATCTAAAATCCAGCCTAAATCTCGGGCCGAATGGTTTACTGAACAGTCATAAACTGTCATTGTGATGGAAATGCAGCGGAGTGCAGTGATGACAGCGCGGTGCGGGCCACATTGCAAGGCCTGGCGGGACGGATTTGGCCCGCGGGCCTTGTGTTTGACACATTTGGGTTAAACCTTGCCCTCTGCTATCTCCTCCTCGCCCTCCGCTGCAGGGAGGAATCCACGCCTCTCCACCTCTTCCCAAACCCCCCTCCAGGGCGGCGAGCCGAGGGGAGCTCTGGTCCCTGACCCCAAACGAATGCTCCCTGCTCTCCCGAGTTAGACAAGCCGGGATGTTACTCACAAGGAGTCAGACTCGGCAGGGGACCAGGGGCAGGCCTCACTGCTTCTGAGATGTGTGCAGGGCGGCGGCCCCAGGAGCTGCCGTCCGAGGGGCCGGGCAGAGGAGGCGCCAAGACCCCTGGTCACTAGTTGGGTGTGAAGGCAGGGGGATGGGTACGACGCTAGAGCTCACCCCCAGGGCAAACAAAGTGCAGTCACCTCCCTTTGGTCTGTGGGGACACAGGGGGCAGGAGCCTGGCGATGGTGCTGGCGCCTAGGCTGGCAGGGGTGGGGGATGGGGGGTTGGGGGAATAAAGACAGGGAAGGCCACACAGGGCTGGCATCAAATCCAGCTCACAGCTCTCCTTTTACCGACGAAAGAATGGCAGCCCAGAGAGGTCGAGTGACTCAGACGGAGTCACACAGCACATGGGTGGCAGAGGCAGGCAGGTCCAGGGCTCCTGGTCGGTGGTATCCAAACCGACCCAGGCTGTGCGTCAGATCAGCTTGGCGGTGGCGCGGGTGGGAGAGGGGGGGTGGTGGTTCAAAACCACCCACGCCAACTCAGTAGATTCTGATCTCACAGCCAGAGGTGGGAGGTGGGGATCCAGGAGGTGGAAAGGTCCCTGGGGGACCCCCCCAGACCCACGGGCTCCATCCCTGCCTGCTGAGGGCCTGCAGTTTCTGCTCCCTCAGAACTCAGGGGGCCTGGGGACTTGGAGAGGAAACACACAGACTTCTTTCCTCTCACTGACCTCTCCCTGAGATGTACCGTGTTTCCCCGAAATGAGACACCCTCCGAAAATAAGACCTAGCGCGTGGAAAGAGAAGACATCCCCTGGAAATAAGACCTAGCGCAACTTTGGGAGAAAAAAAAAATTAATATAAGACACTGTCTTACTTTCGGGGAAACGGGGTAACGTCTTTCCCCACAGGGCCTTGGTCTCCGTGGAGAGCACCGAGCTTCTGCAGCCTCACGGGTTGTCACAGGTGACCTCGCTCACTCTCCACGCTCCTCACCCCCGCCGCCGGGTCGCGGCCGCCGGGGGAGGTCTGTGAGATCCCTCCGCTCCCCGTGTCACTCAAGCGTCACGTGCCCACGACCTCGCAAGCTTGCTTTCTTTCACACTCTGCTAGCTCCCTTCCCAAAGGTTGGGTTTCCTCTGAGATCCTATGCAGGTTGTTCTATGCATTTAAAAATGCAATTCCGAGGAGCCCGCAGACTCCCCGAGGCTCCGGAGAGAGGCCCGTGGGCGGGAACTGGTTAAGGACCCTGCGTGGGGCAGCGGGGAGCCGGGCTCGGCGGGAGCCAGAGCTCAGGTCTCCGTGGGGACCGAGAGCAGCGGCAGCCCGGGGTCCCGGAGGCAGACCCCCGACGTGAGCTGTGAGCGGGACCTGGACAGAGCCGCCCGGTGGATCGCGGGGAGAGCCCGAGACCCCAGACCCAGGCTTAGAAAACACGGCCGTGTCCCTGGGACCAGGGACCAGCCTGCTCTGCCGGGGCCGCCGGCCTCTGGCACACACTGGGCACCGCCCGCCGGCTCCCCCCGGCCCTCCCCCTGCATGCCCTCCCCCTCCTCCCTCTCCCACCTCCGGGGCCCCACGGCGTCAGGAGCCCATCCTAGGTGGGTCAGCCCTGTCCTCCCGGCTCCCGGGCTGCTTTCTTTTAGACTCTACATTTCTTCATCTCGCCCGTGGAGGGGGAAGTAAACACAGATTACAAAGACCCAGCAAATGGTTCTTATAAACTCTTATTTTCTTGCCACAGAACTGCCTTTAATTAGCTCCCAGGACTACAAAGGGAACAGCGTTATAATGGGAGCAGCTTAAAGGAAAGAGCCCACGGCGCTTGGCTTCTGGACGGGCTGCTGCTGTGCGCAGCCACCAGCAGGTTGGGTGGGAGTCCCCCGCTGCAGGGACGGCAGCACCCCCCCCCCCCATTCCCCACTCAGCACAGCCTGCCTCAGCTTCTCACCAGGCAAGCCCTCTGGACAGTAACCACCCGAGTGGGCCTCGGTCCCTGCCCAGGGCCAGCCGCTGGCAGCGGGCAGAAGGGCAGACGAACAGACAGGCTGACTTTACCACCTCGGCCGGGTAACAGCAACACAGCCCCCCAAACCCTGGGAGTGGAGCAGTGCCCAGCCCGGAGGCACTGCCTTCAGACACAGCCCATGCCTGGCCTCAGACCTTCAGCATATCACCGCGCCCAGAGGGGCCTCTGTTTTTGGCACAGAGAGGTTAAGTAACTTGACTAAGGACACTCAGCAACTGAGTCAGGACCCAAGCTCAGGGAATCTTGACCCCCTCATCTCAGGGGCCTCACGTCCCTCTGGGCTCCTGCTTGGGGGAGGCAGGTGGGGGCTGTCTGAGGTCACAGCCCATCAACCCCACAGACCAGAAAGCATCAGAGAAAAGCTCCCCTGAGTTCCAGCCTCAACCAGAGGTTCTCCATTGCGGGGTCCTGGACCCCTCTCCCTGTGGAAGGACTCAGCCCAGACATCAGGGCCTCTCTGGGAATGAATGGAGGCATACGCCGTCCAGAAACACTTTCCCGTCCTCTGCCACCACGCTCGCACGCCGCCCCGAGGCCGGCGCCCCCCGCGCGAGGCCGTTTCGGTGCCATCCAGGGCGACGCGGTTCCCAGCCAGGGCCTCCCGCCCCTCCCGCGGCTCCCTCGCCCCAGGGACCCTCCGGAGGACGGGGGAGAAGTCCTCAGGACGGTCTCAGGCAGGGGCAGCCTGGCTGCCGCCTGCCCCCGGCTCTCAGAAGCTGGCCTGCGTGAGCCCAGGCGGGGATCCACGCTCTCCGGACGGCCCGAGGCGGGAGCTGCCGGACTCAGGAGCCCCATGAGGGAGGCAGGAAGCCACGGACCACAGGGGCACCCCCCAAACCCTCCACCCAAGAGCCCTCCCCCACCACCAGCCGTCCCCACCGGCTCCCGTCCGCTCCAGGAGCCCACCCACCCCTCTCCCCACCCCGGGTTTAGGCAGCGGCTTCAGGGGGCCAGGCTGTGCCCCGAAAGACAGCGGGGATCGCCGGTGGAGGGAGGCGACCCGGGGCCTGGCCACAGCTCCCACCCGCCAGAGCCAGCCCAGCGCCCCGGGCAGCAGTTACTCACCGCGGATGAAGGTCGGTGTGTAGGTCGGGAAGGAATCGAAGATGCTGTTTGATGCCATGCCCCGCGCTGAGGAAGGCGAGACCTCGGCCCTTCGGGGGGGGGGGGGGGGGGGATTGATTTGGTTGGCTGTTGTTTTATTTTTTCCCAGCCACTTTTCAAAATAAAATAAAGGGGTGGTGGTGGTGGTGGTGGTGGAGTTGCTTTTAGGGTTTTTTGTTTTGTTTTGTTTTGTTTCGTCTCCCCCACCACCCCCCCAGCCCCCCTACGGGGACAAAAAAGAAGAAAGGAAAGAACGCGAGAGCGTGTGTGAGCGAGAGAGATGGAGGGGAAAAAAAATCCCCAAGGAAAGTAAGTTTCTGTTTGTACCCAAGAATTTGGATTCTCGGTCCCACAGGAATGTCTAGCCACAAATTTTCAACAGAAGCGCATGCAGAGTGTATCATTAGATGGCGGGAAGGGGCCCGGGGCGGCCAGGGCGGAAGAGCCGGCCGGGCAGCAGGAGGAGAGCGCAGGCTCCAGCGCCAGCCTCGGGGAATGAATGAAGGAGGCTCGGCCCCCGGCGGGGCCCAGGCTCCAGTGGGTGCGAGGGTGGCCCGGGGGTGGGGAGGCCCGGGAGCCAACCAGCTCCCGCCGAGGGCCCCGGAGGCGGCCGAGGGCCTGGCCTTGTGGTTCTGTGGTTGAGGGACCAGGCCTTCGCCGTGTCAACCCAACCTCAGCTCACAGGATGCAAGAAGCCGGCTCGCGGTCCCGGCCCATTGGCTGGGCGGCGGTCACCTGGGCCCTGATGTCACGGCCCCTTAGAGGATCCTGTGGCTGCCTTTCTCTCTTTTGGGGAAAAGAAAAAAAAAAAAAGAAAAAAGAAAGAAAAAGAGAGAAGTGATGGGTTTTATGTGGGGCTGGCCTCAGCACGCGGCCCAGAGACAGAACTGAGAGCGGTCGGCGTGGGGGCGGCGGGCGGTGGTCTGGATCCTGTGGGAGACTCCTTTTAATGAAGGCCAGCGATGGCCTGGGCCCATCGGGGGGCAGAGGGCTGCCCTCCCTTCCCCCCCTCCCGCCGCAGCCGCGTCCTGGCTGCAGCCGGCACCACCACTGTCCACCACCACCGCTGCCCGAGAGGCGCCACATGTGTGCTGGGTGGCACTTCGGGGGTTTACGGGAGTTGGGATTAAGTACAAATGGGAAACACATGAGCGGCATCTCCAGCGCTCACGCCTCCCGCGGCCTGCACACCGAGCAGGGGCTTCCTGGGAGCCGGCAGCAGGGGCCTCGGGCCTCCGGGGAGCCGGGTCCTGGGCCCTTCACCTCTCAGAGGGTTGGAGGCCCAGAGGGACTCAAAAATAGGCAAGACGTGGAGGATGATTCAACCCTGCACGCTGATGTTCCCAGAACGTTGGTCAGGCTTTGGGGGCGGGGAGGGGGGGGGGTTGTGGCTTATACTATTTCTCTTGCAAGCAGCTCTATCCTCCCATTTCACAGGCCAGACCACTGAGGCCCGGGACGTTGAAGCCAGCTTGTCCAAGGCCGCAGGACTCTGAGTGGGACCAGAACACCAGCCTCTGAAGCGCCAGCCCCGGCCTCAGGCAGGACCTCAGCACCCTCAGTGTCCTCTAAGCTACGTCCTGAGCCTTCACAAACCCCCAGGGCCTCCCCAGGGAGCCCACAGGAGGGGCGAGGCCCCAGCACCAGCCTCAGGCCCATGGCGGTCTCCTAAGGCTCATGGAGCAGGAGGAGGGGCTGGTCTGAGGTCCCGCAGACACCGGGCTCTGCTCACAGCCGCACGGAGCCCCCGGGAGCAGGGCCACCCGAGTCCCATGCTGAGCTCCACGAAGGCCGGGTCTTCGGACCCCGAATGGCGAGAGGGTGGTGATGGGGTCCTCACTTGTCCAGGGAGGAAGCAGGTTCATGGCGACAACCATGGGGTCCTGGGGCCACATTGGTGGGCTCCAGGCCCAGCTCTGCTGACTCCCAGCTGCGGGACCGCGGGGCAAGCCACTTCCTCTCTCGGCGGCTTCCTTCCCGGTGAAACGGGCATCACACGTTTCTCGGAGGGACGGGCAGCGGGCTGAGGACACCGTCCGCGTCAGTGTCCTCGCCCGGGTCCCAGTGACGTCGTCCGGGCCCCGTTATGAGTCAGCGCAGGTGAGGAGCCATGGCGGCCGCAGGAGGACAGGCTGTTCCATGCAAGCTCGCCAGCTGGCCCGGCCCGGGCAGAGCGGGGGGCTCAGTCGCACTGACGGTCAGGAGCCGGAACCTGCCCAGGGGCCTCGCCTCCTGGCCAAATGTGCAGCTTGGAGCCTGCCACGTTGTGGACTAGACCAGAGGCCCCGTGCCTGGGAAGACCCCCTTTAGCAGAAGCAGAAATTGAGGCCCCTGGAGGGGCAGAGACTCGCCCCAGTCGCAATGAGTCAGTGGAACCTCCTTCCCCGCCATGGCCCCCCTGCTCGCCGCCCCCCGCCCCCCGCTTCCCGGCCCAGGAGTTCTTTCCACTTCACCGACGCCACCTCCAGTTTCTAACACACCACCCTACGCACTCGGCTGGTTTTTCCACGCGTAAGAGTGGGCCCCCATAACACCTATCGCTTGGTTACCCCGAGGGACTCTCCCTGCCTGGGAAACGGAGTCCAGGCCTGGGAGCAGGAGGGGCCGGGGCGCGTCAGCCCAGGGGGCGCTGAGGGCGTTCCCGGGGCGAGGGAGCCAGCACGGACTGGTGGCCAGGGTCCATCCTTCCCTCAAGAGGCTCCTGATCTCCTCTTGACCCCTCACAAGCGTGTGCCAGACTTTGAACTAACTCCTGCAGCCTGCCTGGGAAGCAGAAAGAACATTCCGGAAGCCTGGCTTTGGTACCTATGAGTTAGATGGTGAGCAAGAGGTTTTCTTCTTCTGAAGCTGCTCCTGGCAGAGCCTGTGACGGGGCAGTCGCAGGACCCACCTCCCGATATTGTCCGGAGGACTCAGTGAGGACATGCCCTGCGTGTGCCTGGCGCCTGGGGGTGCCCGGTTCCCGGGGGTCCCTTTCCCTCACCTTCTGACGGTGGCAGCCGGTGGACAGGCGGGTTCCCCCGGGTTCTCCATTGGAAAGAATTACCTGACACCACGGAAACAACTGAGCCAACCAAATCAGGCTAATCCCCAAGTCTGGTTGAATAAGAGAATCACACACACACACACACACACAAAATAGTACTTGTGTTCCTTAAACTTTTAATTTTAACTTTAATTTATAAATGTGCCACTCATGGCCTTCCTCCTGTCCGTCTGCCTTCAGTCAACTCTGACGGCATCTCCTACAGCTTCCGGTGTGGCCTCCTCCCTGTGGATCACGAACACGAAGACGCCTGTGAAGCCATCAGCATCCGGTAGCACCTGGAGGTGGCTGTCCCCCCATCGTTACAAAGACCCGCCCAGACTTCGTTCAATTCATTTTCTCTTTTTTAAAAAAATATATTTTTTATTGATTTTTTACAGAGAGGAAGGAGGAGGGATAGAGAGTTAGAAACATCCATGAGAGAGAAACATCGACCAGCTGCCTCCTGCACACCCTCCTACTGGGGATGTGCCTGCAACCAAGGCACATGCCCTTGACTGGAATCGAACCCGGGACCTTTCAGTCCCCAAGCCAACGCTCTATCCATTGAGCCAAACTGGTTTCAGCCATTTTTTCTTTAAAAAAAAAAATTTTTTTTTTATTGATTTTTTACAGAGAGGAAGGGGGAGAGATAGAGAGCTAGAAACATTGATGAGAGAGAAACATCGACCAGCTGCCTCCTGCACACCCTTCTACTGGGGATGTGCCTGCAACCAGGGCACATGCCCTTGACGGGAATTGAACCTGGGACCTTCCAGTCCACAGGCCGACGCTCTATCCACTGAGCCAAACCGGTTAGGGCTAATTTTTTTCTTAGTGACTTGCCTTTACTGAGTCTTTCCAATGTATGCCACCTAGTTTCCATGGAAACAGACACTCTGGTTTGGTTTTGTCTTATCGATACACAGGAAACGGGAAGCCACACCGAGTATTGGAAACGGAGGAGGTCAAATCAGGGGCTATAGGCAGCCGGAGCGATGGGAGAGCTCTTCCCCGAGATGAGGCGCCTCAGAGTCGCTGCCCCCCGTTGGCGGGAGCGATACGAGGAGGGGGTGCTGCCAGGGACCCCAGAGTTGGAGGGATGTGGGGGGAGAGTCTAGCATCTGCTGGGGCCACAGAGGAGACCCCGCCACTCCCGAGGGGCCCCCGGGACAAGGAGCAAAGGGGCACCTCTCTTCCTCCCGCCCGCCAGGCCCTCCCAGCGCCTCCCGTCGGTCAAACGGAGCGGGAACCAGCTGACTGTGTGAAATCAGACCCCGGAATTATGGAGCGGAGTCGGGGGTGGGGTAGCGTGGATCTGAGGGCGAGCTGGCCTCGGACTGGCACACTATCCAAGGGAGTTCTGTAACCATGAAAACCAAATGGGCATGCACAGGCTTGGAAGCAAACCCAACTGGTGTCTGACGAGCTGACCGCTGAGCGGGCTGGTGGGAGCAGAAGGTACGGGACCCCTGAGGGGCCTGCCGGGCTCCAGAAGAGACCTGCTCCAGGCCACCCAGTGTGCCTCCCTCTGCCTGCTTTCTGGCTCCCCTCCCCTCCCCACGCCCAGCCTCTCTCTTTCCTGTTGTTTATACTCTGAGAACCGCTCAGGTGCCCCCTTCAGAAGCAAACCCCACCCTCTCCCGCTCCACCTTCCTGCCCCAGCCCCTTCTCCGGGACCCTCGCTGCTGGCCTCGCTGCCACCCCAGGGGAGCTGCCTCCACGCACACCGCGGTGGCACTGAGAATAACCCGAGGACGGTTTTACCACTGAACCTGCCTCACCAGGGACCCCAGTGGCTCCATTCATGGCCTCTCCTCTGGCCTGAAATCCCACCGTTAGTCACCTTTGGGTTTGGATGCATAAATCCCAATATGGGTTTAGCCATAAGTCTTCTCTTAAAAAGACAAGGGAGCAATGGAGTCGTTGAGGGGGGGTTAATCAACGCGGGAGAAGAGCACAGGCCGGGATCCCCTCTCCTCCCCGCCCCAGGTCCCCCTCAAAGGGCATGCTGCCTCTCTCTCTGCAGACTGTCCCCAACTCTTTTTAAAAATATATATTTTATTGTTTGTTTGTTTTTTTACAGGGAAGAAGGGAGAGGGATAGAGAGTTAGAAACATCAATGAGAGAGAAACATCGACCAGCTGCCTCCTGCACACCCCTCACTGGGGATGTGCCCACAACCAAGGTACATTCCCTTGACCAGAATCAAACCCGGGACCTTTCAATCCTCAGGCTGACGCTCTATCTACTGAGCCAAACCCGTTTCGGCTCAGTCCCCAATTCTTTTTTTTTTTTTTTTTTAAATATATATATTTTATTGATTTTTTACAGAGAGGAAGGGAGAGAGAGAGAGAGCTAGAAACGTCGATGAGAGAGAAACATCAACCAGCTGCCTCTTGCACACCCCCTACTGGGGATGTGCCGGCAACCGATGTACATGCCCTTGACCAGAATTGAACCTGGGACCTTCCAGTCCGCAGACCGACGCTCTACCACTGAGCCAAACCGGTTTCGGCAGCCCCCGATTCTTAAAATTATGATCCACGGGCCCCTCCATGCCACTACCACTGCACACAGAGCACTCCAGGCAGACACACTGAGATGGGTCTGCCCATTTTACAGCCAGGAAAACTGAGGCTCGCAGGGGGAAGGGCCTCACAGTCAGTCACATGGTGAGTAAGGAGATTCCCCTGCAGGTCGGCTGCTGCCACACCCAGCCGTGCCCGGGCATCTCCCTCCCCTCTCCATCGAGGCGGAGGAGCGGAGCCGTGGGGCTGGGCGAGCCGGGTTCGGATCCCAGCTTTGGCACGTCCTGCCTGTGCGAGGTCAGGGGCCTAGCAGAACCTCGCTGCGCTTACCTGCCAGATGGGGACAGGCAAAGCCTCCTCTCCCAGGCGTGCGGTGGGGAGGAGCTCCACAGCCGGGTAAGCTCTCCTGCTGCTTTTTGTTGCTAATAGCCTGGAGCCCTGGTGTAGGGTGTGTGCGTGTGTGCGTGTGCGCGCATGTGTGTGCGTGTGAGTGTGCGCACGTGTGTGCGCACATGTGCGTGTGTGTGCGTGTGAGTGAGTGTGCGTCTGTGTGCATGTGTGAGTGTGTGTATGTGTGTGCGAGTGTGTGCATGTGTGTGCATGTGTGCGTGTGCATGTGTGCGCGCGCGTGTGTGAGTGTGTGTATGTGTGTGCGAGTGTGTGCATGTGTGTGCATGTGCACGCGTGCGTGTGTGTGCGTGCGTGTGTGTGTGTGTGTGTGTGTGTGCGCGCACACGCGCAGGGGAGAAGGGCAAAGCTGGGCAGTGGGAGGGCATGTGGCTGATTCACAACTTCCAGGGTCCTTGGTGCCTGCCCCCCCAGTTGCCCTCCACCCAGCCCCACCTTCTGAGCGAGGCCTGACTCTCTAGCTCAGGCGTCCTCTAACTTTTTAAAGTGGGGGCCAGATCACGGTCCCTTAGAGAGCTGGAGGGCCGGACTATATGAACTACTAATTCCTACTGTAACACCTCGGCTGCGCTCACTGCCCAAAAAACCTGGCGGGCCGGATCAGACTCCTCTGCGGGCCGCATGTGGCCCGCGGGCCGTAGTTTGAAGATGCCTGCCTGGCTCCTGGAGGCTGTGGGAACCCGAGGCCAGCACATCCTGCCTAAGACCCTGGCCAGCCCAGAGGCCTCCCTGTTCCCCTGAGACCTGGGAAGTCCTGCCCGTCAGACCCTCCCCCTCAGAGCCCCGGCCCGGCAGAGGAGAAAGCAAGCCCAGCAGCAGCTCCGCTTGGCTCGTAAACGGACCTTCCTCTGGGCCTTCTGGTGGAATAGCCTATTCTTAGCATCAAAGAGCTCTGCTGGGGCTTAGACCTGCCGAGGGACCAGCTCTGTGTGGCCACAGGCCTGGCGGAGGCGGGCACGCCCCAGGGGTGGGGTGGGAGGGCTGCCACCCACAGGGCCAGGGGCGTCGGGCCCTCGGAAGCCAGACTGGCCCAGAGCTCCCTCCCTTCCATTCAGGGTTGGGGGCCGGGCCTGTGCCTCTGCCCCCCACCTTCACCCCATTTCCTCTCATGCATTTCCCCACAAACCTAATAATAACAACAACCATAGCAAGAACCATAAACGAGCCCTCACCATGTGCCAGGCACTCTTCCAAGCACCTCGCCTAAACCAACTCCCTTCGTTCTCAGAAGAGTCTGATCTGAGAACAGATGAGGAGACTGAGACGGCGAGGGAACTGACGGGCCCAGGTCGGTCAGAGGGGCGGCTCAGGGTTCGAACCCAGGCAGGCCATCGGATCACGAGTCTCACTTCGCCGCTGAGAAAACAGACTCAGGGAAATGGGTGAAGTTGCTCAAAATAACCTGGATCCCAGATGGCGAGGCCAAGGTCCCTGACATGGGCTTGTGACCCGGGACCTCTGCCCTGAACACTCCCCGCCATTGACCTCTGGATTTTCAGTTCGTGGCACCTATTGCCTCAGCGAATGCTCCCACAAAGGGTGTGTGTGTGTGTGTGTGTGTGTGTGTGTGTGTGTGTGTTCTATCCTCCTCCCACCTCTCATTTTACAGAGGGGGAAACTGAGGCTCTGAGAGGAAAAGGGACTCCCCAGAGGCTGCCGAGCTAGGAAGTGGTGGAGTTGGGATTGAGCCTCATCTTCGGGAGTTTCTGAAGCTGTGGCTACAAGCTGCCATCCCAGTCCCCGTCCCCCATCTCCCCAGCCCCCGCTGCTTTCCTAGGGGAGAGTGTGTGCTGGGGGGGGGGGGGGGGGGAAGGGGCAGGCTGGGCCCCAGGATAGGCATGAATTGGGCTATACTTTTTTAAAAAAATGATTTGGTCTTAATGTTCCTCCCCCCCTCCCTTTCTGTCTTTCATAATGACCCTGTTTGCCGGGGTGTGCCGGCCGGCAGATCTGCTGACCCAGGCAAAAGGAAGGGGGTGTCATTATGTGGTTGGGAAATGGTGGGGCGTTTTGTATGCCACCGACCTAGCATCCCAGGAATGTCAGCAGCCCTCAGGAAAATTAGAGAATTAGCTACTATGCAGGCCCTGGCTACCTCGTCACTGTGCGTATGTGTGTGTGTGTGTGTCACGCGTGTGCACACGCACGCCTGCGCTTTTCTTGACCGTAAACTAGGACGCCTTCCGATCTGTGCGGAAGAAGCAGCACTGAAGGAGGAGGAGCTGCCTAGGGTAAGAAGAGAGCCACAGGCCACGGCTGCCACGTGGGGGAACCGGGCTCAGAGAGGCCACACAGCGAAGGGCGAGCTCAGGATCACTCTTCCCAGGATGCCAGGCTCTGCAGGCCCCTCGCCGTGCGAAATCAGACAAGTTCTCTCTCCTCTCCGGGTCCCTTTTTCTCATCGGTGAAGGAGGGGTGAGATCGCTGTCTCAGTCTGTCCCCAAAGACAGACCTGAGTCTAAGGAACAGGGTATAAGCAGTGTCCTGGGGAGGTGATCCCAGGAAGCAGGGGGGAGGGAGAGGAGGAAGTGCCACGGGAGAGGGAAGGCAGCCCATCCCAGGTGCCAGGAGCAAGCCGCCGCCCGCTCTGGGCAGCCTGAGCTCAACCCTCCAGGGGTCCCTCTGAGGAACTGTGCGGGGCACCACGCAGAGCTGCTGTCCGGGGCCAAGAGGGTGGGTGTGTGCCCACCGGCTCCCATCTCTCCTGGGTGTGGGTTGCTCTAGAAACGATGACCCTGCTAGAATTCCAGCCGCTCCCCCTGGCAAAGCTCCCTCGGGGCCAGAGGACAGCCTCAGGTCAACCAGTCCTCATGGGAACTGTCTATGCGGGTGGGTCTGTGGTGTCTGAGGTGTCTCTCCCGGCTCCGGCAGGTCAGGCTTCATCATTTCACAAGCATCTTCATCAACCTTTGCAAGACGCCATGCCACCAGGAAGCCATGTGTTGGCACGGTAGGCGGCTACAAAACCAGGTCCTCTAGGCCGGGCTCCTCTGTCCATGCTTCAGTGTGTTGGCCGCTGGTTTTTATTTTTTTAATTTTTAATTTTTTAAATATATTTTATCGACTTTTTACAGAGAGGAAGAGAGAGGGATAGAGAGCTAGAAATATCGATGAGAGAGAAACATCCATCAGCTGCCTCCTGCACACCCCCTACCTGGGATGTGCCCGCAGCCAATGTACATGCCCTTGACCGGAATCGAACCTGGGACCTTTCAGTCCGCAGGTCGATGCCCTATTCACTGAGCCAAACAGGTTTCGGCTGGCCACTTGGTTTTAAATAGCATCTTTGGAAGTCTGGGAGGCAATGGGTTTGGGTGCCCCCTGAGGAGGATGTGCCCAGGACTAGGCTGAACGGAGGGAGTGGGACCCTGTCCTCCCCGCCACTTCCGACTTTGCGCTTTTATTTTAGCTTTCTTCCCCCTCAAAGTCATACATGCTCATCGTGTAAATCGTCAACATTTTTATAGGGCCCTTTACCACTCCTCAGAGAAAATCACTTCTAGCTCTTCTAACTATTTCTTGGAGTATTTACACCATTTCCCTAAATAACATGATTACACTAAGCCTATGGTGATTTTTTACTTCTGGACATTATATATTGGCTCTCCTGGAGGAGGGTCTGGTTCCTTGGCCCAGCCCTCTCCTTATCATGCACCTTTTCTCTCTTCCCAGGATTGTAGTTATTTGGGTTATTTACAGTTATTTGCTGTGGTCGGCAAACTACGGCTCGAGAGCCCCATGCAGCTCTTCGGCCCCTTGAGTGTGGCTCTTCCATAAAATACCATGGCCTGGGCGAATCTATTTTGAAGAAGTGGCGTTAGAAGAAGTTTAAGTTTAAAAAAATTTGGCTCTCAAAAGAAAATTCAATCGTTGTCCTGTTGATATTTGGCTCTTTGACGAATGAGTTTGCCGACCACTGGGTTAGATTAACTGCTGGTGTTGACCTTTTTACAACTTTATAAATGCTTTTCACAGCTGAGTCATATAGTCTGCTCTGATTACACTTCATTGACTGCACAGCTTTTTTGTTTTTCCTGGAGTTGTAATTTGTTTAGCTTTCATTTGCATAATTTTCTGTGTATTTACCACTGATTCATCCCCAAACTGTCCAGTTGTTGTTCAATGTCCTATTGGGAAATTCAGTATCAGCAGGTATTCTATCCATTTTGCCTTTTTGGAGTCATTTCTTCTGGAATTCCCTTACCTGCTCCAGTCTGAGCTGGTTGCTCTCCAGCTACGGCCCAGCTGTCAACCTGACGGTCTCCCTTCACTGTCATCTTGGGACTCTTTTTGGTCCCTCTTACATTGGAGCCCTTGTTTCCTGGATTCTTTCTCAGTTTGCTTCCTTGTTTTGATGGAGCACAAACTGAGAAATCTTCCTAAAAAAGGGTGCATAGGAGGTAGATTTATGTGCGAGTTTGTTACATTGATGTTACCTTTAGTTATACTTCATGGGTAGTTTGGCTGGGTATAGAAATCAAGGTTAAATTAATTTTCCCTCCTCAAAGGTATTTTTCCATTGTCTTCTTGCTTCTGGTGCTGCTGTTGGTAGGTCTGAAGACAATCTGTTCTTAATCTCTGAAAATAGCTTGTATTTTTCTATCTCGCTGAAAGCTTTGAAGTTATTTTTGTTGTTGTTGTTGTTCCAAGTGTTCTGAAATTACACAATGAGGTGTCTTTGTGTAATTCTATTTTTATTCATTGTTCTGGACACTTAATCAATCCTATGATTTGGACAGTCATGGTGATCAATCCTGGGTAGTTTTCATGGGTTACTTATTTGATAATTTTCTTCCTTTCTTTTTTACTGTTTTCTCTTCCTGATGAAACTTGTAAAATTCTAAGAAATTTAAGATTCTAAGAAATTCTAAAATTTTTATCCTTTTTATTGTTTATTTCTTTGTATTGTGTTTTTGAAAAGAGATACCTTCATCTTTTTTATTTTAGTGTTTCTACTGAGTTTCTAATTTTTGTTATAATAATCTAAATTTGTATTTTTTGCTTTTGTAATTATTATATTTCATAACTGCCTATTCTTATTATACTGTGCTTTTCTTTTATCTCTCTGAGGATATTGATAGAATTTTTAAAAAAGATTTAATCTCTTGCCGAAACCGGTTTGGCTCAGTGGATAGAGCGTCGGCCTGCGGACCTAAGGGTCCCGGGTTTGATTCCAGTCAAGGGAATGTACCTTGATTGCGGGAACATCCCCAGTGGAGGGTGTGCAAGAGGCAGCCGGTTGATGATTCTCTCTCATTGATGTTTCTGGCTCTCTATCCCTCTCTCTACCTCTCTGTAAAAAATCAATAAAATATATTTTAAAAAGAATGTGCATGCTTCCTTGGATTTACACACCCTCCCCCCACCTTTATTTTGTCTTGTCTTTGCTGGCAGAGGCTCTCTTCATATGGCTAATGATCCTGGCTGTCTGCCTTGTTTAATAGCAGGGTACTGAACTCTGATTGGCAGCTCTGTGTAACTGTGTGGGACCGCCCAACTCCGAAGTTCACAGAGGGGTCTGGCAAGGTCATTCCCTTAGCCAGAGTCTTTCCTTTTGGTCCGCTCAAATTCTGTGGGGTAGACTCTTCTCATCTGCTGGGAAGATGTCACACTGGCTGCCAATGTTCTGGGACAAGGGGATTGCCATTGCATGTTCACTTAATCCTCTATTTACAAGGCCGTAGCCTTTGCCCCCGCCTGTCCAGGGACCTTCTGTTTTTCTTTCTCCAAAAAATAAATCTCAAATATTCCTCTGGGTGGGGAAGAGTATCCGTAGGTCCAGCTGATTCCTATAGACTTTCAAATATCCCTCCCGTTCTCAATCACGTCTTAACCTGTTCTGGACAAGTCTCATTGCCGATCCCTGGATCTTTGGCGGTTTTGCTGTGTAAGGAGCTGAGATGCTTTCTGGCTTTCCTCTCTGCTGGTCTGTGGGTTCATGTCTCTTTGTCCGGCCAAGTCTGTGCTTCTCACACAGACACTTTCCAGGTTCCTACATTCTGTTGTTACCCTTCCCCTGTTCTTTTTGACCTTGTAGACTTATGCCTTAGAAAAACCCAAAACCAAAACACACACACACCACCACTAAGCAGGCAACCAACCAACCAGAACAACACTATATAGATAGAAGGTGGAGGTAAGTACACACCTTCAATCTACCCCTGTCTGTTCCCTAGACTATGGGGAAGAGTTTGTTTGAAATAAGGATTCCAGAATATATCTTGTTTGTGTTTGAGAAGATTCAATTTTTAAAAGAGGTGAATTCTCTCAAATTAATTTATAAATTATATTAGCAATTCCTATGAAAACTCCAATAGGATTTAAAAAAAATGTTTTTATTGATTTTTTTTTTTTTAGAAAGAGAAGAAATGAGACAGATAGAGAGATAGAAACATCAATAAGAAACATCATCAATCAGCTGCCTCTTGCACACCCCCTTCTGGGGATCAAGCCCACAACCCGGGCATGAGCCCTCACTAGGAATCCAACCTTGACTTCCTGGTTCATAGGTTGACATCGAGCCACTGAGCCATGCTGGCTGGGCCCCATAGGATTTTTTACAACAAACTGTTTCTAAAGCTTATGTAGGAGAATAACAGGCCAAGAAAAGCCAGTTATATAAAAGAGAAGCAAGAAAGGGGGGGTGGGGTGGAGATGGGGAAGGGGGTGGGGTTACTCCGCCAAATACTGGGAATCAGGATACATTAAGTCAGAGAGGTACCAGGATGAGACTATACAATGAGCCCATGACCCAGAACAAAGAACCCAGAAACTGACGCCCTAAGAGGGTGCCTCAGTCAGGGTCCTGTGGGAAACAGATGGAGCCCTCAAAGTTCTAACGGAGGAGCGTTTGGGGAAGCAGCCCTTTAGGGATGTGCAGGGTTCACGGAGCCAGCAAAAGATGCCGATGCGTCCTGGTTCTAGCAGCAGCGGGAAACCATCACCCAGGACACAGGAGCTCCACGGCTCTAGGGGGCTGGCTGACGTGGGGAAGAGAAGCTGACCAAACCACAGCTGGCCAGGTGGGAAGGAACACCTCCCGCAGGGCCTCCCGGCTGAGCCCCGGCCAGAGGACACACAGACTGCCAGCCTTCGGGAGCCCAGGGCAGGGGAGAGAAAGGCACAGAGCAGATCTGAGAGGGTGTGAATGGAGAATAACCAATACACATGGAAATAGCCAAGAACATACAGGCACTCCACTCAGAGGTCCCACAGGCAAGCACATGTCACCGCTCCCCAAGGGACTTCATCAGATCCCTCTTCTCCTTCCACAGATGTCACTGCCATGCCCCTGGTCACCAAGCTGGACCCTGGCTCACCCCCCGCTCCACATTCACTGCGTAACTTACCTTCAGAATAATCCCTACGCCGCTTCTCACCTGGTGGTCTGAGCACCTCATCGTGGCGGATGGGTGTCCAACAACCTCCCATTGCCCTCAGGAAAGCCCGGGTCTTTCCCTCAACCTGTTCCTCCCAGCTCCAGCCTTCCAGACCACGTGTGGCGTCTCCGTTGCTCTAATCAGCTTCCCATCCCCGTGACTTTGACCCTCCTGTCTCCTCCCTGCCCTGCTTCCTGTCCATGGAGAAGTCCTCCATGAAACCACTCCTGTGCCAGGCTCCTTCCCCTCTCCATTCACAGTTCTAGCTGCTTCCGTTCCATGTCAGGCCCCCTCCACTGGTCTGTGAGTTTCAGCAATAGGAAGTGTGCCCCCAGCTCCCAGAAAAGGCATCACGAATGTTTGTTGAATGAATATTTGGTTGAGTGACCCATTTAGGGATCAAAGGTATGCCCTCCTTTTCCGAAACACTGAAGATCAGGGAGAGTGGGTAGTTGGGCTTGACAATCAGTGTCACTTACTCAACAGGTACGTGGCCTGCAGTTCCCATGGGTCACCCCCGTGTGGGTGCTAAGGATACAGCAGTTAACACAGCAGATGTGATCTCTCTCCTCGTGGGACTGTGAGTCTGCTGGGGAAAGAGCTTCCAACAACCAATCTCACAAATAATTATTTAATTTTAATCATCAAGTGACATTTGCAGAGTCAGGAGTGGTGGCAACCCAAGTGTGGGGCAAGGTCTGTGCAGCGTGGGCCTGGTGGGCCCGAAGTGCATGGGCCTAGGACTGGAGGTGGGCATGAGAGAGAGAGGAGGAGAGGCAGAACAGGTAGGCGGGGCCAGCTCTGGGTGGGGGGCAGGGTGTTGAAGGCAACCGGAGGGAGAGAGAGGGTTGGTAAGTCTTGGAGCGGGGGTGTCACATGATCAGATTTGCATATTTTAAGTTTTCTCTGGAGAATGAGTGGAAGGAGGACTGAGGACTGAGGTCCCCAGACCTGAGCCCCCTTGCATAGCATGGGTGCCAAGGGCTCTCAGCCTGAGGGGAAGTTGCCCTCTGAGGCCAGCTCCCATCCCACCCCTGTCCCTCAAGCACAGATGTCTGATTTCCCGCTTCCAAGGAAACAGGATGGAGCGCTTGAAGACGCTGAAGTTGCCTCCCTGAGGCCTGGGGCAGGAGCGGGGAGCTGCCAGGTCGGGGGTGAGCTCTGTGCTTGGTGCTCACACTCCACCTCCACACGTCTCATCCCTCGTCCTCACCCCCGCCCACTGACCAAGGTGTCCCCATCTGTGCCCTTTGAAAAGGTGGGAAATGAAGGCTCAGGCCAATTATTTGATATTTTGACCACACAGTCTACATACAGCACTCCCTCGTTCCTCTCCCTCCCTAGTGACAGAGGTAACACGTGTTCAGTGTGGACGGTCGAAAAGACTACAGAAAAACTAAGTTACCCCAGTCCTATAACACCCAGAATTAAATACTGCCAAACTTTGCTGTATTTTTCTCCTGAGTCAGTGTCTGTCTTTTCCCTTCTCCCTCTTTCTTTCCCCAAGTGGCATCCCCATGCCTACATTGTCAGGAATCTTCCTCCACATGGGCAGATACTGTTCTACAACAGACATTTCTACCCGAGGGCACAGCTTCCAGTGGCCTGAGGGGGCCCCTGGAAACCCCAAGGAAAACATGCAGGATGCGCCATTTCCAGGAAGAGGGTCTCCAGCTGTTATAACATCTCCGAAGGGGCCTGGGCCCAGTTAAAGGCTCCTCCACCCACAGGCCCATATCAGAGGCGGGAGCTAGGACCCAAAAGGCCAATCATTTGAACCAAGAATGACTCTGGGTTTGCGGCCTGAGCCTGGAGGGCTGCTGGTGAGGAACACAGGGGTGAGCCTGCTAGGAGGTGGGCCTGGGGTAGAGCCTTGAGGAAGATGCCATCTTCATCCCACCTTCTCAGGAGCCTCCCACATGGAGAGATGCTATTCCACACCTGGCACTATTTTTAAAAAATATATATTTTTTATCGATTTTTTTACAGAGAGGAAGGGAGAGGGATAGAGATTTAGAAACATTCATGAGAGAGAAACACTGGTCAGCTGCCTCCTGCACACTCCCCACTGGGGATGTGCCCGCAACCAAGGTACATGCCCTTGACCGGAATCGAACCTGGAACCCTTCAGTCTGCAGGCCGACGCTCTATCCACTGAGCCAAACCGGTTAGGGCCACACCTGGCACTCTTGTCTGGAGTGCACAAGCTCTTGTGCCTGGGAAGCTGAGTGATGAGGGGTCCGGGTTGGCCCCGCCACCTCGGAGGAGGCTTCCCGGAGGAGGAGCCAACAGGCAGGGAGATGCGCAGCTCTGGAGCCCAAGAGAGAAGACAGGAACTTGGGCACCGCCTGCCCACACAGCCGTGGAAGTGGGGGGGAGGGGCGGGGAAGAGGTCACCAGCTGTCTGGAGACTCAAGATCTTCAGGGAGTTCTTTTTTCCCCTCCCACCTGCCCCAACCTGGCTCCCCCAGAGGACACTGCCTCGTGCCGCCCTCCCGGAGAGCCTGCCGCTGTCCACTCTCCACTGTCATGGCGGTTTCCAGATGCTGCCCTCTCTCCTCCCATGGAACCCTCTGCTCCTCTGGGCCATCTCCTCCCCAGGCCCCTCCCATCTCCTAGCCACACCCCTCAGCCTCTCCTGGCCACACCCCTTCAGCCCTTCCGGAGGGCCATTGTCCTCTCTGCCCTAACTCTGAAAGGTGGATAAAGGAAGGATGGATGGATGAATGGATGGATGGATGGATGGATAGATGGGTGGATGGATGGATGGGTGGATGGATGGATGGATGGGTGGGTGGGTGGATGGATGAGTGGATGGATGGGTGGGTGGGTGGGTGGGTGGATGGATGGATGGATAGATGGATGGATGGATGGATGGATGGATGGATGAGTGAATAAATGAGTAAGGTCTGCCTTCTACTGCCCCTCCCCACACTCACTGAAATCACACCTAATTGATTGCCAACAACACCCTGGTCACCAAAACCCAACAGTCACATTTCAGACTCTCTCTGCAGCAACTCACCCCCATTGATGATGCCTTCCCTCCAAACCCTCCCCTGGACCAACCCCCACATCCCCAGTCACCTCTCTGGACTCACCTTCCCTCCCCATCCTTCCCTGAGACGGCAATAGAGCTTCCAAGGCAGAGGAGCCAGCAACGAGAGAGAAATCAAGACACTTCCCTCATCTGCTCCGTCAGCTCTGCACATTCAGGCACGTCAGATAAGCATCTTGTCTTGTATGTGGTCGAGGTGTCAGACGGGCCGGCAGCTGTCTGCTTCCCTCCGGGGTTCTCGCTGCTCAGCTGGGCCTCAGGGAAGCCCGGGGAGGCATGGGCACAGGTCACGCACCCATGGAGCTTGGGCTGGTGTGGCCTCCTCAGCCCCACGGCAGCCCCAGGAGATGCAGAATGCCCAGCTCTCTCCTGGTCTGCAATCTCTCCCGGCTCCCTCGGACCCGCAGCACTGCCTCCACGCTCCTCAGCCTGGAGCCTGAGGCCGTCCGGGCTCTCCTCTTGCTGCTCCTCATCACGCATCGCCCTCGGCTGTGATGGAATACCGTCTGCGCTTTTCTGCCTCCAGATCCTTCTTCACGGGGATTTCTCCTTCAGGGGTCCCTTCCTTCCTTCTGCCAGTTGTTGTCAATTGTTTAAATCCTGCTCACCCTGCACGGTCCGGCTTCAATACCCCCCTCCTGGCAGTGGTTCTCAACCTTCCTAATGTTCTCAACCTTTCTGACACCCACAGGTTGAGAACCAATAGCAGGGTCGCCTAAGACTATCGGAAAACACAGATATTTACATTAAATTCATTCATTAGCAAAATTACAGTTATGAAGTAGCAATGAAAATAATGTTATGGCTGGGGGTCACCACAGCATGAGGAACTGTATGAAAGGGTTTTGGCATTAGAATGGTGGAGAACCACTAGAGGCTCCGAGGTGCCAACCTCATTTTTCTGTTCTCCTTGCAGCCGAGATGCCAGTTGTTGCTGCTTCTGTCTGCCCCGCAGCTCCTGGCACCGTGTGGCATGAGGCATGAGCATCATGTTTCGATTTAGCTCGCACGCATTAAGCACCACCACACGCACACACTCGGCCTCACTCCGTCTGTGTGAGGATGTGGTGACATCCGAATCACGGCTTCACGTTCCGTGTCGGGGAATGGAGGCTCAGAGGCGCTCAGGAGCACCCCGTAGTCACACAGCCAACAAGGCCCGGATCTGGGGTCACTCTGAGGCCATGTGAGCTCAGAATCCGGATATTTCGATTCCAGGCTTGTCCTTCCGGCTAGAAATCTGGGACTCCCCCGCCCAATGGGGTCTCAGAGGAGGCAGACAGGCGTGGTCTGCTGCTTCCACACGGACTTTGCTTTCAACCTATTCGTTCTTTATTATTTTTTTCTTAAAACAAAAGAAATGTGTGTTCAGGTCTGACTTTTCAATCCAGTGTTCTTCCCAAGACACTCCACTGTCTCTGTTGCAGGTGGAGTCCTTGAGCCAGAGACGGACATAAAGGTCACCTTCAGTCAGGACTCTGAATCTTTCAAGCAACAGAAACCCAACTGTGGTGGTTAAGGTATATGTCAACATGGCTAGGTGACAGTACCCAGATATTTGGTCAAACACAGGTCTAGATGTGGCTGGGAGGTATAATAGTTTTTAGATGAGAGTAGCACTTAAGTCAGTAACCTAAAGACTGACTTCCCCTAAGGAAGAGAGAATTTTACCACAACTGCCTTTGGACTTGAGCTGCAACATTAGCTCCTCCCTAGGTGTCCAGCCCACTAACCCACCCTGCAGATTTGGGACTTGCCAGCCTTCAGATAGAGTGAGCTGATCTCTCTCTCTCTCTCTCTCTCTCTCTCTTTCTCTCTCTCTCTCTTCTTCCCTCCCTCCCTCCCTCCCTCTCTCTTGCGTTGGCTTCATTCTTTTTTTTCTTTTTTCTTTTTTTTGCTTCATTCTTGAGCAGGCTCTCCTCAAGAGGTGCAAAACAACAACAACAACAACAACAACACACACAAAACAAACAAACAAACAAAAATCCAACCTGCCCACAGTTCTAACATTGTCTAAGCTTAGCAAACCATAAAAAGGGAGGGTTTTAAAAATATATATTTCTAGCAAAAGTTCTGGGGTTGCCACTCATTGGCGTGGCTCAGGGCATGTGACTATTCCGGGGCCAACTGCCGAGACTCCGGCCGATCAGGAGGCGAGATGGCCCTCTTTCCTGTGGTCTGACCGTGATGCCTACGTATTTGCTCGCTTCCTGCCTCGAAGCAGATCCAGGGAACGGACTCGGCCTGGAATCAGAGCTGCAGACAAGGAGAAAAAGCAGCCAGTGTGCGGGTGCCGGCGTCCCTCCGGACGGGGTCAGGGCGGAGCGAAGCTTTCGCCGTTTCTTTGGGGAAAGTTTGGCTGAAATGGAAATCTCCAGGGAACTGGCTCCTCCCCACCCCACGTGGGACTCAGCAGACCTTTGGATGCTGCCTCTGCTCAAGGCTTGAACCTCTTTTATAACTTTCCCGAGTGGCTGTACGCCTCCATGCTTGGCTAGCTCTGACCAGAAGAAAGGTCTCCCTTCAGTTGACCCTGGACCTCCATCCCTCAGTTCCAGTTCGACTCTCTACCTGCTCCCTGTGCTGCCCCCTCCGCCCTTCCTGCCCCAGACGGCACTGAGCTAACCCTGCACCCACACCGGGGCCCTCCAGCCTCTGAGTCAGCCATTCTGCCAGCTGTCCTCCCAACGCGGAGCTGAACACACGACTCGCATCATCGCACGTCCGCCTCTGTGAGGTGGGCACTACGGCTGTGCCCTTTGTGTGCAGAAGGAAACGGAGCCTCCGGGATGCGCAGGGGCTGGCAGGGCCGCCTGACTCACACTGGGCTGAGTAAGAGGCCTCCTCTGACTCCGGAGCCCCTGTCTTTGCCATCAGGCTGCCCTGTTCCTCCATGACATGATTTCAAAGCTCCTTGCAGCTTTCTCCTGGTCATGGCCTAGTGGGTCAAAGCTGCTCAAAGTTGGGAACCCAGGACTGAATGGTATTGGCCAGGGCACCTATAGCTTCATATTATGGAAATAACTCTCAAATGGCTTAATCATTGGCTCCAAGAGCTAAAATCTTGGGGGAGGGGGGATACGGCTTCAGGTCTGGCTGGATCCAGAAGCTCAGAACTCAGGCTTCTTCTCCTTCTGCAGCTCTCTCTCCATCAGGCCGTCCTCCATCTCAGCCTCATGTTCAGCCAGGCCTCTCCCTTTCAGAAACCAAAGGTTTGCGTTTTATCCGTTTGGCAATCCCAGGAGGAAGTGTTTCCCCTTCTCCTCATTGGAGGCAAAGTCCCGGGACCGGCTCTCCTGGACTTGGCCTGGGCCATGTGTGCGCCCTTAAGCCAAGGGTTCTATGCCGGGGCCAGCACTCTGCCTGGCCAGGCCTGGGTCATGGACACATCTCTGGAGCTGTTTCCGTCCATCCAAACCACAAGGACTGAATATGTGTGTGAGGGTGGGATGCGGGGTGGGTGGGTTTCAGAAGAATAAAGGTGCTGGTTTCAGAAGAAGTGAGACTGTTGTGGAGTTGGCACAGACATAGAGGTTCCCGTATGAACCAAACCTTCCCTGTTGCTGGTCTGGGGGTACGTGTGAGCCCTGCAGGAAAGAATGTGACTCTCACCTCCTTCCCAGGGGGCCCTACCTTCAGTCACGCAACCGAAAATTCCCGTGTCAACTTGAGCCGCCATGTCACCCTGTCAAGGCACCCCTGAGCCCTGGCTCCCTGCCTCACACACCGCAGCCCAGGCCAGCCGCTTCCTGCCGCACCGGGAGCCCGAGCCCAGCAGTGTCACATGTATCCCTCTGACATCTGTCCGGCTACAGCAAGTACAAGCTCCATAGAGGCTGGAGGCTGGGGTCTTCACCTGTCTTATTCTCCTTGAGTCCCCAGCACCGAGACCAGGGCCGGCCCATACAGACACTCAATGAATGCTTGCTGAAGGAATGAAGGAGACCAGCGTGTGGCTGCAGCCAGATGGGACCATCTGGCCACGTTGGGCGTCTGTAGGCTTGGTCCCTCCCTGTCCGGGTGTTGAACACACACCACCCACCTCACGGCCAACTTCTAACTCAACCCTCCAGCCCCCCAGAGCCCTGTGAAGCAGCTGTTATTTCCTTCGTGGGCAGAAGAGGAACACGCGGCTAAGATATGAACCCAAACAGAGGGACAGGTTGGACCTCTATCCCAATGGCTGCCAGGGGTAATTGCGGCAAATTACAGACCGATACAGGTTGCACCTGTATCTTATTCTTTAAAAAAAAAAAAAAAAAAAGTGCTTTTATTGATTTCAGAGAGGAAGGGAGAGTGAGAGAGAGATAGAAATATCAATGATGAGAGAGAATCATTGATCGGATGCCTCCTGCACACCCCCCAATGGGGATCGAGCCTGCAACCTGGGCATATATCCTTGACTGGAATTGAACCTGGGACCCTTCTGTCTGCAGACCGATGCTCTGTCCACTGAGCCAAACCAGCCAGGGCTGTTCTTTATTCTGTACAGCAACTCTGAAGGGTGGATGCTATTCTGTCCCACTTAACGGAAGGGGACGTGGAGAGGGTGAAGGGCGGGCTTCCGCGATCTTGGGGGAAGCAGGGGGTAGACATTGGCTGCCTGTGGTGAGCAGCTACTTCTTACAGACTCTAAGCTCATTTCCCCCGCAATCCTGTGAGAGGGTAGCGGTCTTCTGAGTGAACAGGCAGAGACATGGAGGATCCGGGAGGTGGAGTGACAAGACTCAGGCCACACAGCTGTTAAGAAACGTGGCGAGCATGGGACCCCAGGCAGTGGCTTGCTGGTGGTAAACTGGCTCTCAAACCAACCAGCCAAACACAGCCCTGATGTGTAGTGTTTTCCAGTTTCTGTGGCGTAAATGCTCCCACCGAGACCAATGTCAAGGCGACCGACAACAGGCCTGCAAGATTCCCAAATATTTCCCAACTGCCTTCTGCAAGCTAGCCACGGCCAGCACCGGCCGTCTCCAGCATCCCCTGAAGGTCTGTCTCACCCCCAGGTGAGGCCCTGGACCAGTGGGGCTGGGAGAGCAGCCCCAGCAGAGCTGAGATGGGGTGAGGAGACCCTGGAGAGGAAGGTAGAGACCCCCACCCGCCTCACATCCCTCCCTCCTCTCTTGGTCGTGCTGACGCCCCTTCGCCCACTCGGCTGGCTACTTCGGATGCTTCCCCACACAGCGGGGGGGGGGGGGGGGGGGGGTCTCTCTGCCAGAAGCCTCTCTGCCTGGCTTCTGTTTCAGATTCTTGGTCCCTGGGATATGTTTCTCCTCCCGTTTCTGTCTGCAAGTTTCTCCGCCTCTCCTTTTCTTAAACTCTCCCTCCCTCTCAGGAAATATTTCAAAGTCTGTTTACAAAAAAAACAACAACTCGGTGTCTGACTTTACAGGGTTTTTTCCCCCTCCTCTCGAGAACAGGACGTGAGAGGGCCAGGCTGAGCTTCCTGTGTGAAATGCCGTGTGGGCTTTCTGAGCAAAACAAGGGTCAGGCTGTGGTCCTGGAGGAGCCCAGGCCGAGATCCCCTGGAATCCGCCTCCCACAGCTCGGCCCTCGGGGTGCCCGGCCGCTCCCTCGCGCCCTGGGGACAGGTGTTCCAGGCCTGGGCTGCGACGGAGCTGGGACGGGCCACGGAACATTCCAGCCCACGCCGCAGTCCCGCCTCATTGACTCTGGCGCTCACCACAGGCCAAGAGGGAGCCCCTGCCAGCCCGGCCCGGCTCCCCCTCCTCCCGCCGTGGGTGTGACCCAGGGCCAGTGCTCAGCCTCTCGGAGCCTCAGTGTCCCCACCGAGGAGGAGGATAACTTTGGGGCCTCGCTGGTGAGTCTGCCTGCAGGGAACACCCCCAGCAGAGTGCCTGGCAGGTAGGCGGAGCTGGGGTCACATCAGTAACCCGTCCAGAGGGGAGGGGCGGAAGAAAGGCGCTCTGCAGGAAGGCCAACTGAAGTCTCCCCTGTCCTCAGGCAAAACCGTGACAAACTGAAATCCTCCTGATAGACACTTCCAGTAATTGGCTGCGCGGCCTTAGTTCCTTAACCCACCCGTGCCTCGGTTTCCTCACCCTTAAAGCGGAGTTTACAATTGGACCTGCCACAGAGGAGTATTGCACGGCTCCAATGAGTTCACGCATGAAAAGTGCTTGAAATCATGCCTTATGCATAGTTCGTACTGCACCAGTGTCAGCTGTTCTCACACCCCGTCCGTCCCCTCCACCCCCACCCCCCACCCCACAGCCACGGAGTGTCCCAGAACTCTGTGACACGTGTGGGTTATCTGTAAGGAGGCCTATGATGGGGACCGTCTCCACACATCCAACCTACACCGGACACCACCGAGAGGCTCTGAACCCCGCGGCGTGACTTGGGGGTAGGAACAGTGCCCCCCGCAGGGCGTGGCTGGCAGCGCGGGCAGTGCTTGGCAGCAATGGCGATTCTTCTTCTCTTCCTGGTGGCTCAGATTCCTCATGCGTGCGGTGGGCACCAGGGTGTTGCCTCTCTGGGCCACATCCTGATCCGGGCTGGTCCAGTTCCTGGGGCTCAGAAGGACCTGGCCACGCCCCCATCGCCAGGGCGGCACCTGACCCAGACCTGGCCACCCAGCACTCCCCTGATTGGGTTCTGGCTGGGCATGGGGCCCAAGCAGGGCCAATGAGAGCTCACCCTCTATCCAGGCGCAGGAATCCAAGGGAGCATGAGGGCCGACCCCTGTTGAGCCTGGCATCGATCAAGCAAGTTTGTGCACGATGTTGATCCTTCTCGGCATTCTTCTCCCCATTTTGCAGATGGAAACAGGAGTCCAGAAGCCTCATTGGTGCCACTGATTCCCTCTGTGATTCTGGGGAGGCCCTCTCACTTATTTCTCAGCAGTTACGTGACTGGCAAGTACTGGGGATTAATACCTAACATTTATTGGGCCCTCGTGCTCTAAACAGCTTACAGCTATGAGAAATGCTATTCCCATTTTACAGGTAGGAGAACCGAGGCATCAAGAGTTCACACAGCTGTCAGTGGTAGAGCTGCAGTGTAAACCCGGTATCTGATTTGCTGTCCGTGCCCTCACCCTGCTAACTGTGCCCCCTCTCCTGAGCTGGGGCCTGCATCCTGCCCTCCCAGAGCCAGGAAGGCGGTGGCTCTCGGCCCTCTCTCCGTGTCCCTGGTTAGTCCTGGCTTTGAGGAGGGAGAAGAAGCTGCGTCCCAGATCTGTGAATCCAGCTGTGTGGCGCCTGGTGGTCTCGCCTCCGCGCTGAGCCTCAGTTTCCCTGTATCAATGAGATGGGTTCTTGGCGAAAATGCTGCACATCCTTCCCACTTCCTTGGAATGGCTGGCTCTTCGCACCCTTCTGCCACCCACCCCTGCGCCAGGCTGTCCATTCCTCCCCTCCCAAACCCTGGTCCCTCCTCTGAAGACCCACTCCTAGTATGCTGAGCTGTCTATGTCCTGGCCCCCCTCCCCTCATGGGGAGAGGAAGACAGCTGAGGCCGGCGGCATCCAAAGGTCCACGGTGGGTATAGATCCACCGCCCACCAGCCACACAAGCCTGTCTGGCCTGGCAAGGGGCAGGGCTGTGCCTATTGATCGGGGCTGTCGGTGCGGGGAAAGCAGCTGTTTTCCACCAAATCTGAAATCGATGGAACTCAGCTTCGCAGAGGAGGATGGAGGGCGTGGAGCCAGGAAATAGTTACCCTTGAGTTTCGGAAACAGTTTCCTTGGAGGGTCAGCTGGCACAGCAGGACTGCAGAGCATGCTGGGAAGCCCCTGAGGCTGGAAGACCACTGGGCTGGTGGTCTGGACTGGGCCAGAGGGCACCTTCTCAGGTCAGGGCCAATCCAGGTGCTTTAACAACGTTGTGCTTCAACTCCCTGCTATTCTCCTGCAGCCCTTGACCCTGAACCTGGTGAGTAGCCTGGGGGTACAAGTCTGACAGCCCTGGGCTGGGGCCATCAGTCTGGTTGTAGCCCCAGCTCTGACATTGACCTGCTAGTCTCTGTTCTTCTCTGGGTCAAAAGAGGAAGTCATACCAATGAGTAGTCAGGATTGGTGATGGTGGTGACAGAATTCCTTCCTGTCAGGGAATATTGCACTTCCCAGGGAGGGTTCATGGAGTGAGCATGGCCTTCCTGAGGGCGTAACTGGCCCATTTCGCATCCTGGCCTTTGCCATCCCAGAATGTCAATGACTATCCTTTCCACACACTCAAATCCCCTCCTGGCAAGTTCTCTTCAAAAGGCCTTATGCTATCCAACCCCTAACCACCAACCCCATCACTAAGGCCTGCCCACGTCTCTCTCCGTGGGGCCAGGGCTGAGCCCTGGGTCTTCAGCTGTCATTGGGGCAGTGGGGCTGCCCCCTAGGAAGGGGATGTTAGGAGTTGGGCCCTCTGTCAGGATCCCTATGATGGTCTTCGGAGCTGGGCTCCAGTCTTTGCTGGAGGAAGACCACTGGGCTGGTGGGCTGGGCTGGGTCCTAAGCCTTGGATACACCCTTGTTTCTGGCCCTCAGTGTCCCTGTCTGCAAAAGGGGCTCACTGAGCTGGGACAGCATTGAGGACCCTTCCAGGCTGATGTTCTCTCTCTCTGTTTTCTCCACATGGTCTTGGCTCTCCTCCTTCCCCCTCTCTCTGCTGCTAATCCCCTCTTACACCCTCCTGCTGACTCCTCATGGCCTCCTAACCCGCACTAGCCTTCTCTCCTATGCTCCACTCTGTACTGTAAGATGAACCTTTAAAATCACATGCCTGGTCAGATCCTACCTGGCTCAGAAACCTCCTTGGCTTCCTGGTGCCCAAGACATAGAGATCCAACCCTCCAGGCTACCTTCCAGGCCCTCTGTGCTCTTGCCCAGCTCACTCCTCCGTTCCCATCCCCAACACTCCCCCCGTGCCGCCAGCTCTCCTCCCACAACATCCTGCTTCCTCTTGTCCATAGAGCCCAAGCTTCCCCAGCTCTCCGTCTTTGCTCTTACCTCTCCATCTGCCTATAAAGTCTTTCCTCCCCTTTCCTTCTGTCAAAAATCCCGCCCCTTCTTCAAGATCGGCACGTAGGTCATGTTGCCCTTGTACCTGCTGTGCCTCCTCAGGGCTCCCACAGCCCTGGCTAGGGCCTCTGGCACCCTGTGGGCCTGGGTCAGACTCGAGGTGGCCCCCACATAGGGGATCTCTCCATGGCATGAGGCTGCTGTCTCCTCCCAAGCTCTGGGAGATGGAGAGAGCCCCGAGGACAGGGCCCAGGCACTCCTCTCCATCACTCTCTTCGGCTGGTTTCATGTATTCAATAGAAGAAAACTGGCTGCTTAATAATAACCTCTTGAGTGGCACTGGGCTCTCAAGAGAGAACGTGAGTGCCCTCAAACTGGGTTGAATAGGAATGAGATGGTTTGGGAGGATTTGTCCTAAAACAGACAGATTTAAGTTGACTTAATTGGACTAGGTTAAGCTGGGGTCAGTTGGATTAGTCAAACTGCGTTAGTGGGGTTGGCTTAGTTGGTCTGGATTGGTTAGGGGAAGTGGCCTGTTTAGTTGCATTGTGTTGAATTACTTGTCTGGGTTTGCTTGAGTTGGTAAATCGGATTAGTCTGGACTAGTTAAGCTAGACTATTAGGTTGGCTTTGTTTAGGTTAGTTCAGTTGGGTTGGGTTGATTTGGGCTAGTTTTGGTTGGATTTGGTTGGTTAGTTGGATTCAGCTAAGTTAGTTATGTTAGGCTGATGAACAGAGGCTTAGTTAGTTTGGGCCAATAATAACAAAATGCCATTACTGCGTGGCTTAAACAACAAACATTTATTTCTCACAGTCCTGGGGGCTGGAAGTCCAAGGTCAGGGTGCCAGCATGGTCAGGTTCTTGATGAGTGGAAGACCTTCTTCCTGATTTGCAGACAACCATCTTCTTGTATCTTCCCAAGATGGAGAGAGAGCTCTGCTTTCTTCATCCTGTAGGAGGGCACTAATCTCACGGTGAGGGCTCCACCTTCATGACCTCATTATTTCCCAAAGGCTCACCTCTAAATACCATCATGTTGCGGGTTTAGGCTTCAACATATGAGTTTGAGGAGTTCAACAAACATTCAATCAATAATGAGTCGGGTTGGCTGACTTGGGATGGGTCAGTTGAGTTGGGCTAACGAGTTGAGTATATTGGATTAGGTTGGTGGGGCAGTGCTACTTGAGTTGGTCTGGTTGGTTAGATGAGGCTTGGTTAGATGGACTGAGCTCATTACTTGGGTTGGGTTAGTTGGTCAGGGGACTGGTTTGTGTTGGTATGGGCAGGGTTAGTTGGGTAGAGTTAGTGGGATGGGATAAGTCATGTGGGTTTCTAGAACTGGGCTAGTAAATAGGTTGGGTTTGTTGGCTTGTCTGGCTTGGGATAGGCTGTCTTGGAGGCTGGGTTATGGCTGGCCGGGGCTGGCCTGGGCTCCCAGCTGGTGGGGGATCAGCCGCAGTGCTCTGAGTTCTGCTCAGTCTCCAGCGCTGAGCGGGATGGGTGGGTGGGGTGGTGGGCGCCTTGGCCACAAATAGCTGTGGGGAACACAAACAGTTTGGTGTTCAAAGACCTCAGTGGTGGCGGCTGTAACTTTCCACACGGCCCCAGCAAGCACGTCTCGAGGCCTCCTGCTCGGGCCCAGCTGCTGCTTCCTCTGTTAGCAAACCACAATGTGGGGGGCGGGAGAGGTGGGGAGCAGGGGGGCTCTCTGCCCCTCCTCGCCAGGCATCCCCCAGCCTGCACGCTCGGTGTTCTCTGTGTGAGAGAGGGAGATTGACCCCATGAAGGAGGGGAGGGGCCTGTGCAGCCGGTGTGCCGGGCCTGGCAGGGGAGGGCCAGACCAGGAAGGACCTTAGGGAGGAAGGAGCAGAGGTGGGTGATGGTTAAACCATGGGCCTGGGAGAGCTCGAGGGGCCCTGGGACGCTGGTTTCTGCACAGCTGTGGTGGGCGCTGGGCTGGGCATACATTCATTATTCATTCATTCATTCAAAAACCGATTTCTTGAGCATTCACCAAGTGCAGAGACCTGGCAGGCAGAAGTCAAAGGCAGGTGTGATGGCGATGGCTACAAAGACAGGCTCAGGCTCCCAAAGGGCTGCTCGCCCTTGCCAAGCCCTGTTTTCTCTCTGCCTCCGCTCAGCACCCCCCCCCCCCCCCCGGTTCTCCTTTGAAGGCACCCACTGTGAGAGCTCAGAGCCCTCCTGTGCCCAGACAAGATAGACTCTGTGGGCAGAGGTGTGAGGGTGGCCAAACCCAGACAGCAGGCCCTGGCTCTCACCACCTAACACTCCCCTCCCTGCCTCCCATCCTCCGTCCCTGCCTCGGGCCTTGCCCCACACCGCACCTCCCCACCCCTGCCAGCCGGTCTAAAGCACAGGGCCTCCCAGGCTGTCCAGTGGGGGCCCACACTCCAGAGGGGAGGAACTTGGGCCCAGAGTTGGGGCGTGCTTTGCCTGGGACACACAGCCCATCGGAGGCAGAACGGGGACTTGGGTCCAAATGTCGTAACTCCCCGAGGCCAGAAGCAGCCACGGGCTCAGTGGGAATTCCGTGTCTTTTCAATCTCAACAGCCCTGGGCTTGCTGTTCACCTCTCATGGCCGTGACTACGTGTCTGAGTCTCTCAGCCCCAGGTTCCTCCAGGGCCGTGGTGCTCAGGCCTGGTGCGTGTGCCCCTCAGACAATTTTCAGTCGTCACCACCAGGGCATGCGACCGGCACCACGTGGGCAGAGGCCGGGGATATTCGTAAACACGCGCGAGTGCGCGGACAGTCCCGCGACGGGAGTGAGCTGGTCCGAAGGTCATGGTGTCAACGCTGAGCAACTCCGCTCTACGCTGAGCAACTGTCCTGGCTGAGGGGTTTACCCCGGGGGCGAGGGACTTTCTGTCCTAAAGCTGGGACAGTCCGGGGCGCCCAGGTGGTTGGTCACACCAGCTCGCTCCTCTGGAAAATGGCGCCACCCTTCCCTCCCCACGGGTTCTGCATGTCGAGGGCTCAGCACGAGGCCAGGCCCCGGTGTGCACTCAGAAACACGAGTGGGTGTCCCTGTCGAGGCGCCTTGCCTACCGGGCTCCTTCTTCCGGTGGACGCAACTTCTCCCTCCTCTGCGCCTGGGCTGTCCCCAGAGGCTCTCGGACTGCGCTCCTCCAAGGGGCTGTCTCAGTGGTCCATCGAGAGACCTCTCCCCACGGGGGCCTCCCATCCCTCTGCCTGCCCCACCCAGCAGAGCCTGGGCCCATCGGGGGTCCTGTTCACTGTAGGGGCCCTGAAGGTTCAGGGTCTTTGTTCTTCCAGGTGGTGTAAGTTGTTGTCCTGCAATTATCTGACTCCTGCTGTGTCCTCACTAGACAAGAGCTTCCAAGTATCTGTGCCTGAAGCCCAGCTCGAGGCCTGGCACAGATGAGACAAGCAAATGCCCACTGGCCACATCTCACCAGGTGCCGGGTTCCACCCTCTGCAAGTCCCGGAGACACTGTCTTTTCTCCCCACTCCTCCTGGCACTCCTGGCATGAGGCTGGGCACACGGCAGAGGCCCACCGGGCCTGGTTCTAGCAGCCTTAAGTGATGTCAGAATGGAGGCCGGTGATATGGCTGAAGTCTGCAGTACCCGATGGGTGTGAACACGTCCAGGGAGATGCACTCACATGTAGAACATGTTTTCTTTATGTAAAAATGCACGTTGGCTCTTGAGGGTGGAGGTGACGGCTAGACATTGGCAGGGCCTGGCCGCTTCCCTGCTGTGTAACTCTGGGCAAGTTTTTTTTTTTTTAAAACTTATCTGGGCCTCAGCTTCTGGTCTTGCACTCCGGGGAGTCGGGAGGATCCCCTGAGATCTTGCTGTGGAGGGCACGGCACCCTGGCACCCTCGGGGCTCCATGGTGTCAGCCGCTCTCATCATTACAGCTCTCAGGAGGAGCCCAGGAGCCGTGAATTCCTCTCCTTTCCCTTCCCCATCCTGCTCTCCGCCCACCTGCAGCTCCCTCCGCCCAGGGCCTCCCCAGCCAGCCACCCGGCTCTGAGCACTCCGTGGTCCCTGGCACGGACCTGACGTGGGACAGGGGCTGCGGGCATGTCCTCGGGCACCTCGAAGGGGCCCACCAGGACCTCCATCGCCTCTGCCCCGGCTCCTGAGTGGCCCCTCCCCGTGCCCCGCCATGCCCGCTGGGGACAGGGTGAGCCTCTCTCTGCCCAGGCTCGGGCAGGGAGGGTGGACTTATTTACTCCCTGCCCACGCTGGTTTTTCTGTACCTGAGGGGAAGGCCTGCTGGTTACCCATGTTTCCGGCCCGGTGCTGGGTGACATGTCTCCCAGCCACCCTGCCTTGGACCTCCTACCCCCACCCCGCCTTCGCCACAAGCTTTCCTTCTGAGTCCCCTCCCCGGGCACCAGAAATCAGACTCAGGAGCCTCCAGGGTGCCTCCGTCTTCCTTGGCGAGGCTGGCACCCACCGCCGCTGGCCCGGTGGAGGGTGCCAGCTTCCTGGTCAGCTTTACGGGGCACAGCAGGCCACTGTCCGGCAGGCCCGGCCAGGCCCTGAGCCACAAGAGATGCTTCTGTGCCTCTGCCTTTGCCCATTGTCGGGGGAGCAACCCCTGCGCCTGGCTGGGCAGGGCCGCCCGGAGCGCCCCAGCCTTTGCTTGATGACTCAGGAAGAAAGAGCCACACCCCGCAGGCCGGGGCGGGCGGCTGCTCTGTGGCGAGCTGTCCTCCCAGAGACGCTTGTTTTCCAAATTTCAGTCATTCCGGTAACAACTTCACAAGTTTTCTCACTCTGAACTCATACCATACCTAATACTCCTTATGTGTGTTTTCGTAGCATGCTGTGTGTTTTAAAACGTATTCACTCTTTCTAAATAAACGTAGTCTAATCCTAACAGATCTCACCTGTGGGATCAGAGGTTTGCTTCCCTAGACTTTGCCCATAAAGCAGGGGTCTTCAAACTTCTCTCATTATGAGAATCACCTGGTGGAGGTGTTAAAACACAGATTCCTGATAGCACTTCTTAGAGTTGGGATCCGGGAATCTGTGTTTTAACAACTCCACCAGGTGATTCTCATAATGAGAGAAGTTTGAAGACCCCTGCCCTAAAGCATATAAAGTAACTGAAATAGCAGATGGTGGGGGTGCACCATGTATGGCCAGTCCTTCGGAGGGTTATCCCTAGGGGAGTCCCTGAGGCCATCTCTTGTCCTGAGAAGACACAGCCTGGCCCCTCTGAGCCACTTTCAACTGAAGGAGTCCCCAAAGCTACTTAAAATCGTAGGCATGGATCGAGCGCCGAGCCCTATGCTGCACAGCCGTGACGAGTCCCCCAGAAGTTGGGAAGTCCAGCTGAAACCGGTTTGGCTCAATGCATAGAGCATCGGCTTGGGGACTGAAAGGTCCCGGGTTCGATTCCGGTCAAGGGCCTGTACCTTGGTTTCGAGCATATCCCCAGTAGGAAGTGTGCAAGAGGCAGCTGATCGATGACTCTCTCTCATGGATGTCTCTAACTCTCTATTTCTCTCCCTTCCTCTCTGTACAAAATCAATAAAATATATTTAAAAAACAAAAAACAAAACGAAGTTGGGAAGTCCAGCGCGGCTTAGCTCAGAAGCAGGACTGAGGGCTGTCACCCCTTGTACCGGCACAGCACGTGACAGTTGGCAGAGCCCAGGCTCAAATCTCCACTCACCGTGACCAGTCTAAGCCCACAGGATCCAAAAGGACGGAGCCGAGATGGAGGGTCCCAGGCACAGACTGTTCTCACCGGAAAGGCCCCCTGGCTGTCTGGCCTGGCCCGGTAGAGGCTGCTCTGAGAGGCGATTTTGGCTGTGATCACCACCAGGGCAGAAGTCTCAGAGCTTCCCGTCTGCACAGAAAGCCTCAGGGTCAGACCCCAGGACTGAGCTGGAGTTCCATAACGTTTGTGTAGACAGCATGCGAAGGCGGCCCCTGAGTTTCCCACCCCGGAAGGCAGGCCTGTTTAATCCCGTTTCCTTGAACATGGGCAGAGCCTGTACATGTGACCTGGAGCTCATCGAGAGAGTTTTCCTGGGTGGGCTGGCCCAATCAGAGGAGCCTTTGCAAGAGGGTGAAGTGTCGAGGGGGCAGGCCTGCTGGCCTGGAGGACGGCGAACAGCCACATTGTGACTTGCTTGCGGGCCGCCCAGTGGCAAGGATGCAGGCAACCTCCGGGAGCAGAGGGCAGTCCCCGGGTGACAGCCAGCAAGGAAGCAGAGCACTATCACACGGTTACAAACTTAATTCCACCACCACCAGCGAGCTTGGAAATGGGACTTGAGCCCCATTGAGATTTCGGCTCTGCCCACCCCTCAGTTTGAGCCTGTGAGACCCCGAGCAGAGGGTCCAGCTAGCCCCTGCCTGGACTCCTGACCCTGGGCAACTGTGAGGTAATAAATCTGCCTCGATTTAAGCTGCTCAACTTGTTGCACAGCAATAGGAAAGTAACAGCACCTTTTTGATTCCTTATATTTATTTTTGTACTTTCTTGACATTGGTGTGGACTTGACTAGTGTGGAGATGGGTTTCCTTAAATTTTTAAAAAAGTTAAATGCATTCAATTGTAAAATAGCGTGGCAGATTTCAAAATGGCCCGAATCCTTTGGTGCTCATGTCATCAGGAGGTGGCTCTATGTCTCCTGTCCTTGAATCTGGGTGGGCCTGTGTCTGTGTCCACCAATCTACACTAATAAAAGAGTAAGATACAAATCGACCGTACCTTCTCAACGCCCACCAGCCAATTAGGAGTAAGTATGCAAATTAACCCAACAAAGATGGTGGGTTAATTTGCATACTGGGGCTACCTTGGGCAGGGCAAGACACTTCTGCACCTTCCCAGCCTTTCCGGGCCTCCGGGCAGTGTGGGAAGGTGGAAAGGCGGCTCCAGCCGGAGTGAAGGCCGTGCCAGCAGCCAGGGGAAGGAAGGCCCATTCTTGCATGAATCTTTGTGCATCGGGCCTCTAGTGGAGTATAATGAAAGTGACACAACGTCACTTTCATTTTAGGTCCTAAAAGGCCATAGTTTCTGTCTGGTTCTCTTGGGACAATAGTGTTTAAGAAGCCAACTTTCGTGAAAGCCGTCTGACTACCCTGAGGCCACCACGCTGCAGAGGCCACTGGTGCCTCAGTCGCCAGCCCAGCTGAGCTGCCTGCCGTGGAGGGGGCCAGCTGGGACGTCCAGCCCGGCCACACCTTCGGATGAGTGCAGCCCCGGCCGGCATCCGGCTGCAACTGCAGAGGAGACCCCCAGCGAGAAGGGCCCTGCTCAGCCCTCCCTGAACTCCTGACCGCAGCATCAGGAACAGAATAGCCTGGCTGCCGTAAGCTGTTACGTTTTAGGGTAATTCGTTATGCAGCAAGAACAACTGGAACAATTAGTGACACATGCACGTGGTTCAGAAATCAAAAAGGACACGACTGTCTGGGATCAGCTGTGGCTGAGGCCTGCTCAGAGGCGGGGGCTTTGATGAGGGGCTGCAGCCACGCCCCCCACAGCCTCGTACAGACATTCACCCAGCGTTTACTGCAGCCCTGCCTTGCACTGCTAACAGAGGCAGCTCAGAGGTGGGTCAGGGAGGTCCAGGGTCTAATTTGAGAGAAGGGTGCATAGACGAAGCTAAGAAGTCCCAGCATGGGGTGCAATGCAGGCCCATCGATGTTTCTTGCAATGAGCTGGTTTGCAGGTCAGCCATGCTGAGTACTCATTCACTCATTCATTCATTCATTCACTCATACACCCTGTGGGGCATTGAGCTGGACCCTGTGTTCACTGAATCCTGGCATTTGCACCCCCATGCTGTGTGGAGAGTCAGACCGCTGAGGGAGGCCGGGAAGAGGGGGGAGCCTCGTGGGCTGGGGAGTCAGCAAAGGCTGTCAGTGGAGCATGTGTGGACACATCATTATTTAGAAGCTAGTTCCTTAAAGGTATGTGGTCAGTGTATACCAGACACCATTCCAAGTGCTTCAGAGCATTTCATTTAAACCTCCCCAAGCCAGCAGACGATGTGACTATTATCTCTGTTTTCAGGTATCAAGGCTCCGATTGAAGTAACTTGCAGGAAGCTGGCAGGGGAAGGACCGGAAGCCAGACCTTTCTGAGCCCAGAGCCCAAACCCTTATCTGCCACCCTGTCCCACCTTCCCAAGGAGCAGCAGGACTGAGTGGGCAGAGAGGACGCTCCAGGTGGCAGGAGGCAGCACCATCATTCCCTCCCCACCTGCTGGGATTCCAGGAGCAAAGGCCTGGAGGCTGGCGTCTGCTCCCTGGAGCAGGGGAAGGGGGAGAGGAGTGAGGAGTAGAGCAAGGCCTGATGACGTCTGCATGTGATTGTGACGTTATGGGCATGCCAAGGCCACCAAAGTCCAGTTCTCCTCCCTCCCTCCCTCCCTCCCTTTCTCCTCCCTCTCTTTTCCTTTTTGTCTGTAACTCTCCTGGATCCTGCAGGGATGGTTTTTTAAATATGACGTAAATGAGTTGTATGTGTGTATGTGTGTGTGTGTGTTTGTACATATATATTTAACTAAACGTCTGTAATCAAAACTGGCATCCCCCCACTCTAACCTGCCATCCCCCATCTGTTAAATGAATAGAACAGCGAGAGCAGTTTTCTGGTTTCCAGCTTGAGGGTCACGTGGCCCTGCAAGGCCTTGGAGACAGTTGGGTTTGGAGGAACAGCCTTCCTGGAGGCCAGGACACACCACCCAGGAGGAAGGGTCTTGAGAACTGGGCTGAGAGGTCAGGCCTCAGGGCAGGGCACCGGGGGCCCATTCCTCCCCCGGGAGACAGTCCCAGGCCCCCTCTCCTGGGAGGCATGAACGCGCTCGTCTATTGGAGCTGGAGGATCCTTTGATTTCCTGCGCAGACCAGGCCCGGGGAGGATGAAGCCCTGGTCTGAGGTCACAAAGTCGGAGTATGCAACTCAGACCCCCAATCCAGGGCTCTTTTCTTGGCCCTGCGCTAGTTCATGATTAAGGATTAGGCTCATGAGAGCTCCAGAGTGTCCCCATGTCCGCCCACAACCACTGGAGGGTTCCCGGTGAGGAGAAGGCAGTGTCCTGAGCCAAAGGGTTGGAGAGACAATGGTGAGGTTGCAGGCGTGGGCTTCCAGGCTTTCTCCAGCTGGGGGTCACATGACTAGCAGACCAGCCTTGAAATGGGGTCCTCCTGATGCCTCTGAGGGGCCTGGGAGGCAGAGAGGAAGGGAGAAAGCAAAGCGGGTCTGTCCTTGGGAGAGACATGAGAGAGCTGACATGGAAGATCAGGCGGTCAGAGGGACGCCTGGGGCTCTGGGAGGAGCACTGGCCAGGGGGTCAGAGGTCAGGGTCTAGTGCAAGGAGGCTGCTGCCTTCCCCTGTGAGCTTAGACATTCATTTCATTTACTCCGGGAGCAGTAGCTGAGGGTCTGCATGGGTGGTCCTGTGCTTGGAGAGTGGGAGGGGAAATGGAGTGGACTCAGTCAGCTAGGAGCCCATTGCTCCGCCGGGGAGAGAACACTTGGGAATATTGTTAAAGGAGAAAGTCTGAGGGGGCCGGGAGCGAAGGGAGAGAGGGAAGCTGTGGGGCACTGGGTGGAGCCATGGGAGAGAAGGCAGGTCCGGTGGGCATCAGGTGGACGTCCTGATGGGCATCAGGCCTTGCTCTACCCCCCACTCCTCTCTGCCTTCCCCTGCTCCAGGGAGCAGATGCCAGCCTCCAGGCCTTCACTCCTGGAATCCGAGCAGGTGGGGGAGGGAATGATGGAGCCGTCTCTGCGCCCCCTACTCCCCCCCCCCCCCCCCCCCCCCCGTGGAAAGGGCAGCCAGACACAGCACAGCCCAGCGTGGCAGAGGCCTGGCGAGGGGACTGCGGGGCACGGCAGGGCCCCAGGAAGGCAAATACCACTTGGACGTGTTCTTGGAACCAGGTCAGAGTGGGCCTCCAATGACCAGCTCAATATTTCTAATTTTATTCTCAACGCAGCCAGGAGCCCTTGAAGGTTTTTGAGCGAAGACTTATCATTAGCGTGTGAAGCAAGAAGAGTCATTGTTTTGAAAATCTCATGCCTCTTTGCTTCTTCCAGGCTCAGCTTCTTTATCACCCGATCGAGGGAATGGCACTAGATGAGAGATGGCAAAGACCTGGCACGTGTGGCATTGCTTCCATGCCTGTAACCATGCAGGCATCACTAGTCAATCCCTGCACGTTCTCCCGTGGAGCTCAGTTTGGGCTCTACCATTGCATGGAATCTGCCTGCAGGAGGGTACCGACACCAGACACCATTCCAAGTGCTGAGGGTACCGACACCATTCTCAACCCAGCCAGGTGATGAGCTGAGGCGAACTGACGTGAAGGCAGCAGCACTTTCCCTCTTACAGAAGAGCTTCTGGGCCAGCTCGCCTTCGGATGGGCTCGCCCTGAGACGGGCTGCAGAGAGGAGAGGCGTACCCGAGGCCAGAGCTTTCTGTGGAAGCCTTTCCCGGGTTCCATCCCAGCACCCAGGGCTCACGCAGCCCCACTTGTCAGCTAACGCCCACCGTCCTCAGGGGCCGGAGGGAGGAGGGCTGCTGTAGGGGCGCCTCCAGCCTCGCCCCTGCCCCCGGAGCTGCAGGGGGCTCTCCCTGGGCCCCGGCGGCAGCCCTGGTGGTCCCAGACACAAAGTGTGAGCAGCTCCTGGAATTGCTGGCACAGGACAGGCGCCCAGTTAGTTAGAAAAACATGTGGCTTACTCTTCCCTCTCGGGCCCCTGCAGCCGCCACCACCTTCTAATTCAATTTCCCTTGAAAAACAATGGTTTCAATGAAGGGGGAAACAAGATTTTCCGAAACTTCGTAAAGTTTTGCAAAATAATTACCCCCCAAACGGGCAGACTCCCCCGCCTTCCTCCTCAAACCGATGCCTCTAGGACAGTTTTATAGACCTCAAGTCCCAGCTGGCTTTGCCCGGGCCACCCCCTGAGGTTGCCCACCCCAGATCGGATCCTGGGCATCAGCTGGGCCTGGGGCCCTGGGGATCAAAACCCTCCCTTCCGGTGAGGACCGGCCTGGAAGAAGAGGAGGGAGGGGTCTGGTGCCCCCCCAGGCCTGGCTGAGGCAGAGCCAACCCCCTGGTGCAGCTCCTGAGCTGGCCCCACCATCATGGTGCTGGTGGTTCCCAGGTTCCGTCCTTCTGATGCCTCTGAGGGGGGTGGGAACTGAGCACCAGGAAGGGAAGGGGTCTGTCTGAGGCCTCCGAGGGTGCGACAGAGAACAGAGCCAAGACTGGACCCTGGACCCCAGACCCTTCATCCCAGCTGCCTCGCCTGGAAGCTGTGGGTGGGTCTCTGCTGTTGGGCCTGCGGCCTTCTGGGGATATGGCCCCTTGGTTGGTCCGTTGCCACCTGGGTCACTGCCAACCCCCTGGGCAAAGTGGAACTCCTCCTTCGTGCTCCCCTTCCTCAAGGGCGTTTAGCGAGGGCCCTGGAGGGGTCCGGCTGGCCCCACTGGCACTCTGGGGCTGGGGCGCACCCCTCCATCAGGCACCCCGGCGGGCAGGCAGCCTGCCGGGTCCCAACTGTCAGCGGAATGGAGAACTCGCTGCCTCCCAAGGAACTTGGGAATCTTACGGCGGTTCCCAGAACAGGCTGAGGAGCTCTTCCTTTTCCTTATAACGGCATCCTCCGGCCCTGGGTTCCATTTGAGGAGAACCTCAGAAAGGGCCCCGAGCCCCTAATTCCCACGGCAGACCTTTAAATGTGGTTATTTCCCGTTGCTCTGCACTATAGAGGACATGCTTTGTAATCAGGAAAAGAAGTCATTAAACGTAAAGCAAGATTGCTATCTAAATTTTACTCCTGTGAGTTGGTGGAGAATGGGCCTGGGGGAAGAGCCTGCTGTTGACGCTGCTCTGTGCCCAGGCTAATGCATTCAGAGGCATTGGAGACTGGCTGGGGTCCACCCTGACCCTCTGTCTAACCTCTTCTCCTCAGTCCTTGGAGGGATCTGTCCAGGTAAGACCTTCACCCTGGTTTCCTTTTCTGGCTTTGTGGCTCTGGGGATGAAGTCCAGATCCCTACCACAATCCCCTGGAGGGCCCTGCATTGCCCCTTCATGCCCTCTCGTACCCCACCACGGTCCCCTTGCACCCATTTCCAGGTATCCGCTCCCTCCCTTGGGCTCGCTAGGACCCCCTGAGCCAGCTGGCCTCTGCTTGTGCCGCCCTCTCTCCCTGCAGTGCATCCTTCATCCCCTCCTTCCCTTGACCACCCCCTGCCCCCCGAGAGCCCCTGGGCCCGCCCCTCCGCCAACCCTCACTAAGAGGCAATTTGACCTTTGCTTGCAGAGTGAGGAGTGATCTGATCAGATGGAGCGGGGTTCGCCTGCTGGACTGCAGGTCACAGGCTACCTGCAGTCCGAGTCCCGGGAGCCGAGGGCCTGGCACCGAGGAGGCATCAGGGAGAATTCGCTGAGCAACTACGTGACTGTCTCTAGGCGAGTAATGGCAGGAGGGGAGGCGGACACCCACGCGGCTGGGCTCGCGGCCAGTGCTCCTCCCGCAGCCAGTGCTCCTCCCGCAGCTCGCAGTGCGCCGAGGAGCGAAATGGCTTATGTGAACCTGATGGCAGTGCCCTGGCCTCCCGCACGCCCACGGGCCTGACTCAGGCTGTGCAAAGTACAATCAGGTGCTCCCTCTGTTTCCCTCCAAAGAGTTCAACTTATGAACCACAAGAGACCTCTTGCCGCCTACTCACCCCTCAGCTCACCAAGAGGGTTTTCTTCGTTTTTGTTTTTGTTTTTTTAATGTATATAACAATGGAGGTAAATGTTCATTGAGAAACATGTGAGCTGTCACTGCCGTGTGCTGAGTGCAACGTGGCAACCCCGCTGCCATCTCCCTCCCAGAAGCAACCGCGCCCACCGGCTGCCTGTGCTCCCTCCACACGTGTGGGACCCTGATGATCACAGAGAACACGGCTGGGGCTTACGCTCTGCCAGGCCACCTCTATACATAGTGTCAGGACAGCCCCCGAAGACAGGTGCTTCACTCCCATCCCCATTTCACCGACGGGGAGACCGAAACACACAGAGAGGTCAAGTACGCTGCCAGAGGCCACACAGCCAGGAAGTGGCAGAGCTGGGGTCTGCGTCCAGGCTGGAGACTCTGGGTGCGGGATGGGAGGCCTGTTGGTTTCACGCGGTGTCTGCGCTGAGGGCTGCAGGCACAGCTCTTCAAGTGTGGCGTTTGGACTTGAACCGTGGCTCTGCTCCTTCCTAGCTCTGTGACCGTGGGCAGCTCACTACACGTCTCTGTGTCTCAGTTGCTTTCTCTTTTTTATTTTATTTTTCTAATTTATTTATTGATGATGGTATCACATAATTGTCCTCATCCCCCTATTCCGATCCCAAACCCCTCCCCACGGATTGTCCCTCCCTTCTCCCTCTCCCCCCGTGTTGTCCATGACCACTGGTTAGGCTTACATGCATGCACAATGCACACAAGTCCTTTGGTTGATCTGTAAAATGGGGATCACGGTAGCTCTGAGGGGATGGGAAGTGCTTGGAGCAGAGTGTGGCACGCAGCAGGTCATCCCTGCCACCCACACCAGACCCTGGATGTCCTCCAGACGGAAGGACACACACCTCCTGCTCCCCTGCAACAGGCCTCAGTCCGGGGCAGCCCCCGCCTCCTTCTCTTTATGACTTTACAACAGACGCCACCTGGAGCCAGGAGCCCTCGGACCTTTCTCATCACTTCAGTCACCTGGGGCTAGCACCTTCCAGAACTCGGGCGTCTGATGGTCCTGAGTCCAGACCCGGGCTCTGGTGCTTGCTGCCGCTGCATCTCAAACAAGTGGCTGCCCAGGCTGAGCCTCAGGACAAGCCTGGGACAAGCGGGCGGTGAGCGGCACAGGCCTGGCTTTCCTGTCTGTGAACGCACACAGGTGCTCGCAGCCGTGTAGAATCAGAGGAACTGAGAGGATGCAGGACGCTTGGCCCAAGCCCACCTTAGGATCTAGGTCAGCGGTCGCCGACCGATGGATGGCCTATGGACAACTGGTGGCCCGTGAGGTCCAAACGGTTGGCGACAGCTGGTCTAGGTGATGTTGGTTGTGAATATGATCACATCTCATTTTTTTGGTTAATTCTCTTTTTTCCCCCCATTGATTTTTTTAGAGAGAGTGGAAGGAGGGGAGGGAGAGAGAGAAACATCAAAGTAAGAAATTGGTTGGTTGCCTCTTGCATGTCCCAACCAGGCCTGGGGAATCTGCCTGCAACCTACGTTCGTGCCCTTGACCAGGAGTGGAACCTGTGACTCTTCCGTGCATGGGCTGACGCTCTGACCTCTGGGCAGCGTCGTGTCCTTTCCTCCCGCCCCAGCTTCCTGAGTGAGGACTCGGCAGCTGAGGAGACGGAGGCTTCCTGCAGGCAGTGACTTGTTCCAAGTCATGTTCCTGCGTGTGATGAACTCCAGCAGGAGCCGATCTGCAGCTCTGCGGCGGCCCCTTCCCCCACCCAGCTGAGTGCAGCCAGCAGCCTCTTCTACACACCTCCACCCTCCTTCACACCCCTCCACCCTCCTGCACACCCCTCCACCCTCCCACCAGGCCCCTCCCACCATGGCTGTAAGTCCCAGGCCCACAGGGACACTGGGGAAGAGAGGAGGGATGCAGGCCACAAGCTGCCGCTGCCCAGATCCTGAAATTGGAGAAGCGGACATCCTTAAACAGGTTGGGCCCGAACCAGCCTGGTCCCTGCCACCCAGGGGTCCTCCGGCCTCTGCTTGCACACCCGCCCATGGGGAGCTTGGTGCCCCGGGGCCCTCAGCACTAGGGGACAGCACTGGCTGGTGGGACCACACAAGAATACAGGCAGCTGGTAGGAAAGCATCAGCTCTGGGAAGTCCACTGCATCCGCCCCTTATCCCGGGGACCCACGAGCAATGGAGGCCACGCCCCAGAACTGTCATCCCCTCGCTACCACACAGCTTCCCCAGCCTTTCCTCTGCCTGTGCCAGAGCGGCCCCCGGGGCAACGCCGCGTGCCTGTGATCGGCCGCTGACGGAGACACCGGGCACAGAGCGGTGCGGCCGCCTGCCCAAGCACACCCAGCAGAGGCGGCAGAGCTGGACACCGACCCCTGCACTCCGGCGAAAGGCCAGCGCCAGAGGGCCCCTCGGCTGGGTGTCAGCGGACCCGCCTGGGCTGGGTTTAAATCAGTGGTTCCCACGGTGGGGGCGCGATATGATTTTTAAAGGGGCAGTTCGAGAATGAGCTACGAACGGTGAATTTTTTGCATTTCTTATGGTCCTAGGGGCCTCAGATACAGTACATACATACATATTGTGACATATTTGTGCATTTCTATTCTCTAGTATATGTTTTGAAACTTTATTTGCTATTTTTTCATATCACTTCATAGTATCATTATTATTATTTTTAACAATTCCTTCCTCAGTACTTCAACTGTCCTTCTGTGCTTTTATTTGTCTCTTTCGTGGATACCACGTTCTTTGGAAGCTTGTTTAGACCAAGTTGATGACCTTTTGGGCTTCCTCCAGGTGAGCAGGAGTTCACTTTTTGAATAATATGAATTGTATGTCATGGGGTGGGGGAGGGGAGGGGACATCGGGATTTTAGAGATGCTTAGGGGGGCGCCGCCAAAAAAAGGCTGGGGCCCCTGGGTTAAATGGGTACTGTGTGTATGAAGGCTAAAATCTCCCCAGTGCCGCCGTGGTTGAGAGTCACTTTATAGGTGCATGACAAAGGCCCAGAGAGGCCAAGCCTCCCGTCCGCGGTCCCACAGCCAGTCAGTGGCACTAGAACCGGGTCTTGGGGTCCCTCAGCCCAGCAGGAGGACTCTGACGCTTTTCCAGGCTGAGGCACCATGAATAACTGAATCCGGTGGCTGGTCCATGTGCTGCCCACTCCCCTCTCCCCCCTTCCCCGCCCAGCCACTGCCCCCCCCCTCCCCCAGCCCTGCCACAGGCCATGGCGGCCCAGCCCCCAGCGGTTCTCTCCAGACCGGCCGGCTCCTCGGCCCTCGGAGGCAGAGGGAAAACCCACCGGGGGAGACGGCGGCAGGTGTGGGGCTGCTGCGCCCGTGTCTGTGGGTTTGTCTTCCTCTTGCCTCTCGTGAGACGGGCTGCGGAGGGAGACCGGTGCTCCCTGTGGAACAGGGAGGGGCCGCACTTCTGCAAAGATGCTGGGGTTGGGGGGGCGGGCACGGCGCTGCCCCACCCGGGGGGTAGGGGGGGCCCTGGCCTGGCTTCTGCAAGTGAGGTGGGGAGCACGGGGGGGACACAGGCTCAGCACCCAGCGCTGAGGCTCAAATCTCACCGCTTCCATTTGCCGGAATGCAGCCTTCAGCTCGCCCCGGAGTGGACACCCCATAAGATGGGGCTGGTGGTCTTATGGCCGTGGCAGGGTTTGAGGAGATGAGACGAGGGGTGTGTGAGTGCCTGCTGATATCCCGAGGCCCCTATCTTGGGCCTGTCCTGTGCTTGCTCCTCACCCCTGGCCAAGTCCCTTTCTATCCCTCCGTTTCATTCTCCGTAAAGTGGGGAGGCTGGCTTCTGAGGTCCCTTCCCACCCAGGCACCCAGGGCTGTGTTTTCACTGTGTCAGAAGGCGTGGTGGTCACGAGGTTGGAGCAGACGAGGTTGAGAGCCGCACTGGAACCCCACCCTGGTCCTTCGGACAAAGCCAAGGCGGGCGGTGCTGACCGTCCTCTCCGCAGCGCGGGCTGGGGGGCACCTCCCCGGGGGACAGAGCTGGAGGCCCAGGCGCTGGGCGGGGTCTCCCTGAGCTGGAGCCGGCCGCTGCGGGCCCAGCATTCGTCTGGACCTTTCAGGGCTCCCGTTTGGGGATCACCTGCTGTGTGTCAGGCGCCGTGAAGTGATGGGACCTGCTCAGAGTCTCAGCGGCAGGGTCACGCCAGGGGTCAAGGTTAACGTCCACAGGAAAAGGTCACGCGGATAGTGTGGGCCTTTCTATGACGTGATGCAAACTCATGTTTCCTCGTCGGACCCCTTCACACCAGTCTGACTGTGAGAAAACAGAGGAACTCCGAGCGAGGGACGCTCTCCAGGATCCCTGGCCAGCCCGTCTCAGAGCTGTCAAGGTCACTGAAAGAAAGGAAGGTCTGAGGACCTGTCGCAGCAAGAGGAGTCCAAAGAGGCATGGCGGCCAACTGTGACGTGGGGGCCTGGGGGGGATCTTAGAGCAGAAAAAGGATGTGGATAAAGTATGGATGTCAGTACTATCAGCTCATTGGTGTCACACACACACACACCACGCTAATGTCAGATGTCAGTAACGGGAAATGTGTGTGTGAAGGGGGATGGGGGGGAGGGTAAATGGGAAGTCTAAGTACTGCCTTCTCAGTTTTTCTGAAAATCTGAAACTGTTCTGAAAGCTGGAGCTCGTGTTTTGTTTTTTGTTTTTTTTAATATATTTTATTGATTTTTTACAGAGAGGAAGAGAGAGGGATGGAGAGTCAGAAACTCTCAATGAGAGAGAAATATCGATCAGCCGCCTCCTGCACACACACACACACACACACACACACACACACACACACACACTCATACACACCCACCAGGGATGTGCCCGCAACCAGGGTACATGCCTTGACCGGAATCGAACTCGGGACCTTTCAGTCCGCAGGCCGATGCTCTATCCACTGAGCCAAACCAATTTCGGCTGGAGCTCGTTTTTTTTAATGGAATTCATAACAGTTCCTACACCGCATAGGGTAGTTACAAGGATAAGGTGACCAGACGTCCCGCTTTTGGCAGGACAGTCCCGATTTTTAACAATTTGTCCCGCGTCCCTCGGCGTTTTAAGAAAGTCCCTGTTTTTGTTAAGAATCTTTTTTTAAACGCCAAGGGACTTGGGACAAATTGTTAAAAAGCGGGACTGTCCGGCCAGAAGCGGGACCTCTAGTCACCTTATACAAGGATAAAGTGAGTGGGCGCATGGATGTTAGTTCGAATAGCGCCTGCTCACTGCTGAGCACTCAGGAAAGGCTTGTCATCATTGTCATCATGACAGGAGGCTGGGACCCCGGGACCAACACCGGCCGGCGGGAGGTCAGCTGGTCATGCAGAGACGTGGCCAGGGCCACTCCCTGATGCCGGGAGTTCCTCCTGCGATCCCGAGAAGGCAGGTCTGGCTTCCCGTGGCCAGGTGTCTCTGTCAGCTCCTGTGTGCTCCCCAGGGGCCCGGGGCTGGCAGAGGGAGGGAGGAGGCTGTGCGTGGAGTGGGTAGGAACCCAGCCCAGCCCTGCCAGCCGGTGACCTTGGGCACGTGAAGGCTCCTGGCTGAATCTCCACTCCCTCCCCCCTAACATGGGGCGTTTGCCTCACGGTCCTGTGGCCTGGCATGTGGCTGCTCCATCGTAGGAACCGGTCGGGGGCAGGGGGCTAAAGGATCGGACGAGGGTCCTGGGTGGGAATGATGCCCTCGGTGGTCCATCGCTCAGCATCCCCGCAGCCAGCCCCGCAGAACCGCCTTCTCGTGGCCTCTGGGTGGTTCCTCTCCCCTCAGGTGGGGTGGGACTGGGCTCGGGGCACAGCTGGGCCCCAGAACTGGGGGCAGATGGCTCTTCCGGTTCCATAGGAGCTGGGGGGGGTGGAGGGGGTGTCTGTCTGGGAGCTGCTTCTCACCAGGGGAGCAAGGTGGGGCTGTCCTAGGAGGCGGAAGATGGCCAGGGGCACACACGGGGAGTCAGGCAGTGCGGATGGGGGGCGGGGGGGGGGGGAGAGAGCCCCATCTCCTGCCTGCTGAGACCCGACAGCCCCCGCTTTGCCCTCTGCCCTACCCCTTCACCATTGTAACGCTGGTGTTTGGGGTTGGAAGTCCATGTGGTGTTCTGCAGTCAGTGTATTGTCTTAGACTCCTCGGCCTCGAACGCCAGCCACAGACCAAGCCCTGACTCCTCACACACACACACACACACAGCCCCGGCCACACGCCCGGCCCTGACCCTGGTCTCGGGTGGACCCAACACCGCAGCCACAGCACCCTGACCCCAGGGCGGCCGTGCCAGGGGCGCCGCTGTGGGTCCTGAAGAGCCGGGCCGCTGGCTGCTCCAGGCTGGCCTGCGGGGCCGGGGTATCGTCCCCAAAGGGGAAGGCCGCCCACACGGCCACCAGGACAACCCGGACTCACACCTCAGAGACCTCGGCCGGCTCTCCGGAGACACGGCTGCGGCTGGGCCCCGCCCCGGGCCCTGCAGGACCCTGGGCGAGCCCCGCCCCGCCCTCCTCAGCCTCAGTTTCCCCTACGCCCCACGGGGGATGATGGATGGTCTTCGAGGGCCTTCCCGGCCGACGGCAGGTGACGCAGGAGACACGGCCTGCTCCGGTGGGAGTGTTCCCAGCTCCCCTCTCGCTCTCACTCCCCTCGTCCGAGTCTCCTCCAGGCTGCTCTCCCAGCCTCAGCCCCACACCCGGCGGTTACAGCCGCCCCTGGGCCACACAGCCGTGGCCTCCAGACCCAGTCACCGCCGCCCCGCTGGGCGAGCTGGGCACGGTTCTCAGCTCTCACCTCCGTCTGCTCACCCGTGAAACGGGGGGTTCGGGCGCCGGGAAGACCCGTGCCCGGGCGGGAAGCTTTGGGCACGGAGCCTGGCATGAGGAAAGGGCAACTCAGAGGCAAGCATTGCACCTTGCACGGCGTTCCTGGGTGTCTCTCGGCTGCAGTGGCGATGGAAGCTGCTGCGACACCCCTCTCTTCCTGTCTCAGTGGGGAAACTGAGGCCTGGAGAGGCCTCGCTCCTGACCAACCGAGAAGCAGCAGAACCCCGTGTTTCTCTCCTGCCCCTCTTCCTGGGTGCTCCATGGAAGCCACCGGAAGCCATCATAAGCCTGGGCGGGGTGCCGACCCTACCCCCCGCCCCCAGCCTCAGTTTCCTCTTCTGCAAGAGGAGGGAGTGGGGCCGGTGGGCCGTCCCCTCCGGCGCCCACAGCTTCTCCCGCAGCTGCCGCCACGGACCGGAGCGTGCCGGGGTCGGAGGTCACGGCTGGACGGCAGGCCTTGAGAAACCTCCGGAATGTGCGTTTGAAAGTTTGGGGCCCGTTTGTGCCACAAGAGCCCCCTCTCCCCCCCCCTCCCCTCCTTTCTTTTCATGACTTTTCACCAACTGTTTCTGCCCTTAATCCAAACCATTGTTTTTCCAGGGCGAGATGCAAATCAAAGCCACATGCTTCCCCCAGCACACGCCCGGCTGCCAAATGGAAGCGCGATCCGGGAAAACAAAGGCCCCGCGGAGAGGGGTGGGTGTCCCTGTGCAGGCCGCCGGGCGGCGGGGGGCCGGGGGCCGGGCGTCCGCGCCGGGTGGGCTCAGCAGGCCCCAGGTCTGCGTGCGTCTCAGGTCCCTCCCCTGGGAGGGCCAGGGCCCCCTCCCGGCCTGTGTCCCTGTCACAGCGCGGGCACACGGGAGTGGCCGGCCCCGACGGTCAGCCCTGAGAGGCCTGGCCACGTAGGGGCCTTGCAGCGTGTGCTCTCGGGGGTGAGACCTCTGGACGCGGAGTCTGGTCCGTGTCTGGCTCTCACTCACTTCCTGTGGGACCCTGGACCGTTTCTGAACTTCTGCGAGCTTCGGTTCCCTCCTGGGTAAGACGGGGCTCTCGCCAGCCCTCTCTCTGGGGGCTGTGGTGAGGCGGTGCCGGCGGGTGGCCCGGGCGGAGCAGGTGGAGCACCGGGCTTCATGGTGCAGCTCGCTGAAGCAGCCCCGGAAGGGGCGTCTCGGCGAGGAAGGGGGGGGCGCCAGGCGGCGGGCCAGGGAAGCAGGAAGATCTGGGGGCCTGGCATCTGACTGCAGACGGTCCTGGGATGGAGGGCACAGGACTTTGGAAAGGGCAGACTGACCTACTGCAGGGTGTGGGGGTGCTGGGGTGGGGACACATGGGGGGGGAGGCCTGGCCAGTCCCCAGAGGCCCCTCCGCAGGGGTTTCCCCAGGCCTGGCCTCTGTTTTGCATAGTCTGGCTCTTCCAGGTGGGCCCCTGGGGCAGGGAGAGGTCAGGAGAGCAGGAGCACCCCTTCCCCCATGCGCCAAGGATGAATCCCCTGGCCTACGTATAGATAAGGCTTGGACACCTGTGGGTGTGCACATTCATACACAGAGATGTCCAGGTACCTGGACTGAGACATACATGCAAATAGACACACGCTAGACCCACATGCAAAACGAAGACCCAGACAGGCCCAGGCCCAGGCACACATTTCCACATGGAGCAGTGTGCATGCAAGCAAACACATGCACACAGTGCACACACGTGCACACAGCGCACACACGTGCACACACAGTCCCTATGAACAGGGGCCAAGGAGCACAGGCTCACAGAGGACAGCTGTCTCTCTTCTCCTTTATTCCTCCACAAGCACAAACGGAACGCCTACAAGTGTCAGCCCCTGTGTCAGGCCCCGGACACAACACAGAGCCCTCCCCGCTCCTGGTGAGAGAAAAAGCAGGAACGGTGTTGAAGTGGTGGTTGTTCTTCACACCCTCACGTGACTCCGTTCATTTGTTCCTCACAGGACCCTCTGGGGTCTGGGGTGCCTGCCAACAGAGGAGGAGGTGGGAGCCTGCAGAGCGGCTGGGCCTGCCGGAGGCCCTGGAGCTGACGAGAAGCCTCGCTCTGGGGAAGGGGGGGGTGGGCGGAAATAGCGCCTGCTTCCCCGCAGTGACCTCCATGCTGGCCGGAGGGCTCTGGGGACGGGCCCCGCCCGGGGGGGGGGGGGCCACCGGGCCTGCGGAGGGATCACGGCCGTTAGCCCAGCTGTGACTCTGACCAGCCACTCTTACCCCTCCACCTGCCCCTGCTGGGAGACCAGCCTGCCCCTGGTACAGAGGAGGATGGACAGCGCGCTTATCAGGGGGCAGAGCTGGCTGTTGTGGGCAGGACCCAGGTCCCCGGGGCCTCAGGGTCAGACACAGAGAGGGAAGCACTTCCTGCTCGCCCCAGGGTTCCAGCCGGCCCAGGCCCCCTTCCCCCGCAAATCGATCAGTCGTGGAATCCTTCCTGACCCTGCTCCTGGCCGGACACAGGTCTGGGCACAGGGGTAGGATGAGTGACAGACCTCAGCCCACTGGTGCCAGCCAGCCCCATTCATTCCAGGCTCAGCCCTAACCACCAGGCAGCCCGCCTGTGTGCTCCATGTTGCTTCCCAGGCTCCCCAGAGAGACGCCACCCAGCACCGCCCGGCCTGAGAGAGCCCAGCTCCTGCAGCACCGAGACAAGAGCACAGGGAGCTGCGGACGGCCCGCCTTCCCCGGGAGCGGGTGCCGGCGGGAAAGCTGTGGCGTGCCCTCACTGCGCGGCCCCGAGCGTCTCCGTCATCTGATCTGAAACGGTATGATGCAGACTCCCGGGCCCTCCCCAACCTGCTGAATGTTTGTATCACGGCCAGGGTCCCAGAATCTGTATGTTTTCTAAGCCTAGAGGTCTAGGTGAGCAGCCAGCACCGAGGACCCCGGCCCAGCACTCTGACGACTCTCAGCTGTTTCTGACTCGGGTGGGGTGGCGTCTGACTTAATCCTGGGTCCCTCCGAGGATCCCTCAAGGTGCTCAGCGAGTGCTTGTGCTGATCCTGGTGGGCGGGCCCGCAGAGAGCGCTACCCGGGTCTCCACTGACCGCGGGCAGGTCCTGGCCCTCCGTGGACCATGGTACATGCCCTTGACCGGAATCGAACCCGGGACCTTTCAGTCCGAAGGCTGATGCTCTGTCCACTGAGCCAATCCGGTTTCGGCTGGACCTTGGCTCCGATGGCCTCTAAAGGCTGGCCTTTAGCCACGGCTGGCCCCCAAGGCTGCTTGCACCCCAGGAAGGGGATCTGACTGCAGCCTGGGAGGGCGCCTGACAGAACTCCGAGGCATCTCTGGGGTTCCCTCGGTTTGCCCTCTGAAAAACGGGCCCAGGCCATCAAGACCTCCTGAATGAGGCACATCCTGGACAGAGGCTAAGGGGAGGAGCCTTCGCCGGCCTCGGAGCCCTCGCCGGGGCCTGGGGGCTGGGCTGGAGAGACGTGGGGACCCCCAGCCTCTCCCAAGCCCTCCCTCCCACCCCCACCTGCCACCACCTCCGCCGCCTGTGCGGCAGCCCAGATGGTGGGCGAGGAGCAGGTGCTCAGGCTCCCACTTCTTAGAATCCCTGCGAGGCCCGGGTGGGTGAGCTCATTTACGGGAAAGCGGGCGGGGGTATCGCCCTTCTCACCCGGCCCTGCCGGGGGGCGGCAAGTGCGTCAGCAGCCCCGGCTCCTGGCCTGCCTCCGGAAACGCCGCCCGGGGCTCAGTCACGAACCCAGGCGGCAGGGGGGGCAGCCTGCGCATCGAGGGGGAGTCAGGTGACCTGCGAGGAAGCGAGGCCGGGGCCCGGAGGCTGCACAGGGTGCAGAGTGAGGTCAACTTCCCCCTTCCCCGGCCGTACCCCAACACACCCGCTGCCCAGCTGGACGTCTCTGCAGCTGGCCGTCCGTCCACTGCCCCCCGGTCCGCCCCGGGCTCCGGACCTCTGCTGGCTCCCCGGGGGCCCAGGAGGCCTGAGCTCCATCCACAGCCAGCCTCCAGGGGGCTTCGGGGCCGGGTCCAGCAGGGGGGGGCGCGGTGGAGACCCCGGCCAGGGCCTGGCGGGGAGAGCCCGGCCCCCCGCCCCCGGCCCCCTCCCTTCTCCACTTCTCTGCAGCTATTTAAAGCGGTGGTGGCGTGGGAAACTTCTTCAGATGTGCGGTTTCGTCTCTTTCAGCACAGGGACCGACCGGGCGTCTGTTCTCTCAGTCTGGTGACTCATCCCGAGTGAGAAAGGCCTTTTTGTTGTTTGACGCTCGCTCGAGGCTCTGCGGTTTGAGAACCTGGCCCGACGGGGCCTTCCCTCGCTGCAACTCCTGGAAGGTCTTGGCAGTGCCCGGAGCGGCCCTCCTGTCTCGTCACCAGGGGCAGGGAGCCCCAGGGGCTGGGGTCAGAGGCCATCAGGCTGGGGGAGGGGGGGCAACCATTCTTATAAACTCACCACAGCCACCACCTCCTCTGAGAAGGCGCCCCTGATTCCTCCAACACCTCAACCCATCTCCAGCTGCGCGCCTCAGTCCTCTGCCCTCAGTCGTCCTGTCTGTGAAATGGGGCCGTGCATCCAAGCCTGCAGACCCGTGTGAAGAGGAACTGCTCAACATGTAGCATGTTGCCTGACACATCGTAGGTGCTCGGCGGATGGGGTTTAGGAGTAATGGGAGTTGCTGACGTTTGTTGAGTGCTTATTTTGTGCCTATGGCTTTATGTGAATGATCCCACTTAATCCTCACAACAACTCTAGGAAGTGCTTGCTGGTATCATTCCCACTTTACAGATGAGGAAACTGAGGCACAGGAGTCCAGTAACTTACACATGATCACATAGCTAGTGAGTGCAAAGCAAGACTCAAACCCAGGCAGAGCCCCAGCTGCCACCACTGAGCCGCCTGTGCCACGAGCGTGGCAAGTGGTGGCCGATGAAGGTGGGACTTCAGTGCTGCAAAGGACACGTGCTTCTGCTCAGCCTTTGTACCTGCTGTTCCCTCCACCGAGGCCCTGACTCCTCCCCCTCTTGCCTGACCATGTCCCCCCCAAGCTGGGACCTCGGCGTGAAGGTCATATCCCCCTGGAACCTTCTCGGACTGGCTCTGCGGGGTGCCTCACGGCACACGGCACCTCTCTGCGCGCACATCCCGGCTGCAGTTCCATCAAGATTTGTGCCATTTTCTGCCTCGGTCCTAACCTCGGTCTCTGGGGACCTGTCTGGCCCTGCATTGCTGCATTCCCAGGGCAAGCACCGTGTTGGCACATAGTAGGCTCTCGTGTCGGACTGAGTCCCACCCAGGTGTCAGGGGGAACAGCAGTCACCGGGGAAGTGTTCCAAGAACTTCTCTCTCCTAACGCCGAAGGCCTCGGTGAGCTCCGGGAGAGCAGGCCCGGGACCTGCTGCTGGGTGAGGGTTCGGGGGACAGGATGGTCCCAGAGGGGCCGTGCAGAGGACCTGTCTCCCGGACAGCGGGCAGCCACCCCTCTATGGTTGTGGGAACCCCAGGCTATTTGCTTGTGGCTGTGGAGCGTGGGGGAGTGAGAGGGGGGAGCGTGGCCCGTGTCCCCACCACTTCCTGCCGCCAGCCAGTGGCTGGGGCCCCATGGGGGTCCAGAGACCACCAGGTCAGTGTGGGTGGTGTTGGTCGCATAGCCCGCTACTGTTATGAATCGTAATGTAGATATCTGTGTTTTCCGATGGTCTTAGGCGACCCTGCTAGCAGTTCTCAACCTGTAATATTTACATTACGATTCATAACAGCAGCAAGATTGCAGTTATGAAGTAGCAACATAAATAATGTTATGGTTGGGGGTCACCACATGAGGAGCTGTATGAAAGGGTCGCGGCATGAGGAAGGTTGAGAACCACTGGGTCATAGAGAGATGGCGGGGCGGGGTGAGTGCATGGTCTTGGGTCTCCAGGGCCGGGGGGAGCCAGGGCCCCCGGAGTGGTGGGCCGGCTGAAGGAGCAGCCGTTACTTCTGCTGACGTGTGGCGGGTGCCACGGGTACTGCCACGGATGCTGAAAGCCGTGGCTTCAGCCCTGGATCCAGCAGCCGGGCCAGTGGGGGTGGTCAGCCTATCTGACCACAGGGCAGAGGGGCAGAGGAGAGAGGACAGGGGACCCCAGAAGAGGCTGTACCAGCGACCCTCCAGGTAGAAATCGAGGAGAGGATGGGAGCAGCTGCGCCAGCAGGGGCCCCGCAGACCGCAGAAGCAAGAGTTCCCTTGGACATGGAATGCTCTCCGTGCCCGGAGGATGCTCACCGCCCAAGTCGCTCTCCCAGGGGCCTCAAAAGCATTTATTGAGCATCTACTAGCTGCCCTGAGCCGACCTGAAGAGTGTGCTCCATCTCTGGCCTCTGCTGGCCCCTCCTCTCCCGCCCCTGCCAGTCCCCCCATCCGCCCGCGGAGTGGGGGCCTGGGGTGGGGCTCAGAGGGGCTGTGATTGCCGCCCGCTGTGAGCCGACGTGGGTTTTGGTTGAGAATCACACCCACGCCGGCCACCGCGGGAAGGAAGACCTGGGGGCTGATGCTGCGCGTGTGGAAACACCGCAGGGCGGCGGGAGGTTTTCCCGCTCTGCCCTCAGCCTGCACCGGCAGGGTCCTCACCCCTGAGCGGTCAGAGGTGCCCTTCCCGGCCTGGCTCGGCCCCACCGCCCCCGGAGAGCGCGGGATGAATATCTGGAGCGCTCCGGGTGCCTCTCCCTGGATTTACCCCTGTGGTTCTCAGAACTGCCCGGTGACCAGTGCTGCGATCCTCACCTTACAGATGGGGAGCCGAGGCTCAGAGATGGCAAGCGACACAGCTGTGGCCACACGGCCGGGACTCAGAGCTGCAACACTCCACGCTGGGGCGGGGGGGGGCGGGGGGGAGGATCCTGTGGCTTGCAAGGACCAAGCACAGCCCACACCCCCAAAGGGGGCTTAGAAAATGTCTATTTTCAAACAATCCAAAGCTGAGAGGGGGGCGACTAAGGTACATAAAATAGATACCGGAATAAAATGCACCCACATGTTAATATTCTAGTGACAAGGATAAGGAATGGATTTTCTTTTTTCTTTTCCGTGTGTATCTGTTTCCTCCAAACTTGCTACAAGAAGTTGGAAAAGGCCCCAGAAACGATAAAAGGAAAAGCAGAGGCCTACCCCAGAGCTGTCCGACGGAGGAGTGGCCTGGGAGGGCTGTGGTCTGCAAGACAAGCTGCCCGGTGAGGTCCGGGCCCAGCAGCCTGGCCTGCGGCCCAAGCCCTTGTGCAGGGTCGGAAGACACACGTGGAGCATCTTGGTGCACAGCTGGGAAGGGGCGACACAGGGGCTTTGTGGACAAGCGATCAAGGATGAAAACTTTGGGGTCAGGCAGCTCCAGGGTGCTCCGGCTCGACCTGCACCTCAGTTTCCTCATCTGGAAAATGGGGCTTTGGAGGGCTGACATGAGGACTAATTTATTTTATTTTATTTTTTTAAAACATATTTTATTGATTTTCCGCATAGAGGAAGGGAGAGAGATAGAGAGCTAGAAACGTCGATGAGAGAGAAACATTGACCAGCTGCCTCCTGCACACCCCCCACCGGGGATGTGCCCGCAACCATGGTGCATACCCTTGACCGGAATCGAACCTGGGATCTTTCAGTCCGCAGGCCGACGCTCTGTCCACTGAGCCAAACCGGTTTCGGCGAGGACTAATTTAGATCATGAGCACAGACCCTCTGCCGGTCCCTGGCACACAGTAGGTGCTAACAATGGTAGCTCTTGGTCCCAGCAGCCTTTGGGCAAAGCCCCGGCGCTCCAACAGGGCATCGGCCGGCAGAGAATCGGGTCTCACCTCCTTGCCTAGACTCTCAGGGGCAGAGTCCGAGGCTCAGGGAGCGGAGGAGGGAGGGGAAGGCAGGGCGGACTCCTCCCTCCGCCACACCCAGCGGCCTCGTCCAGCCTCGGTGTCCCTGTGCGAAGCGTGTGGGGCCTCGGCACCCCGGGATCTCTGAGGTCTGAGTCAGTGTCCCCGGCTTGTGGTCTTCACACCTTCCTTGCGGCGGCCGCTCCCCTCCTCCCGCCACGCCCAGCCCCACCCGCGGGGGCTCAGGACCCATGGAAACCGGGAGGAGCGGCCAAGTTCTCCTTCTCTCTCCCCTTCTGAGTCAGCCCACCACACCGCGGAGGTGACTCAGAGGAGACAGCTCCACGCCGCACCCACCCATCCCTGGAGAGGGGCTGGGCCCAGCGCCCCCTTTCCCAGCGTCCGCCCCGCCCCGCCTATGCCCCTCAGACACCCTGGGAAGGCGAGGGCAGGGGCCAGAGGGATGGAGGGATGGATGAGGGGGAAAGGAGCAGCAGGGGGCTGGGCACCAAGCCCAGGCACATCTCCCAGGCCTACTCTACGACAGCCCTGGCCAGAAAGCCTAGGATGGGAGAGCGAGAAACCCGGGCCCCCCCGTGATTCCCATCTGTTCCGTCTGCTCATCCGCCCAACACACATTTGAGAAGTGCCTACTGTGCGCCAGGCACCGGGCTGGGCTCAGAGGCATGAGATAAAGCACACCTGGTGTCCGCTCCCCAGAGGTCCCTGGCCTGCTGGAGGCGACAAACAAGGAAACAAATCATCGGTGACGTGAATGAAACTCCGGGACTTGAAGACGCAGACCCTGTGCCAGAGCCTGGCACACAGCAGGTGCTCAACCACAGTAGCTCTTGGCCTTCGGTCTCTCCTTCCAGGCCCCAGGGGCCTTTGGGATCTGTGGACACAGAGAGGTCCCTGAGACGGCAAACTCGGCGTTTCCCTTTCATTTAACTAGAGGAAGAAATCACGTATCCCCCCTCAGTGGGGTGGGTGCGTGGCGGGAGGCCAGGGAGGGGGGGAGCGTGAACTTGAGCGAGGCTGAGAGTGCCACCCACCGCCCGCAGTGACCTCCCTGCCTGCCACACGCCTGCCACTGTCCTTCCCTCTCAAACGCAGGACGAGGGAGAGGCCCTCGAGAATGCGGGACTCAGACTCGGGTTCAAGGATCCCCCTTCGAGGCCCCAGTCTGTGATCCCGCCTCACCTGCAGACCCTATGCCATTACACATCCGCGAATTGCTCATCTGTGAGGGGGGGTGTGTGTGTGGGAGGGCTGGTTTTGAAGATCATTATACTCGCTCAGAGTGGCTGTGCACCAGATGCTTTGCATGTGTTACCTCTCCAGCCCTTCCATCTGCCCCGTGAGGTAAGCGCTATGAATAGCGGGCGCCTCTTCCCCAATGAGCGCGAGACAGGTGGTTTGTTCATAGAAGAAATATTTAAAGCGGGACGTCTTCGGAGACATAAAACAAGCGCTTTATTGAACGTAACGCCGGCGCACGTACATGTGTGAGGTGATCTTCTGATGCCAACGCGTTACCTTGTGTCTCTCGCATCGAGCGGACCTGGGCCGCCGTGTGGGGCTCCCGTTTGGGTTTCTCCAGGTCCGAGAGGCTTCGCAGATGCTCGGGAAGCGATCTATCGGCGGAATCCTCCTGGATTGTGTGTCCCCCCTCCCCCAATCGAGCTGTAACCTACAGACATTGGTGTACGGCCCACGGGCCACATGTGGCCCGCAGAGGAGTCTGATCCGGCCCGCCAGGTTTTTTGGGCAGTGAGCGCAGCCGAGGTGTTACAGTAGGAATTAGTAGTTCATATAGTCCGGCCCTCCAGCTCTCTGAGGGACCGTGATCTGGCCCCCATTTTAAAAAGTTTGAGGACCCCTGGTGTAGGGTTTCAACAACGGTTTTTCCTACCCGTTGTCGTTTGCCGTCTTTTCCCTACCAAAGGCAGAGAGCTACCACTGTGTGAGCACCTCCTGTGTGCAGGGACCGGCAGATGGTCTGTATTTTCGTGTCAAAGAGTTTCACTCATGTCGTTGGCCGTTGTCTCACTCACACCCAACGCAACGGCATTTTTGTTTTGTTTTGTTTTCTTGCATCGGAACTTTCCAAAGCCCCTTCTTAGTTCTCGGGGACACAGCCCTCGGTCCTGCTCTCTTTCCGGTCCCACGGGTGTAGGAATGACAGCGGGCAGCGGCTGGCCTGGAGGCAGCCCTGGCGCAGTCCACAGGAGGCACTGATGGCTCCCGCGGTGGCCGGCCGGCCTGCCTGGCGCGTCCACAGTGCAGGGGCACCGCGAGGCCGGCCTGGCTTTCAGAGGAAGGGAGGTGTCTGCCATCCAGGGACTCGGTGAGATGGAGGCCAGCTAAGGCGGTCCCAGCTGAGGTACCCCCACGTCACAAGGGAGGACAGCGAGGCAATGAAGTCCTGTGCCCGAGGCCACCGTCGGCGTGGCAGGGCTGAGATTTGAACCCGGGCCCGTCTGACTTTCTGTCCTTTATCTCTGCCTCCTGCTGCCTCCTGAACACGCTGAGATCCCCTGCGTCTCCGGCTTCCGGAGGGTTTTGTGATCGTCCATGTGGGGTTCGAGGGGCCTTGCACGTTTTTGAGTGTTGCCGCCCTAGAAGGAGGAGGATCGCTGCTCTCATCAGGGCCGAGGGCCACGTCCCCCTCCCAGCTGCCACCAGGCGCAGGGCTTGTGGGAGTCTGCGGCGCTGGGTGGGAGCAGGCCCGGGGCTGGGTGCTGGGAGCCGCTGCCGGAGAGCTTGGTCTCCCGCATGATCCTTCAAGTTTCTCCCACCCAAGCCTCCACTGGCCCCGACTTCCTCCAATGTTCCCCCGACGGGACATCCAATGTGCAAAGGAGGCGGATTTTGGAGTCACACACATCTGGGTTCCGATTCTGGCTCGGCCACTTACTGGGTGTGTGACCCTGGGTCAGCGCGACCTCTCTGAGCCTCGGCGGGAATGTGATGCCTCCTCCGGGCCCTCGGCGGGCAGCCGCCCCCGGGCACACGGGGCGGCTGGGGAGGAGACACCCTGGAGCCCCTGGACAGAGGCCCGCAGGCCGGGCGGGCCCCGCTGTGGACAGGGCACCGGGAAGGCGGCTTCCCACCGACCGTTGGCGGCCGCGGCGAGGGACGCGGCGGGGAGCGGGGGAAACGAAAAGAGGCCAGACGCCGTCCAGGCCGCAGCACGAAAGGGGCGCCTCACTGAGCCACCCGGCTCCGAAAGGGGAAGGCGGCCCAGACCGGGAAGTGGTCGGCCGCTGATGACCACCTCACGGGGACCGCGCCAGCCCGGCAGGAAGTGGTCGGCCTCCCGCCCCCACGCCGGCAGCCGCCTGAGCTCACCCTTGGGAAACAGCCGGGCCTGAAAGTCCCTGCTCCCCGGGGGGTGCTGGGAGCCCCGCTTTCTTCTTAGAAGCCCGGCTCCTTCGGGGGGGCCCCCCGACGTGTGGCCGGGGGTCTGCAGCCCCGGGTTTTCCTCCCGGCTCCGCCACTTCCTTGCCCTGAAACCTTGGCCACGTGGCTTCCCTGTCTGGCCCTGTTCCCCATCCGTCAGATGGGGTGCTGGCCCCCCACCTGCCACCTCGGAGGGACAATGAGAATTGGCCGTCGGGAAAGGTCAGAGCTGGAAAGTCCCCGACGCCCTTGTACAGGGGCTGAGAGGGCAGCCACAGGGGCCTCGGTGGCGGGGGCACCTCGGGTTTTGGAAAGAGCACTGGACATGCCAAAACCAGTTTGGCTCAGTGGATAGAGCATCGGCCTGTGGACTGAAAGGTCCCAGGTTCGATTCCGGTCAAGGGCATGTACCTTGGTTGTGGGCACATCCCCAGTGCAGGGTGTGCAAGAGGCAGCTGGTCGATGGTTCTCTCTCATCGATGTTTCTAACTCTCTATCCCTCTCTCTTCCTCTCTGTGAAAAATCAATAAAATATATATATATATATGTATATATATATATTTTTAAAAAGAGCACTGGACAGGGAGCCAGCACTGGGCCAGGGTCCCGCTCAGTTCCTTCTTGCTGTGGGGCCGTGGCCAAGCCATCCAGTCTCCCTGGGCCTCTTCCTGCACCGAGACCGAGCCTTACTCCCAGGGTGCCGTGGGGCTCACCTGAGCGATGCAGGTGGGAGGCCTTGGAACCTGGGATGTGCCGTGACCACGAGCAGCTTCTCTTTTGTTGTTTTAAATACGTTCAAAAATATACATATTGATGTCAGAGAGGCAGGGAGAGGGAGAGAGACAGAAACATCCGTGACGAGAGAGAATCACTGACCGGCTGCCTCCTGCACGCCCCCCACTGGGGATTGAGCCCACAGCCCAGGCACGTGCCCTTGAGTGGAATCCAACCCCGGGACCCTTCCGTCCGCAGGCGGACACTCTGTCCACGGAGCCAGGCCGGCCAGGGCCACGAACTGCTTCTCGGCTGAGGCTGAGCTGGGCCGGAGCCCGGGTCTCACGCCTCCTGCTCTTGGACGGCCCCCGCCCAGGGCTCCAGGCCCCAGAGGAGCCTCCTCCCGGGCCTCTTGGGGAAGAGGCGACAAATCTGGTTCTCCGATTCCACTGAGCCACCGCTCCTGGGGGCCAGGTGTGACGCGCTCACCTCACCCACATCAGGAACCAGAGATGCTATCGCCCTGACACTCACCCCTCCTGCGTGTGGCTTTTACTGGCCGGCCCCGCCTTTCCTGCGGGCCGAGGGGCCCTCCCAGGCCGCCAGAGCCCAGCAGCCTTGCGAGGGGGGCGGGAGGGGGGGAGAGGCTGGACCGGACGAGGGCGGTGCCGACCCCCCAGGCCGCCCTGCTCTGGCGTCAGGAGAGAGGGCCTCGGACCGGGGCGCCCTGGCAGCCGGGGCCGGCAGAGAGTTGGAGGCTGACCCAGGGTCCGAGAACCTGCAGAAGAGCTGAAAGCCACGCTCACACGGGGACGTGTGGCTGTGTGTGTGGTTGTGTGTGTGCATGTGCTTGCATGTGCGTGTGGCTCTATGTGTGTGCTTGCATTTCCTGAGGGCAGGGTCCAGGTTGCATCGAAGCTTCAAAGCAAACTTTACAAGCCCGGGAGCAATGTGCCCTCTCCCCTTGCCCATTTTACAGAGGCAGAAACCAAGGCACAGAGAGAGGAGGCGTCTCACAGCCCTGATAGGCAGGAGGCGGAGGGGTACTCCTATTACAGCCCCCTTTGGGGCTCAGAAATAGTCCCTGGGGAGTTCAGAGGGCATATCTATGCCATCCCCTGTCCTGGGATTTTGAGGGTGGCCGGGCCTGAGGGAGACTGGGCTCACTCCGGACAGAGGAGGGTTAAGTTAAGCTACCACCACCTCCAAGAGCTCCTACCACCACCACCATCACCACCATCGCCATTACCACCACCATCACCGCTTCCACCAGCACCATCACTGCCACCATCAGCACCACCATCAGGTCCAGCACGGCCATCGGCCTGGGATCCGCCTTAAAGGCCAGCTCTGCTTCTCCCTCGCCCTGTAGTCAGGGTCCTCCTGACTCTGCCGTAGGAGCCAGGGTACCCGGCCCCGGCATCACCTAGAACCCGGAGGGAGCTGCTGCCCGAGGGCAGGTGAACACCGGCGTCCGCGCTCTAAGGTGGGGGGGGGGGGGTGCTGAACTGAAAGGCCCACAGCAAAAGCCCCCCCCTGACCTGACCCCCCAGAAGATTTCCTCAGAGACAGGGGAGCATGCTGAGCCTCCTCCCTCTCCACACACATGTGCTGATCCTTCTTCAGTTGACCCCCCCTCCCCCAGCACTGAGTGAACCCTGAGTACGTCCTTCAGGTATCAGAACAAATTCCATCTTGCAACAGCCTGAGGGAGGGAGGGAGGAGTCTGGTCCCTGCTTTATAGCTGGGGAAACAAAACCACAGAGAACGTCAAATAACTTGTCCGAGGTCAGACGCCTAGCAAACGGCAAGGTCAAGCTGTGCCCCCTGGCACCCTCCCAGCAGAGCCCACGCTCTTAACCACTGTACGACCCTGCCAGGTTGGAGAAGCGAGGTGCGGGGCAGAGAAAACCCCCAACGGGCAACCCCCTGCGAACGACTGATCTCTGTCTCATTTCGTCGCTGCCTTCTCTGAGCCTGGCACTGGGCCTGGTACCCAGCAGGGGGCCCAGGAAGTGCAGAGTGCGTGAATCAACAGATAACTTTGGCCTCCAGAGCCACTTGGGAGGGTGCTCGCTGAAGCTGTCGTTATTCTTCCGGCCAACAGAGGGCAGCATGTATACCACGGCGAGACCTTCCTCTCCCTGCCAGGAAGAAGGAATCAGGAGGAGAAGGAAGAAACACTTTGTGGCAGGCGTGAACACGGATATGGATTAAAAACAAACCGAGACCGACACCGGGTCTCACCACGTGATGGGACACCCCTGCTGGTGTTCTTACTTTGATGGCGGAGGGAACTGAGGTCACCCAGCAAGGGAGCAGCAGAACCAGGCTCAGGATCCAGGTCTCCTGGGCTCTGTCCCCTGAGGGAATGGGAGAGAGAGAGCTGACAGGCGAGAGCACAGACCCAGCCTCCCTTGCCTGCCAGGACCAGGTGGGCTCCAGAATAGAGGCGGGAAGTTGCCAACCAGGGGCAGCCCTTTATGCACATCGTCAGGTTGCCCCCTGGTGGCTGTCACTAGCACGGTCACTGCTTGGTCCATCCATCAGCCAATGGAAGGCACCTCCACCTTACTGGACTAGGCCTGGCCTCGGGCTGCTGGGAAGACAGGAAAGGGACCAAGAGAGTCAGGTTCCAGTCCCTCCAGGGTCTTCCCGTTCAAAGGACGAGGGGCAATGGCCCCTGGAACAACACAGAGAGCGAGGGAGCCTGCGCTCCGAGGACCCCAGCCAGTGGCCACGCTGTGCGCCCAGCTCCGTGGTCAGAACTGTGAGTGCCCACGTCACCCTACGGGGAAGGCACCCATATGCTCCCCGCTGACCGTTAGGAAACTCAGGCCCGGAGACAGGCCATCACTGTGCTCACGGCCACACAGTTAGGAAACAGAGGGTCCGGGACCTGAACCGCACCCCGGCAGATTCCACGGCCCCGTGTGGTCACGGCTGCGGCGCTGGGCACGTGTGGTCCGCTCAGACTGGAGTGGTCTCACGAGGCTCCTGTGGGGAGGGGGGCCCCCATCTCAAAGGCCAGACCCAGCTCCTCCTGTGGTTGCATCACCCGCGGATGATGACAGTCGCCACCACAGCAAACACCATCGGTTAAGCCTCCGGTGCTGGACGCGGTGGTTTCCATGCTGTCCGTGGGCCACTGGTTCATTCATTCGCTTCGCGGACACTCGGCGGGCATCTCCCGTGCTCCTGCGCTGTGGGTGTGGGGATCACAACCGTGAACGAAGCAGAAAAGCATTCCTGCCTTCGAGAAACGTGTATTCTGGGCAAGGGAGACAGGTCATGAGTTGAATAGGTAATTCCAATATTTCGTGTGTCGGGCGGCGGTAACTTCTGGAGGAAAATTCAGTGGGGAAGAAGGATGGAGCACGTTTGGGGAAGGGGGTGGAGTTTTAACCCATGTGGTCAGAGAGGGTTCTCCGGGGATGGCACTGGAACGGGAAGCTGAAAGAGGGGGAGACGTGAGCCCTGGGGGGGCCTGAGGGAAGACTGGAACAGAGAGTGCAAAGGCGCTGAGGCCACTGTCTCCTTGGTTCCTCTCGACGGGTCTTGAGTTATAAGCCACTGCTCCCATTGCATAGATTCCCCCGAGTGAGGGAGCACTTCCCAAGTCTGGTAGAGAAGAGGCAGGGCAGGTAGAGAAACTGAGGCCCAGCAAGGTCATGCCCAAGGTCACTCAGTGAGTCCGTGCAGAGCTGGGACTCAGACCCTGGTCTTCTGCCTCCCATGCTAGGGCTCATTAAAAGTTCTCTATTTTAAAGGGATACACCCCATCCGGCACCCTCAGAGATTAGTGTCCCCAAAGACCTAGGGCAGGAAGCGGGCTCCAGAAGGACTAACCAACCAAGGAGAGGTGCCGAGTCCCAGCCTGGTGGACCAGGGTCGGAGTGAGTGGCCGTGGCCAGCCTGGTGGACCAGGGCCGGAGTGAGTGGCCGTGGCCAGCCTTGGTGGGACTACAGGCATCAGAACGGCCCTGCTGCGTCAGCCGGTGTCCCCCAGGAGAGCTCTCCTACTTAGAGGGGGCCCACACCCCACCCCACTGGCAAGGAGAGGGGCTAAGGGACATCCGTGACTCATCTTAACCGGACCAGCCTCTGCCAGAAACCAGGTCAGGCTATGGTTGGGGTCAGAGGTCAGCCTGGATCTGAGGTCTGTGGTTGGATCAGGGTCAGACAGACCAGAGCTGGGGTCGATCTGTGGCTGGCATCAAAAGTCACTGTGTGGCCAGGTCAAGAGCCAGGATATGGTTTGACTGAGGGGTCAGTCTGAGACAAGCACAGAAGTCAGCCTGCATTCAGATCAGGGTTCCGCTCGTCAGCAAAGTTAAAGACCAGACGGGCACAGTCTCAACGAGCGTGAGCTGTTTGTGTGATTCTCGCTTTGACCCCACCATAGTGCAGCCCATGCCACTTAGCCCCAAAGCCCAGCTGTTTAACCATCACAATTTGCCCAGCATGGGGCACCAGGAGCTTAGCTCAGGCCCACGTGGGCAGAGATGAACCTGCAGACCTTTGATGTACCAACCAAGCCCCCCAGCCAGGGCAAAGACAAGCTTTTCGCGGGCCCTTGTTGCCCGTTCAAGTAGCACCAAAGCTCCGGACCTGCAGCCTCACTGCCTGCCCCTCGCTTGCTTCTCTGTGTGATATTAGCAGGTTCCTCAATCCATGCCTCCGTCTCCTCACCCGTAAAGATGGAGAATGGTATCGCTTACTCCAGGAACTGTGAGGGTTAACTAAGGGCAGAGTGTGGGCCTACTGTGTGCTGGCCCCTGGCTTCCTCTCGTTCTTCCAAAGGTCCAGCCCCTGGCCCTGCCCACAGACCGAAGGGCTGCGCAGAGACTGACGCCTTCCTGGGGGCTGGCCCCGCCCCTCCCGCTGCCTCAGAGCCTTGCCCACACAGGGGTCCCACCACACGGCCCTCAATCAATACAGCTCCCTGTGGCTTTGGGGTCTCAACCACCAGCCGTGAGAGCTGGGCTGCCCAGACCACAGGTCCAGCTGGGGCTGAGAGCCAGGGGAGGTGACAGGGGTGGGGAGAGTCTGAGCGGGTTCCCAGGCCACTGCTGTGGGTGCCCTGCAGGCCTTTCCAGGGACACCAGTCCCAGGAGGTGGGGGTGGGGGGAGGGCAGGGCTGTGGGGAGGCAGAGGGCAGTGGTTCTGCCACCCGTCTCAGCTGTGCCACCGCCTTGATGGGCAACCTTTGCCAAACCACTTCTCCCCGAGCCTCATTTCCTTCTGTAAAATGGGGCTGGGGCAGCCCCTGCCACCTCCACCTCAGAACCATTATCAGGGAAAAGCATCGGGGCTCTGTCTGATCGGGTCCTGAGGGCTGGGCCCTGTGCTACCTGCTTTACATGTGGCGGCTCATGACAGCCCATTTTACAGATGAGGAAACTGAGGCTGATAGGTCCCTAAGAGCTTCCTCTTTGGGGAGGTCAGTTTAATTGTGAAATGAGGCTCAGGAAAGGGGCCAGCCTGGCCTAAAGGACCCCGAAGGAGCCCAGGTCCCAGGTTTAGAAGGAAGTTATCTCCTTCCCAGACCTAAACCTCAGCAGAGACCTCGCCCTCCCCTCCCAGGCCCTTCTGTTCCCTGAGAGTCGCTGTGGGGCTATTTTTTTTTTTCACTTTGTGTTTTTCAAGACTGTCACCCAAGGGGCAACGGGGACCTTCTCTGAGAACGCTGGCTCCTACCCTTCCCCCCGCCCCGGCAGGCCCGGTGTCCCTCAGACCAGGGGCATCTCCCCGTGGCTGTGGCCCCAGCAGCTTCTCTGGGGGAACGTGCTGTGAGGCCCCCTCCCCACCCAGCTGCAGGGCTGCCGGAGCTTGGACCACCACGGCCTCGGCCCAGAGCAGGGCTGGCTCACCCCCTCATCCACCCGCTTTTCTGCAGACCCGTCCGGGGTGAGGCTGGTGCCCAGCCCCAAACCCACCGCGGCAGGGCTTCCCGGGAAGGCAGCGTCTCCCGGGCACTGGCTCTAGAGAGGACCCTGTCCCAGACCCCTCCGCTCCCTCGGCATAAATCCCTGTCACCCCAGGATGTATGGGTTCAGGGAGACCCACCCTGAACCATGACACTGAAGGAATAAGGGACAGGGGAGGTGTGGCTAACTACTGCTCTTTTTTTATTTTTAAATATATTTCATTGATCTTTTTACAGAGAGGAAGGGAGAGGGATAGAGAGCTAGAAACATCGATGAGAGAAAAACATCCATCAGCTGCCTCCTGCACACCCCCCACTGGGGATGTACCCGCCACCAAGGTACATGCCCTTGACCGGAATTGAACCCGGGACCCTTCAGTCCGCAGGCCGATGCTCTATCCACTGAGCCAAACCCATCATGACAAATGGCTGCTCTTTATTCAACCCTAATGAACGTGCGGTGCTGCCCTGAGCACTTTGAACACACCAGCTCATTCTCATCCCAAACACGCCGATGGGCTGGGTGCTGTGATTCTTCCAACTTTATAGATGGTGGAAGCAGAGGCTCCGAAGGTTAAGGAACTTACCCGGGGTCACCCGACTAGAGACTAGAGGGGCCGGGAATAGAACCCACTTGCTCCATCGGCCCCTCAGCATGGCCCAGCGCCCTTACCTAACCCCTCGTTACCCTGACACAGCCAACCTACCCTCAGGGAACACGGCCCCACCCAGCAAAGGGGCAGCGCTGGCCGGGTGGGTGGCCGGAGGGCAGTGTGTGCCCTCACCACTCCCCCCCGCCCCGCGAGCCCTCCCTCACACCCTTCCCCCCTCGGACCCGGACTCCCTGCTCCCGGAGCGGGGCGATTTGGGTCCCCTCACACCCTCCCATCCCCTCCGGAGCTGGGCTCTCCGCCCAAACGTCCCCTCCGGATTCTCTGTGCCTCCCATTCCCCGGCCATCGCGTTTCTATTATTCATTTCTCAGTGGGTGTGGGGGCCGTCGGGAGGCCCCGGGGACCCGGGAGTGCCTGGACGGGCACGGGGCCAGGCCTGGCCTCTGTGTGGACACTGATGCCTTATCAGGGCTCCGAAAGGCCAGCCTCCTGGAGCCCTGGGCAGCGTGCGGCCACTGTGGTCAGTCCTGGGGCAGGAGCCAGTGTCCGAGGCCACTGCTTGCCCTGGCATCAGCTCCTGGTCGTCAGAAAAGGCTGGGAGAGGAGGCACTGGAGGCAGGTGACCCCCGAGGGGCCCCCTGTTACCCAGCAACCACAGGGACAGGCAGGGATAGCCCTCGGTGGAAGCCACACTGCCCCCCGCCCCCACCCCACCACATACACATCATCTCCCTGCCCTCCTTCCCTCCCTGCCCGGCCCCGAGTCATGGAGCTGCAGGAGGGAAGGCAGGAGGACCCAGGATCTGAAGCTCTGAGTGTTAACAGGGCTCCTCCGAGGGGCTCGGCGCAGGGAGAGGATGAGAAGGGCTGTGACTCTTACCCTGTGTGTGTATATATATATATATATATATTTTTTTTTTTTTTTAGGAAGTAAAGCCCCTGAGTATGGTATCTTTTGTATTCTCTTCCCAAGATAACTGAGACCACACTGTATAGGTGTGCGTGCCTTCCAACATGCACACGTGCTTTCTGTAAAGCAGAATCGTTCTGCCTGAGTTGCCCTGTGATCAGCGTTTCTATTCCGCGGCTGTGTTGGTGATGGCTCCCGATGAGCGCATTCTGACATCACTGGATTCTGTCGGACCTCTGCCTAGCACTCCGCCGCATGGCTACCCCCTGACATGCCCACCATTGCCTTCTGATGGGCATGCCACTTCGCTCCAGGCTGTTGCTGTTGCTGAAATGGTCAGGCCTCCCTGGACCTCTGAGGGAGTGAGGCCAGTTTGGTGGGGGTGGGAGCATAAGGCGGGTGGTCAGAATGCAAGTCCTGATCCCTCCCCACACACAGGCCCGTGACCCTTCCTCCTGGGTGACCCTTCCTCCTGTCAGGCTGCCAGGGACTCAGCCGGCTTCCAGGGACTGCCAGTAAGCAGGTGTGCTCCTTTGTCTGCTTTCAGAATCGTGTTGACCACGGCAACCACTGCCCTGGTTTGGAGTGAGCTGAGAGGCAATTTCCCTGCTGTTGCTCCCCAACCCCTTGCCCCCTGCCCCTCGGCATTCTTCCTGCAGCAGCGCGGTCACTCGGGGGGAGGGGGTGTTACCCCAGGACCTTATACAGCCCTGGCCAGTGTCAGAGGCCAATCCGACAAGTGGGGGGTGGGGCGGGGGCTGCCAGGCACAGGGAAGCCACTCACCTGCCTTTCTGCCTAATCGTGCCAGACTGGTGCGAACCCAAAAGCTCTAAACTTAAAGCAGGAAATTTAGATCTTCTGTTGACTTCTGTGACAGTATTAGCCCTGTTTTGACCTTCCATTGACTTATGACACACCAGCCCTGTTTCTTTAACAATACCTAGGCCTAAGAATTTAAATTATCTAGTGTTTTTTTTTTCTTTTATTATATTTAAAGAAATGTTTTTATTGATTTTAGAGAGAGAAGAGGGAGAGGGAAAGAGAAGCATTGATCTGCTGCCTCCTGCAGGCCCCCTACTGGGGAACAAGCGCACAACCCAGGCTCAAGCCCACAACCCAGGCCTATGCCCTGACCAGGAATCAAACTCGGGGCATGTGCCCTGACCGGGAATCAAACCTGCGACCTCTCAGTGCCTGGGACGATGCTTAACCACCAGTGCCACACCAGCCAGGGCTGTTTTTCCCCCAACTCACATGTTGTATTCTTCAGCCCCACGATGGTGTCTGTGGGGAAGCAATTATAAGGGAAGAGAAAACTTTGGCTTCCGTAGACACTTCATTCCAAATGATAAAAGATAATTTAAGTTACAGTTTTTCCACCTTATATACGAGGGGTTACTAGTGCCTCCCCATTTAAATATATTTTATTGCTTTTGTACAGAGAGGAAGGGAGAGAGAGAGTTAGAAACATCGATGATGAGAGAGAGTCATCGATCAGCTGCCTCTTGCACACCCCCTACTGGGGATATGCCCGCAACCAAGGTACATGCCCTTAACCGGAATCAAACCTGGGACCTTTCAGTCCCCAAGCCGACACTCTATCCATTGAGCCAAACTGGTTTTGACTAGTGCCTCCCCATTTAATGATACCAGCTAGTCACTCACTTCAAGCCCCACCTGGTCAGACAGCCAGTCCTTAGAGGACAAGGTTCCATGTCCTTGACATCTGTTGTTTGCCATCACCTGTTGTCCAAGTGTTCTATTGATCCTAATTCCTTCGTTGCAGTCCATGAATTTACTCTAAGCAGGAAGGAACTTATCCTATACAATAAAAGTGCTATATGCAAATCGACCCAACAGCAGAACGACTGGTCACTATGACACACACTGACCACCAGGGGAAAGATGCTCAAGGCAGGAGCTGCCCCCTGGTGGTCAGTGTGCTCTCACAGGGGGGAGCACCTCTCAGCCAAAAGCCGGGCTGACAGCCGGCGAGTGCAGAGGCCTGCCTCCGAGGCAGTGCTAAGGGTGACTTCTGTGATGATATTAGCCACACCCAGCCAAGAGCATGTGCCCTAGAAACGGAGAATTCATGTGGTGGAGGGAGAGGAGGAGGGAGGTAAAGATGGGGAAGGGATGGGGGCCTGAGTGGGGGACCAGGAACCTTTCCTTTGCCCCCCCGAAAACTTTGCAGGAAAAAGAGTAGTGGGAGGAGGGCAGCGTGGGGACCCCTGGGACCTTGGTCCCCACAGGTCACAGGGAAACAACCTCGGGCCATTTTTGTGCAACCAGCCTACTGTGTGCAACCAGCCTACTGTGTGCAACCAGCCTACTGTGTGCAAGGCACCGAGTGTTCTTTAACGTGTATGTGCTCTCTGCACATGAACCCACGTTCCGGAAACAGAATCCCGATCGTAAGCGGGCAGCACCCAGCTGGCTCGGAGACACAGCTTCCCAGGCCCCCCAGAGACTCTCACTGGGCACGGCTGGGGTGAGGCCTGTGCACCTGTCTGTGAAAAGTTTCCAAACTCAAGACCTTTCACTCCAACCAAACTGTGTCTTCTGGAGGCGTGGGAGGTCAGTGAGGCGGGGGTCCGGAGGAGATGAGGACGCTGAGCCAGCGGGACCCAGGCTCCTGACTTCTCCTCCTGAGGTGCCGTCATCCTCATCTACCCTCTGCAGACTGTAGTCTCCCAGGTGGAAGATGTTTCAATTGATTGTGAAGATATTTCAAGTGACCAGGCTTTTCTGAATCTTGAGGAAAAGCAGTGCTGGTTAAGCTAAGACAAACTGCCGATTATAAAATGTATCTCACTTTCAGAGATGTTAGCGCTGAAACCAACATGCCCCTGAGTTGAGCATCTTCTACCTGGTGGTCAGTGTGTGTCATAGCGACCGGTCGTTCCGCTGTTCAGTTGATTTGCATATTACACTTTTATTATATAGGATAAGTTCCTTCCTGCTTAAAGTAACCAGAGTAAATTCGTGGACTGCAATTAAGGAATTAGGATCAATATGGCACCTGGACAATCGTGTGTTCTAGAATCCACCACACAGGGGTATTTTGGGGATGCCCAGCAGTGGCATCAACAGCTCTTAGGGGCATCTTCTTACCCTCTTCCCCTGACTCCCCCGCCCCCAGGAGCTCTGGCCCCAGCCCAGCTCTCTAAACCACTCTCCCTGCTCCCCGCCCCCGCCCTTCGGCTGCCTTCTCTCAGACATGCACACCCCAGCCCAGGGCCTTTGCACAGGCTGTGCTTCCCTTTCCTCCTCAGCCTGCACATCCCGGAGAATACACCGCAGTGGCCACTTCCCAGGAAGGCCTTCCCGGGCCGCCTTTGCTAGTGACACTCCCTAAAGCATTACTGTTCGGCGGTCTCACAGCGTGTCCATCGTGCTGGTCTCAGCTTCAGTCTCCCCTTGCGCGTATGAAAAAGTGATGGATGTTGGTCTTCCTGACTGACGGTGAGCCGTACACGTAGGGACTGGCTTATGGGACTTGCTGTTGAATCCCTTGTGCCCAGGACTGCCCGGCACACAGGACACTACATGTGTGCCTCCGGGGTGCAGTGCCTCTTAGGGCCAAAGTCACCGAGAGCCGCCGGCAGAGAGCTGAGGCTGAGTGGTGCCATCTTGCATCACGGTCGCATGCTGGCCTCGCTGGCTTGGTCATGGGGGGCGGGGGGCAGTGGGTGCGGTGCCTGCACGACAGTGGCTGCTCTGCCCCAGCTTCCTCCCTGAGCCTCAGCCCGGCCTGATTGCTCAGCTGCTCTGTGGCACTGGGTTCTGCTTTCCTGCCCCTCCCCGCCCACCTCCACCTGCCACTCACTCCGGAAACCAAGCAGAGACAAAGGCAAGAGGTGCAGACCACCCGCCAGTCTGTCCGCCGCGCCGGCAGGAGAGGAGGCGCCCAGGAGCTAACCGAGAAAAGACGATTCTGGAAAAACACATGGGCAGGGGTCTGGGATTTGGAGTCAGGGCCGTCTGGACCTGCATCACTGCCCAACAAGGGGCAAGTTTTTTCAACGTCTCTGCGCCTCGGTTTCCTCACCTGAAAAATGGGGAGAGTGAGGGCAGCCTTGCACAGTAGTCTCGGAGGTCACACGGGTGGCGGGCAAGGCCAGGCGTCACCTCCATCAGCACCGGTGACAGGGAAGCCCCATGCACACGGTCCCACAGGGCCAAAGGGCTATTGTTTCCTCCTGTCCGAGGGGGTCAAGGTCTCCCCTCCCCCCTCTCTCCCTCCCCCCCCCCCCCGGGCCTGCTGAGCGCTCATGACCCGGCTGCCCTCATCGACCTGGCTAGGGCACCCTGGGGATCCTCCTCTGCGTGGACAAGGCACCCTCTGCCCCCGGGTGGCTGCCCTTTGCCAAGTTCACGGTCTGGAGCAGCCGGCCAGCTGGGCCTCCTGCTAATGAGCACCTCGCCCTGCTCAGACCGGCTCCTCCCGCCCGCCATTGATCCCTGGCCTCCCCCGGGGAAGCTCTCTCCTCCCCCACTGCCTCTCCGAGGCAAGGCGGCTGCTGTCACCACCCGCTCTGTGCTGTCCTTGTCTCTGACTGGGCCTCGTCTGCAGCCCCGGACCCCAGCTGTGCCCCCTCTGCTGTGTGTGCTTCAGGGCCAGGGCTGCGGGCAGATGGTCTGCGTTCCAGTCTCGCCGTGGCCCCTCCCTAGCCATCATGGACCAAGTGTGTGTGCCCATCCTCCCCAAATTCATACATTGAAGCCAGAACCCCCAGTGTGGCTGTGTTTGGAGGTGGGGCCTCTAAGGACGTAATTAAGGTTAAAGGAGGCCACAAGGCTGGGGCCCTGACCCAATAGGATCCGTGCCCTCATGAGAAGAGACGCCAGGGAGCTCCTTCTCTCTCTGTCCACGTGTGCGCAGGGACAAGGTCACGGGAGCACACGCGTGTGATGGTGCTGCCCACCAGACAAGAGAAGAAGCCTTAGAATAAAATCCGACGCACAGCACGGGTGTCTTGGACTGAGGCCTCCAGAACAGGGAGAAATAAATCTCTTGTTTCGGCTGCACACCAGTGGCACTTTGTTACAGCAGCCCGAGCAGGCTCAGACACGGCCCTTAGCCTCCCCGGGCCTCAGCTTCCTTACATGTAAAGTGGACCGTGAATGCTGGCTCGGTAGGGCCGCGGTGGGGCTCCACGTGTGGAGGCTGTAACGCGTGAGGAAACGGCGCTGTATTCTGCGTGGGGCCCACACCAGCAGTGATCATCTCTCTGCCTTCCCCCAAACGCACCCTGCACCCAGAATGCCCTTCTCCTCTCCCCCCGGGACCCGGGTCCTTCCACTCTGCTAGTCCATCAGTGGGCCCGCGCTGGGGCCCTGCCCCCTCCCTGTCTCCCAGAGCAGCTCAGGCCCTCCCTGCACAGGGAGCCTGGACCCTTTCCCTCCCCAGAGGGGTGTGTCCTGTCCCCACAGCACACACCGGCTCGGCTATGCCTCAGTGTCTCCGTTTCCTCCTTCCCCAGGAGCCACGTGCAGGGCCCAGAGCACAGGGGGAGCTGGAGGGCAACAACACCCCCGATTCCACCACCGGAGACGTGCCCCAGGCTAGTCCTTCCACGCGCACATGCCCCCTCCACTGGGTCTGACGACTGTGGGAAGAGCTCCTGGCTCTGTTTCTGCCAATCACAGCGACGCTCAGTGTTCATGGACACACCGTGTCGGTCCCTGAGTGCACAGTTCTGCCAGCTTCCTTCGGAGGGTGGCACGGCAGCAATGCCCACGCGGCGAAGGGAGGAGGAACCCTGGGCTCCGCCAGGTGAGGAGACTGTGGAAAATGACGAGCTGGCATGGGAGTTCCATGAGGCTGACGCCGGAGCCCACCCTCCACCTCCACCCTCCACCCAACCGCCAGGGTGACCTCTCTCCCAGGCCAGAGCTCAGCCTAGAATGTTCTCAGTGTCTTGGCCCATCGCTGAGCTTCTGCAGGAGCGCTGTCTCAGCTGCCTTTCACGTCCCTTCCCTCCTCAGCCTTCACCCCAGAGGCGTGAGAAGCTGCCTTGGGGCGTTCATTATGCGAACACAAGGTGGGGGGGCTGCTGAGGACACCAGCCGCCCATCCCCGAGCACCCCTTCCCACCGAGAGCTGGGTTTCCCCTGAGGAACTGGGGGGCTTCCTCCTTGCTGACACCAACCCTGAGGTAACTGACCAGATCTTCCCTTTTCGCCCTGGCGGCCGGGAAGCTCAAAGTCAAATTTAGCACCCAACTTGAGCAACTGTCTTGCCTTATGGGGTCCTTCTCCTCTGCGAGCTTTGCCTCTATTTCTATTTCTATGTTACTATTTCCTGACTCTCCATTTTGACCCTTCCTTCCTTCCTTCCTTCTTTCCTTCCTTCCTTCCTTCCTTCCTTCCTTCCTTCCTTCCTTCCTTCCTTCCTTCCTTCCTCATCATGGGCTAGGTTCCTGCCCTGGGAGTCTGCTCTAGACCAGGGAGGTAGACACCTGAAACATCTATCTATATATATAAAAGCCTAAGTGACCATTTGGTGGTTCAACCAGTAGATATGATGCACACTGACCACCAGGGGGGGCAGACGCTCAACACACAGGCATGGAAACCTGGAACAGACCGATGAATCTCAGAGAGAAGGGGGGGCGGGAGGGAGAAGGTAGGAAAAGATTAACCACAGCTCTTATATGCTTACTAGAGGCCTGGTGTGGGGATTGGGCCGAATCCATGCACTGGGCCTCCGACACACCCCCAGGAGTCCCGGATTGCAAGAGGGCGAAGCCTAGGCAGAGGGACCCCATCGGTGCACGGATTCATGCACTGGGCCTCTAATATGCATGTAAGATCTTTAGTTAATCCCTTCCCTGTGGCAGGAGTGCATAAGCCACGGCCTCACCCCTTCAGGGCTTCAGGAAGCCTTCCTGGGGGCACCGTCCTGAGCTGAGGTCTGAGGGTGCGTGGAAATCCCTGGTAAGGCACAGGGATCAGAGGGTGGCAGCCGAGGGACCAGCCAAAGCCCTGCAGTGAGAGGGGCTTGCCCTGGAGGGACGGCGGGGGGAGGGCCCGGGGCCCAGAGCTCAGAGCTGCAGGGGCGGTCGAGGAAGTGTGCCTGCCTCACAGGGCCTTGCGGGTCTGACTGACCAGCTTGCAGTTCATCCAGAGCAGAGGCAAAAATGCTATGGTTATGTGCAATTGGGTGCATGCTTCTGTGATAGTTATAACCCCCTGATGAAATGGGAACTTAGACGGCAGAGCCACGCCGACAGGGGTGAGTCTCCGAGCCTGTTTTCTTCCTGGGGGAGCAGCAAGCCGCCTCCGTTAGGGGAAATGGCGGTCTGCCCAGGTGTGGTGGGTGTAGGAGAAAATCAGATGCTGAGAGGGGGTGGGAGGTGGGGCCAGGGGAGGCATCTCCGAAAAGGGAAACCCAGGAAAATCCTAGTGCCGGTTCCACTTATGGTCGTGAGCGAGTCCCATCACCCCTCTGGGCCTCAGTTTCCCTCTGAGGATGACCCCGGGGGGCTCCATGAGGGCCCCACCCCATCAGAACTTTACGCCTCGATCGTGAAACTCGGAGCTGGTCAGATAGAGGCCCCCTCACAGCAGGCCTCTTCACCAAGTCCAAGATCAGGGTCCCCAGAGAGCCTCCACCCCCAGCCTCCCCCCAGCCCCTGACCCGCCCTCCCCACAAGTGGGGAATGGCGACAGAGAGTCGTGACTAAGCCATTAGGGCCCAGGCTCCATCACACATTTAACGATGTTGTGTTGCTTTAAAAGCCAGGCTGCAATCCTGCTCTCACGCTCCCTGGAGAGGGTCCTGCCAGGATCCAGAAGGACCCTGCAAGGGCAGCAGGGCCCGAGCCCCGCCACCACTGGGGGCAGGAGGCCTGTCGGCCTGTCGGCCTGTCGGCCTGTCGGCCTGCCCCAGCCCCCAGCCCCCAGCCCTGATCTCTCAGGCTGTGGGGTGAAGGTGGGGAGAATACCTTTTGGGTCAAACACCTCCAGAGTCCGCCTCACCGCCCCAGGGGACGGCCGCCTGGCATCGGACCTCGGGATATTGGATCAAGGCTGTGGGGGAGGAAGAAGTCTTCCTCCTGGAGCTGGCTCTGGCTATCGCTGGCGTGTGACTTGGGGCAGGTCACTTCTCATTTCTGAGCCTCAGTTTTCCAATCTGTAAAATGGCCTTCTGATAAGCAGATTAGACAATGAGGAGACTTATTGGGAAGGATCACAGGGAGAGGGAGAGGGTAGGCAGGACTCAGCCCCACACCTCTGCCCTGCCCAGGTATAGGGTAGGAGGGGCCTGGGGGCGGATCCTGAGAGGTGGCAGCTGAGCAGCACATCTCCAGGGTCAGGGCAGTGGGGTCCCGTCCCCGTGTCCCGCCTCACTGTGCTGTGGGAAGTGCTGTCTTCACATGAGGGAGTGCTGATTCTGTCATGGGAGCCCCTGGAGACCCGGCCCAGGGCAGAGTCCCCAGTGAGGATGGGGGAGGGAGGGTGGCCCACCACCAGGCCAGGAGAACTCCAGCCCGGCCGCGCCTGGGGTCAGGCTGGGAAGGAGCTGGACCAGGCCTCACTCTGCGGACAGAGCCGGGCACCAACAGGCTGGGCCAGCGGAGTGGGGCCGGGTCTCGGAAGGTTAACTGGCTGTGGCTGACCTGGCAGATCAGAGCTGGGAGAGCCCGGAGCCCAGGGCTGTGGGGGTACTGGTGAGCAAGCCTGGAACCAGTGCCCCCCACTCCCCCCCCACACACACACACACACACACACTCCCCCAGGCCCTCTGACCAGCGGGATTTTCCGCCCTCGGCTTGCCTGTCTGGCCCTCCCTGGGAGACTCTTACTTCTCCATTCCCCAGCGGGCTGCCCAGAATGTGGCAGGAGAGCAGCCCCCCGGCTGGCCTGTGGGTCTCACCATCGTGGCCACACTCCCCCTGCCAAACCCCAGCCCAGGTTCCCCTTCTCGGAGTCACGGCAGAAGGAAGGCCCGACTTCCTGTGTCCCTTCCCCCAGCCTCCGCTCCCCCCGCACCTGTCCCCCTGCCCAGGCCTCCCTGGCCCAGCCTCGGGCAGCTCCCTGCACCCTCTCATGATAACATCCATGTAGCGAGCCCCTGTGCCAGGGACCGTGTTCAGTGCTTCCTGATTTAGCTCATTGAATTTCTATGGCAACCCTGTGGATGGATACATTTTTATTTCTATTTCTTAAATGTTTCTACTGAATGTTAGAGGGAGGAAGGGAGAAGGCAAGAGAGATGGAAACATCAACGATGAAAGAGAATCGTCAATCGGCTGCCTCCTGCACGCCCCCTACTGGGGATTGTGCCCGAAGCCCAGGCATGTGCCCTGACTGGGAAGCAAACCGTGACCTCCTGGTTCATGGCTCGATGTTCAACCGCGGAGCCACTCCAGCTGGGCTCCACTTCACAGATAAAGAAATTGAGGTCCCAGAGGTTCACCCCCATGTCCACAGCGGGTCAGTGGTGGAATACAATTCAATCCCTATTTGATCCCAAAGGTTCCTAGTAAAGAAAAAGCCTAGTTACCCCTCAGATCTTAACCTTTCTTGACAGTTCTCGAGTACCCAAACTGGGGAAGGGTGTTATGCCCATTTTGCAGGTGAAAAAGTGAGGCCAGAGAACAGCAATAGCACAAAACTCACACAGGTGGTCAGGCGGGCGGGAAGAGGGGAGCACAGGGGCTCCCGGGCAGGTCCTGGCTCCTGGCCCCCTGCCCCACCAGCCATAGAAGACGGGGCGTCACAGCCCTGGCCCCTCAGCCCGCAGCCGCTGCAGCCTGGAGGGCGGGCGGGGAGGCCCATGGCCGGCTGTGGAGGCAGAAGCCTCCCCCCGGGGTCTGGGGGCCACGCAGGGGGGCCCTCGGACACCTTTGGAAGGTTCCTTAATAGATTTTCCTTTAAAAGGCACGTTTCCTGTGTAATTACAAAAATAACACATGCTGGCTGTAACCGTTTCCTACTCGGCTGAGCTGGCTCTCCACCCCGCCCCCAGCCCTCCTCTGAGAGGCAGCCCTGCCAGGCAGCGGTTTGGTCTGGAGCCCTCCAGCCCTGTCCATGCTTAGTGAGACGTGCGTTGTTGTTGTTGTTGTTTCTCTCATATAAAAACCGTGGAAAATCACGTCTTTCAGTGACTATACCCCCAATACGAAGCAGACAGTAGCAACACAGTCTGACCTCATTGCTTCACTGTGTGTGTGTGCGTGTGCGTGTGCGTGTGTGTGTGTGTGTGGCGGAGGGGGGGTGTCCCTGGATTGTCCCGAATGTGGCCGCCCGGTGGATGGGCAGCCGTGTGCCTCCCTCCCGGTGGCGAAGCTCGTGGATTCTCCCACGTCGTGGCAGCTGAGGCCACAGCGCAGGCGCCGGCTCTGCCCTCAGCAGCCGAGGGGCCTTGGTCAGGTCCGTGTCTCTGAGGCTCAGTTTCCTCACCTGGAAAATGGGGATAAGAACAGAGGGCCCTTGTCGGCGTTCTGTGAGTTAACACGTACAAAGCCATTGGCACTGCCCGGCAGGTGGGCCGTGCCAGCAGCCATGCCAGTTCATTCTAGAAGGCGGAGGGCTGGCTCTCTGGGTTGGTGCATTTTTCAGTTTTTACAAATCTGCCTAATGAGACCACTAGTGCCCCTCAGGACACCAGTACCCCGTTAGGACAGTCCCCCCCTTCGGAAGGTTAGTCACTAGAACTGCAGGCACTCGATCCTTTGGGGCGCGCCCTGGACCTTTGTCTCTGGGACATGAGGATCCTGCAGCAGCCACAGTCCCCGGGGAGGGGGAGAGGTGTGAGGCCAATTCAGAGAAGTCAGCGTGTTAGTGCCCAGCCCAACACTGCGCCAGCCTTCATTCTAGCAGGGCAGGCAGAGAGCGGGGCGGGCAGAGAGCGGGCGGGCAGAGAGCGGGCGGGCAGAGAGCGGGGCGGGCAGAGAGAGCGGGGCGGGCAGAGAGAGCGGGGCGGGCAGAGGCTGGGGCGGGCAGAGAGCGGGGCGGGCAGAGAGCGGGGCGGGCAGAGAGCGGGCGGGCAGAGAGCGGGCGGGCAGAGAGCGGGGCGGGCAGAGAGAGCGGGGCGGGCAGAGAGCGGGGTTGGCAGAGAGCGGGGCGGGCAGAGAGCGGGGCGGGCAGAGAACGGGGCGGGCAGAGAGCGGGGCGGGCAGAGAGAGCGGGGCGGGCAGAGGCTGGGGCGGGCAGAGAGCGGGGCGGGCAGAGAACGGGGCGGGCAGAGAGCGGGGCGGGCAGAGAGAGCGGGGCGGGCAGAGAGCGGGGCGGGCAGAGAGCGGGGCGGGCAGAGGCTGGGGCGGGCAGAGAGCGGGCGGGCAGAGAGCGGGGCGGGCAGAGAGCGGGAGGGCAGAGAGCGGGTGGGCAGAGAGCGGGAGGGCAGAGAGGGGGAGGGCAGAGAGTGGGGCGGGCAGAGGCTGGGGTGGGCAGAGAGCGGGGCGGGCAGAGGCTGGGGCGGGCAGAGAGCGGGAGGGCAGAGAGCGGGGCGGGCAGAGAGCGGGGCGGGCAGAGAGCGGGGCGGGCAGAGAGCGGGGCGGGCAGAGAGAGCGGGGGCGGGCAGAGAGCGGGAGGGCAGAGAGCGGGAGGGCAGAGAGCGGGGGGGGCAGAGAGCGGGAGGGCAGAGAGCGGGGCGGGCAGAGAGCGGGAGGGCAGAGAGCGGGGCGGGCAGAGAGCGGGAGGGCAGAGAGCGGGGCGGGCAGAGAGCGGGGCGGGCAGAGAGCGGGCGGGCAGAGAGAGCGGGGCGGGCAGAGAGCGGGAGGGCAGAGAGCGGGAGGGCAGAGAGGGGGAGGGCAGAGAGCGGGGCGGGCAGAGAGCGGGAGGGCAGAGAGCGGGAGGGCAGAGAGCGGGAGGGCAGAGAGCGGGAGGGCAGAGAGCGGGGCGGGCAGAGAGCGGGAGGGCAGAGAGCGGGGCGGGCAGAGAGCGGGAGGGCAGAGAGCGGGGCGGGCAGAGAGCGGGCGGGCAGAGAGCGGGGCGGGCAGAGAGCGGGAGGGCAGAGAGCGGGGCGGGCAGAGAGCGGGGCGGGCAGAGCAGGGCGGGCAGAGAGCAGGGTGGGCAGAGAGCGGGAGGGCAGAGAGCGGGGCGGGCAGAGAGCGGGGCGGGCAGAGAGCGGGGCGGACAGAGAGCGGGGCGGGCAGAGAGCGGGGCGGGCAGAGAGCGGGGCGGGCAGAGGCTGGGGTGGGCAGAGAGCGGGGTGGGCAGAGGCTGGGGTGGGCAGAGAGTGGGGTGGGCAGAGAGCGGGGTGGGCAGAGAGCGGGGTGGGCAGAGAGCGGGGCGGGCAGAGAGCGGGGCGGGCAGAGAGCGGGGCGGGCAGAGAGCGGGAGGGCAGAGAGCGGGTGGGCAGAGAGCGGGAGGGCAGAGAGGGGGAGGGCAGAGAGTGGGGGCGGGCAGAGGCTGGGGTGGGCAGAGAGCGGGGCGGGCAGAGAGCGGGGCGGGCAGAGAGCGGGAGGGCAGAGAGCGGGGCGGGCAGAGAGCGGGGCGGGCAGAGAGCGGGGCGGGCAGAGAGCGGGGCGGGCAGAGAGAGCGGGGCGGGCAGAGAGCGGGAGGGCAGAGAGCGGGAGGGCAGAGAGCGGGGAGGGCAGAGAGCGGGAGGGCAGAGAGCGGGGCGGGCAGAGAGCGGGAGGGCAGAGAGCGGGGCGGGCAGAGAGCGGGAGGGCAGAGAGCGGGGCGGGCAGAGAGCGGGGCGGGCAGAGAGCGGGGCGGGCAGAGAGAGCGGGGCGGGCAGAGAGCGGGAGGGCAGAGAGCGGGAGGGCAGAGAGCAGGAGGGCAGAGAGCGGGGCGGGCAGAGAGCGGGAGGGCAGAGAGCGGGAGGGCAGAGAGCGGGGCGGGCAGAGAGCGGGCGGGCAGAGAGCGGGGCGGGCAGAGAGCGGGAGGGCAGAGAGCAGGGCGGGCAGAGAGCGGGCGGGCAGAGAGCGGGGCGGGCAGAGAGCGGGGCGGGCAGAGCAGGGCGGGCAGAGAGCAGGGTGGGCAGAGGCTGGGGTGGGCAGAGAGGCGGGAGGCAGAGAGCGGGGCGGGCAGAGAGCGGGGCGGGCAGAGAGCGGGGCGGGCAGAGAGCGGGGCGGGCAGAGAGCGGGGCGGGCAGAGGCTGGGGTGGGCAGAGAGCGGGGTGGGCAGAGGCTGGGGTGGGCAGAGAGCGGGGTGGGCAGAGAGCGGGGTGGGCAGAGAGCGGGGTGGGCAGAGAGCGGGGTGGGCAGAGAGCGGGGTGGGTAGAGAGCGGGGTGGGCTGGGGTGGGCAGAGGCTGGGGCGGGCAGAGAGCGGGGTGGGCAGAGGGCAGGAGGCCTTCTCCTGCTCACCCTCCTCTGGCCCAAGTTCATTTTACGGACTCTTGCAAACAACCTTAGAAAGTCAGGTCTGTCATTAGTTCCAGGTTAAAGATGAGGAAACCGGTTCAAAGTGGACACGTGTCTTGCTCAAGAACCTACCAGAACCTGGGCAGGCTGGAGATTTGTGTTTGATCTTCCGGGAGACAGCGTGGGGTAGCCTGCCTCCCCACCAGCACCACAGCACCCGCTGTGCCCCCAGCACCCTCAGCAGCCCTGCCCTCTCTGCCTGGGAGGTCACGGTGGAGCCAGGGGAGGAGCCAGCCTCAGGCTCAAGACCCTCTCCACCACCCACACCTGCCCCCCCCACCCCTCCCCGCAGCACCCCTCACCCCCTGCAATGGCGACAGCTGCGCCAGCCCCATTAGCACCATTTTCACTAACAGCTCTCAGGCCTGGCGGAGGGGTGGGGGGGGGGGGGATATTGATGGGCTCCACGGGGACATAGCCCTCTTTGCTACACGGGGGGGAGCCCTCCCACCCTGAGCCCTCAGTCAAGCCCAAGGCTCCCCCCTCCACACTGCCCTCCCAGCCCGGCCTGGGCACCGGGGGTCAGCCCCATAGCCTCAATGACAACCAAAGCCACCTCCTGTGAGGGGAGGCTCTCCATGTGCCGGGCAGCCCCGGGCGCCTACCTGTGAGCAATGTGTTTCACCCTCACAGCACGGCTGAGGGGTAGTAACTGTCCCCACTCGACAGCCGAATAAACGGAGGCTTAGATGGGCTTCCTGTGAGTGGCGTGGCCAGGAGATGCTCCCAGGAAACCCTGGTGAGGAAGCGGGGGCGGGGGGGAGGGCGGGGGGGGGGGCGGGGGAGGAAAGCCAGGGAGGGGTGAGCCAGCAAGCAAATCACCGCTCTGGACAACCGGAGCTTGGCCCCTGGGAGGCCTGGGAGATGGCGTAGAATATCCGTGAATTATCCAAACCAAAGGGTGGGGGAGCCGGGCCGTCTGTCCCCCAAGGGCCCCCCCCCAGGCCCCCCGAGGCCCCCCGAGGCCCGGGTTTCAGGCCCCAGCTTGCAGCCTGTCCTGCGGGCACCTGTCTCACATTCTGTCATTTGTAACGAGCAGCCCCGTATGCAGTAGGGAGGGCCAAGGGCCTCTTCCTTACCGAGGCTCACGGGTGACGTGGCTTGTCCTTGGCAGCATTTGAACCCAGGTCTGTCTGATCCCAGGCTTTCCTCCCCGGGGTAGGAATGGAACCGGGACCAGGGGCTGGGTCTGTCTGGTGCGGCTCTGCTCCACCCTCTGTCCTTTTCCGGGAAGATGCCGGCAGAGGCCCCGGTAGGCTCCCGTGTTCTCCAACATCCTCCCTCGCCCCCGTCCTGACTGTCGGGGTGCTGGGGCCTTAGGTTCATTCTGCCAAGGGGACGCTGGGACCCCCAGGGACAACGCAGACCAAAAGCAAAGCCCAGGTGAGTGAGTGAGTGAATGAATGAATGACTGAGTGAATGAGTGAAGGCAGAACTTCAACCGTGTCTCTTAGCAGCACCAGCCTCTCCCCTCCTCCCACCGTTCTATCCACCAAGCCCTGGAGCAAAGCCCCGTCACCACCTGCAGCCCACAGACAGCAAAAGTGTCACTTCACTTTGCATGTCACGTGCTTTTACATTTTTATTTTATTTTTTTTAGCTTTGCCCACATTTCAGATTGCAAAGCTTCACATGAAACCCCAAATGCTCAGCTTCTCTTGAAAAAGCAGAAGCTCTGGCAAAGCGCGCCCACCTTTCTGCACAGAGGCTGCCTGCCGCACGAGGTGTGAGCTCCCGCTTTGCCTCAGGCCCGGGCCTGCCAGAACTTAGGAGGGTCCTCCCTCCCCTCTCCTCCCCCTCCCCCGCCAGGCTCCTGCAGGTCAGCTCCTGAGCAGCCGCGGAAGAAGGGCAGGGCAGGGTCAAGGCCGGCACGGCCGGGGGCTGTCCCGGGAGTGGATGCCGACTCTAAGGAAAGCCATCTCGTGCCATTCTGCAGGGCTCCTCGGTGCCCAGCACTGTGCCGAGTCCAGCCGGCCGGTCACTCCCTAAGCGGGAGCTCCCGTTACCTTTGTCTCTGCCATCCCTGCTGCCCCGGTGGTCGGTGCCTCCCGAGAGACCTGGTGAGAGCCTACTGGGAGCCCCCCACCTTCGTCATGGAGCTGCCTCCTCCCAGACACAGCTGTGCTGGACCTCAGACCCCAGCCAAGGCCTGGGGAGAGCTTCGGATGTGCCCAGAGCAGTTAGAGTGACAAGGGTTGTCATAACACTCACATGCACCCACACCCACAAGAGCACCCACACCACTCTCTCCACTCCCACTCACACCCGCCCAGCCCCTCACACCCACAGCTGCACAGCCCGCCCTGCTGGGCCTGCCCCTCCTCCCCCTCCTCCCCCTGCTCCTCCCTGTCCCTGCGGCCAGCCAGGCTCCCAGCATGCCCTGCGGCCAGCCCCATGGTGCTCGCGTGGGCTCCCTGAAGCCACAGCCTGCCCCGACTCCCACAGCCAAATCGAGTCAAAGACCAATTAATATTCTGATACCTGTGGCCAGCCGAAGTGATGTAGAGCTGATGATTTCTTTTTCCATTTTACTCCAACTGTGGTTTTGTTTTTTCCCAGCCCTCCTTCGGTCAGTGGTTTTAGGGGCACTAAAGTTCACTTTTGTGGGTAACCTGCACTGTTAGCTGTTGATTTAATTAACTCAGCCTTTCTCTTCCTTGACCAGAGCACGGCCGGCCGGGCTGCCTCGCAGACACCCACTTGGACAGCCGACGGCTGGAGGCGTCTGGCGGGGGAGGCCTGTGGTCCCTGGCAGGCACTCGCCGCTCTGGCTGTCATCAGCTGCTCCGCGTTCCTGAAGCGCTTCAAGGCCATTTCCGCAGGAGGCGCAAAGGGGTTCTGCTCCCATTAAGCAGGTGGGGAAACTGAGACTCAGCGATGAGAACCCAATGGCCTAAGGCCAGGAACCCAGCAACAAGCAGAGCTTCTATTTTGGGGGAGGCAGTTTATTCCCCCAAAAGGTGTCTTTGAGGTCGAAGGCTGGAAGACACCTGAGATGCTCAGGAAGGACAGGAGAGGGGGGTTAAGGAAGATGCTAGTTGAAATCACACTCCTGAGCTGCTTCCTCAAATTGGAGCAGCCCAGTCTTTCCTCCTCTGAGAACTTTCCAGATTCTGAGCATGAACCAGAGCAGGTGAGGGAACAGTCAGCCCTCAACATGCAGCTACCCAAGGCCTCTGCCCAGTGGACGCCTCTGCTCCAGAGGCCCAGGGGCAGAGGGGCAGGATGCAGCAGGAGAGCAGAGCAGAGATCTGGAAAGGCTTGAAGAGCTGACCACCAGGCCAGCGAGGTGAAAGGAATGATGGGGAAACTTGCCATGTGACTTGGGGTGAGTCCCTCCCTGTCTCTGGTCCTCGGAGCGCACTGGGGACTAGTTCTCGGTGAGCAGGGACCATCGTTCCAGTCTGGGCAGCTTGTGTTTGAGGGAACTCAGGCTGCTGGACTGGAGAAGGAAGGGAAGGGAGGACTCTGAGCTTGGAGACAGACCCTCTCCTCTCCTCTCCTCCTCTCTCCCCTCCTCTCCTCCCCGCTCTTCTCCTCTCCTCTCCGTTTCCTACTCCACCTCCTCCAGGAAGCTCCCCACTCCTCACCCACACCCCTGCCCCAGCTCGGTGTCCAGAGCTCTGTGGACTTTTTTTTTTTTTTTTTTGCCACCAGGGTGAATTGTCAATTGATTTGTTATTTATCCCACTGACAACAAAGAGAGTGAAAAGGTAATAATTCTAAGCCCTGGGGTAATTCGATTCCTGTAGCACCGTCAGCTACATTAACTTACTTCCTGGATCTCAATTCAATTAGAGCAGCATTCCCCGGCATTAATAAATCAATACTCATGCCATTTGGATATATTTTGAATGTCTTTCATTATACATTGCAGGTCGGGATGGCTGTTGAATTGGAAGTTAATGGGACGGGACAGGCAGGTGGGGCTCCTGGGGAGCAGCGCAGCCGCCGGCTCTAATTGCCTCCTCGTCCGGGAGGAGGGCGTTGGTAAAACAGGGGCCTGGTTAACCCAGCGCGCCTCCAGGAGCTCCGGCCCGGGCAGGCCCATATAGGTGGACGGAGGCACAGTGGTCAAAGAGACTGTGTTCAGCCGCTCCTGTCCTCATTCATTCATTCATTCATTCATTCCCCCAACCCCCATCTCAGTCTCCTCTATCCCTCCTCATCCCTCTTCCAAGCTTTCCTTCCATCTCCCTCCTCTCCCTCCTCTCTCCTTCCTCCTCATTCCTCCCGTCCCTCCTTTTATCCCTGCTCCTCCTCCTTCTTCCACCCTTTCTCTCATCCGTCCTCCGGGTCGTCATCCCATCCCTTCCCTGTCTTCTCATCCGTCCTCCCATCCTTTCTCCTCCTTTCTGCCAACTTTCTTTCTGTCCTTTGCTCTCCTGTCCACCCAGGACAGTCTACTGAGGCCCCATGCTGATTTCTGGGTTTAGGTGTTTGTCGTACATGGTCTCCAACCTCAGAAACACCGATTCTAAATAAATTATTACAACACAATGTTCAAGAGCCACAGCTGAGCAATTAGAATGCTTCTGCCAGGGAGTCCAGCACCATGGCAGTCTAGGGACTGGGGGAGGGTGTCAGAAGCCTGGGGTAGGCTTTGAGGGCAGGACTGTCCTTGGCCAGATGGCTGAGGGAGACCAGAACCTAGAGAGAGCCCGAGGAAACTGAGGACAGACAGCAGGGGCTCACAACGGGGTGTGTGTGTGTGTGTGTGTGTGTGTGTGTGTGAATCCCAGACCCCTCCAGGACAATAAAATATGGGTGGCCAGGTTCCTCCTCTGGGGATTCTCCTCTAGGAGGTCCGGGAAAGGGTCAGAAATCAGGGTCAGCAGCCACAGTAGAGAAGGTGCCTGCACAGTGGAGCTACCTGCGCCTCAAGCTGCTTATAACTGCCCGTGTGGTGGAGCAAGTCTCTGCCTCACGGAGCCTTCCTAAGTTAGTCATTGAATTTCTCATCTGGTAATGGACCTTGAGAGGAGCAAGAGAGGTATTGCTTCTTCCCTTTGACAAATGAGGAAACCGAGGATCAAACAGACAAGAGCTGAGCCAAGTGGAGTCTCCATCCACTTTGCACCTGCCGTCCCTCTGCTTGGATCACTCTTCTCCAAGGAGCCCATGTGATTGGCTCCTCCCTTCTGCATTTGTTATCTGTTGCTACACAACAAGTTACCCCTAAAATGTAGTTGCATAAGACAACCAACATTTATTATCACCCAGATTTCTGTGGGTCAAAAATCCAGGAGTGGCTAGGTCTGGCTCACGCTCTGTGAGATGATCAGGAGGTCAGCAGGGGCTGCATTCATCCGAAGGCTTGACTGGGGCTGGAGGGTCCACTCCCAACAGGGCTCCCTCACTGGCTGTTGGCAAAAAGGGTTAGCTCCTCAGTAGGTGGGCCTCTCCACAGACCTGCTCCAGTGTCCTTGTAACATGGCTGCTACCTTCCCTAGAGCAGGTGACCTGAGGGAGAGGGATGGGTTATGCTGGAAACTGAAAGGTATTTTATCACCTTCCCAGAAGTCACATGCCATCATTTCTAGCACATCCCACTTGTTCAAAGGGAGTCACCAAGCCCAGTCCACGCTGCAAGGGAGGAAAATTAAACTCTGTCTTTTGAAGAGAAGACAAGCAAAGAATTTGTGGACATACTTAAAAACCCCCACCTGTTCCTTCAGGTTTCGCTCAAATGTCACCTCATCAGAGGTGCTTTCCTGGCACACCTGTCTGTAAGGACTCCCGGCCTCTCACCACTCTCTCATCCTCTGGTTCTGCTCTATTTTTCTCAGCCGCTCATGGCATTTGTCATCACCTGACATCCTATGGATTTTAATTATTAATCTTGTTTACTGTCTGCCTCTTCCCGCTGGGTAGGCTTTGTGAAATCAGACACTTTGTCCGTTCTGATCCCCAGCCCATAGTAGGTATTTGAGAAATGACTGTCCGATGCGAGGATGAAGACGGAGCTGGAGGAAGAGCGAGCACTGCTCACCCACCTGGTCTTGTTGCCCCTGGGATCTGGCCCTGGCTGGACCTGTGGGCCCTGGGCCCTGGCACCGCGTCCTGTGCCCAGATTGGGGGCAGCCTAGCCTGTGAGGTCAGTTCTGGGCCCAGCTTGGCCATTAGCATTTCAGTGGGATACTGGACAGGTCCTTTGCTCCAGTTTCTTCTTCTGATGGAGTGTGCTGGATTCCTTCTTCTGTTAACAAGTAAGTCCCAAGAAAGAGAATCCGCTCCTGCCCTCATGGGCTGAGCCTCTAGAATAAAACTGCTGAGGGTCCTTCCAGCTCCCAAGTGCCCTTGGCCTTCCCTCGGCCCTCAGGCAGATGCTGCTGTGCACTGAATTGTGTCTCCACAGATTCATCAGTTGAAGCCCTTGTACCTAAATGTGACGGGGTTTGGAAGGTAATTCAGGTTAGATTGGGCCATGGATGTGGGGCCCTTGTGATGAGATAGATTAGTGGCTTTATAAGAAGAGGAAGAAAGAGAACTCTTGGCCCCCACCCCAACCCCCCCACCCCGCTTTCTGTCTCCCTGTCTCCCTGTCTCTCTGCCATGTAAGGACAGGGCAAGAAGGTGGAGGTCTGTAAGCCAGGAAGAGCACCCTCACTAGGAATCTAATTGGCCGGCACCTTGATCTTAGACTTCCAGCCTCTAGAACGGTCAGGAATAAATGTCTGTTGCTCAAGTCTGCCAGTGGCTGGTATCCTATCTAATAAAAGAGTAATATGCAAATTGACAGTCACTCCAACACACAAGATGGCTACCCCCTATGTGGACACAAGATGACCAGCAGTGGAGGGCAATTGGGAGGGACCAGGTCTGCAAGGGAGGGAAGTTGTGGGCGATCAGGCTAGTAAGGAAGGGCAGTTGGGAGGGGCCAGGCCAGCAGAGGAGGGAAGTTGGGGGCAACTGGGCCTTCAGGGAAGGGCAGTTGCAGGAGACTCAGGCCTGCAGGGGAGAGCAATTGCAGGGGATCAAGCCTGTAGGGGAGGGCAGTTGGGGGGGACCAGGCCTTCAGGGGAGGGCAGTTATGGGTGACCAGGTCTGCAGGAGAAAGCAGTTAGGGGTGACCAGGCCTACAGGGGAGGGCAGTTAGGGGCAATCAGGTTGGAAGGGAAGCAGTTAGACATCCATCAGGCTGGCAGGGAAGTGGTTAGGGGGTGTAAGGCTGGCAGGCAGAAGCAGTTAGGGGCAATCAGGAAGGCAGGCAGGCGAGCAGTTGAGAGCCAGCAGTCCTGGATTGTGAGAGGGATCCCAGATTGGAGAAGGTGCAGGCTGGGCTGAGGGACACACACATCCTGTGCACTAATTCTGTGCACCGGGCCTCTAGTTTTGTTATAACAGCCTGAGCTCACTAATACGGATGCTGATGGCCCACTGCCTGAGTTCAGAGGTCCACGGGCTCCACATTAGGAAGGGATATTTGTAAATCAAGATTCTCCTGGGAAGGGCTGGAGGGCAGGGTGTCTTTAAAGCTAATAGGAGGGGGATGAAGAACAAGTTCTTGCTCCCCTCTGGGCCTTTGCACATGCTGTTTCTTCATGCATCTTTCTCCCCTTCCTCACTCTCATCACTGGCCCACTCCTCCTCGCCCTTTGGATCTTGGCTTCCATGCCACCTCCTCCGGAAGCACTCTGCAGGTCCCACGGTGGGCTGTACTGGTTCCTTTGTCACGTCTTCCCAGCCGGCATCTCCTGTGAGCACCCCAAGGGCAGAAGCCCGAGCTGGGAGTCTGGGTGCTGCCCCTCTGGATGGGGACCCATTCAGCGAGGCCACATTTTTTTTTGCCGCGATCACCCAGCTGGTGACTGTCCCGGCACAAACCCAGGCCTGCCTGGCTCCCTGCGTGTGCTCCTTGTCTGGGCTCCGCAGGTAACTGCCCGGGAGTGTCTTATCAACACTCTCTCTGTATCGCCATAACACATGCGCCTGCTCACGTCTCAGATGGAGGAGCTGAGGCCGAGCGCTCGCCACACCCAGCCTGCCTGACTGCACCCCACTCACTGGAGGGACCCGCTGGCCCAGCTCCCTCACAGGAGCTCCCTGTGCTGCACCCCGAGGCTCTCCTTCACTGCTGAACCCTGAATGGAAGCTGTTGTTGGTCCCTCTTTCAGAGGAGAACACGGGGGCCCAGAGGTGGGAGGTCCCTGGTGGGTGACCACTCGGCTAGGAACTGGCAGAGCAGGGAGTTAAGTCCAGGTCCACTTTGCCTTTAGCCATGGAGCCACCGAGCCTCTTCGAAGCTCTGAGCGAGGGCCAGGTCACGGCCCATTCCCTCACTAACTAATAAGTATGGCGTCCCTGAGGGAGAGGCAGATAAGACACAAGCCAGCAGGTGCAGGGACGAGGTGAATGTGGGGGGAAGAAGCAGGTGACGTGCCAGAGAGTGTCCAGGGCAGGGCGCGTCTTGAGGGCACGTCTGGGCGCCCAGGAGCTGGCCACGCAGAGATTTGGGGAAAGGCCTCGGAGTAAGATAAAGCAGAGTGTTTTGAAGAAAAGCAAGAGCGTCTTGGAGGGGCAGAGATTGGGGAGGGGGGGAAGAACGCCAGGTCCAGCTTGGCACTGGACGGGCCTTGATACAGGGGCGAAGGGCCGAGGAGCCGGGAAGAGAAGGGGCCCCGGCTGCTGTGCTCTGAGGCCTCCAGGTGAGGGGCTGAGCGGAGGCACCGGTCAGTGGACTCTGTGACTGTGCCAGGTGCTCATGCTGACTCCCCAGGCCTACAGAGGAGGCCAGGGGCTGTGGGCATATAGCTCTATTGCCCCGGCACCCACACAGGCTGCTGGGAGCTGTCACTCAGGGAGAAGGGACTGCCCCCACTCCTCAGGCCTGGCCTGGCCCAGACCAAGGCCGCTCAGGCCCTCAGCAGACCCTGGAGAGAGAGGCCGGCCTAGAGGAGGCAGCGATGAGAGCTGAGGCCCTGGGCCCTCCCCTCCTTGCCTCTCAGCTGCCCTCTCCCTGCCACCCCCTCACCCCCAGATCTCTCAGGGAAGAACGAAGGAAGGACCAGGATGACCTGCCGGCTCTATGACCGGACCCAGGCTTGAACACTTCCGGGGCCGTCTGAGACGCTGGGCCGTAGCAGGGGCAGTTGTCTGTATCTGCCTACATGTCTCTCTGAGGCCCCCGGGGGGACAGCCCAGGCCAGTGGGAAGCACTTAGGCTTTGAAACAAAATGTTAAAAATCTGGGTTCAAATCCTGGGTCCCCCTTGGGTGACCTTGGGCAAGTTACCTCACTTCTAAGTCTTTGGTTTCCTCGTTAGCAACGTAGGGGTGAAAGGAGTGTCCCCAAGGCCAGTTAGAGATGAAAGGAGATGATGCAAACCAAGAGCCATTGTCCTAGTCCTCCCAACACCCACCTTTTCTCACTTAAGGTTTTTCTCATGTCCTCCCTCCACCCATGTCACTCACCAGCTCTGTGTGACCCCCACCAGACTTTTACCCAGACTGTGCTTCACAGGGTTTGGAAGCTAAAGGGGTCATGAACTCGAGCTTGCAAGTGATAGCAAACCAAGGCCCAAGGTCAATGGCAACGCTGAACTTCAGGCTCCCTGAGGCCAGAGCTGTGCTGTCAGCATCCCAGCCATGGGCTCACCTCCGGGGCCTGCCCTCACCCCATCACCCGGCTGTGAGACCTTGGACAAGTCCCTTTCCCTCTCTGGGCTTTATCAGAATTGCGAGGGGTTGAGCGAGAAGTTTTCTGAGGGTCCTTCCAGGGCAGAGATTCTGAGTTGGGTCATGGGCTCGCAGCTTTGGCCACCTTGAAGCCATCTTCTCAGAAGTCAGGTTGCTCCATCCCCTCGCTCCAGGCATGGCCTTGGCCTACGTTGCTCTCTCTGCCTGCAACACCCTTCCCACCATGAGCCTTTCTCGCTCACCACTAGAATGACATCCCTGATCTGAAGCTCTTCCGGGTCACCAGCCCCCCATGTGACACTAGCCTCCCCCTAGGGCTCCACAGGCCCCAAGCATACCCCCTGCCTTAGACACATGCACCCTAGAACCCTTATCTGTGTGCAAGTCCTGGTTGCCTTTTGAGGACAGGGCTGAGGTCTGATTCATTTCTGTCTCCCGCATCGGGTGGCATCTACTGAATAAGCGAATGAGCAGATGAATAAATGATAAGCCACAGTTCAAGGTTAATGTCAGCCAACAGGCCTCACCCTTGTCCCCTTGCTGAGAGCCAGTCCCCTGACCCCGTCTGTCTCCCCCGAGCGAGCAGCGCAGACCCACCTGGCCGCTGGAGTCACTAATGAGCATCGATTCCGATCGGCCCCATCTATCATGCCGCTCGAGCTCCTTTCCTTAAAGAACATTAGGGAGCAGATGTATCATCGCTGACTGGAGGCCCAATAGAGCAGGCACCTCGCGAAATTTAGTATTCAACTCGTAAAGGCCTTAAAAGCATTTTTCAATTATGAATGGCCTGGGGGGAGTTGTTCTTTCTTCGCCGGGGGATGAATAAAGATGGAAAATAATAGCATATCAATATTGTTGCAGCTTAGCAGGATTAATCTGGAAGAGTTAAAGTCCCTGCTTCTCCCCGATGCCCGCCTGCTCAGGTGCCCGGGGCAGGGCTCCGCCCAGGTGAGCCTCACCAGGTCTGCGTGGGCAGGGCTGCCTCTCAGAGAACCGGCACCTGCAGGGCTGGGACCTGCCCTTCCCTCTCTCACAGCTGCACCCCAGAGCACTCGCTGGCTCTGAGCCATTTTTCTGCCACCAGAGGCCTCCAGGACCCGCCTTCTCGTGACGATCTCCATGCTCTGTACCACACAGAGCGAGCGAAGGGTCTTTATTCTGATCGTGGTAACGGCTGGGCAAATCTGTATGACAATGTCTTAGAACTATACACACACACACACACAAACACACAAGAAAGAGAGAGAGAGAGAGAGAGAGAGAGAGAGAGAGAGAGAGAGAGAGAGAGAGAGAGGAGAGAGAGAGAGAGAGAGAAGAAAGGAAGGAAGGAAGGAAGGAAGGAAAGGAAAGGAAAGGAAAGGAAAGGAAAGGAAAGGAAAGGAAAGGAAAGGAAAGGAGAGGGAAGGAAAGGAAAGGAAAGGAAAGGAAAGGAAAGGAAAGGAAAGGAAAGGAAAGGAAAGGAAAGGAAAGGAAAGGAAAGGAAAAAGAAAAGAAAAGAAAAGAAAAAATGCATGTAAAATTTGGGTGAAGAGTACACTTTTGTACTATAATATTTTTACAACTTCCTATGATTGTTAAACTATTTCAAAATAAGGAATTATGACAAACAGTGGTCCTCACAGGAGCAGAGGGAATGGGCTTCTGGTGGTGGGAGTATAAAGAGGCACAAAGTGGTAGAAAGCAGTTCTGCATTGTCTAGTCTAGTGTGGTGCGCGAACGATGACTCCCCTGCAAAGATGTCCACATCCTGCTCCCCAGAATCTATGGTTACATTAGGTTACACAGCAAAGGAAATTAAGGTTGCTCGCCAGCTAATCTCACGAGGGGAGGTACCCCTGGGTTACCCCGGGGGGCCCATGTAGTCACCAGGGTGCTAGTAAGTGAAAGAGGGAGGCCTGTCAGAGAGATGAAGATGCTACGCTGCTCTTTTTGGAGACAGAGGAAGGGGCCATGAGCCAAGCATGCAGGCAGCCTCCAGGAGTTTGGAAAGATAAGGAAACAGGTTCTTCCCTAGATCACCCAAAAGGAACACAGCCTGGACCATACTTTGATTTTGAGAGATCATTTTAGACTTCTGTCTACAGAACTGTAAGACAAGAAATGTGTCTTCTAAGCCACCAAGTTTGTGCTAATTTGTTTTGGCAGCAATAGAAAACTAGTGCATTGAGCGAATAATCTTTTTGAACTCAATACACACACACACTAAGACTCAGCAATTTCACTCCTAAAGAAAATCTTTGAGCTGCAATAGGCCACAGGTATGGTGTGGAGACATCTATAAGAATTTCATAGTCACTTTATTTGAAACAACCCAACAATCCAAATGTTCTTCAATAGGAGGTGAATAAATCCATAGTGGCACATGTCTACAATGGAATATTATTCAGCAGTGAAAAAAATGAAAGACATAGCTACACACAAACATATGGATGGATGCCACAACACAATGATGAACGAAAGAAGCAAGTCACAGTAAAAGACACGTAGTAGGATTCATTTATATAAAACTCAAAAATAGGCAAAGCTAAAAAAATTGTTAAGGGCTGTTTTATATGAAGAATAAGGATTATTAATTTAAAATTCAGTATGTTGATTACCTTTGGGAAAAAAGATAACAAGGGTTTGAGATCCAGCACAGTAATTTCTTGAGCTGGGAGTTGTGGACCCAGGCATCTGTTTTATCATTAATGCATATTATATTAATTACATAATGATTACGTAAACAGCATGCATATGTTTATATACCCTTTTGAGCTCATGATATAGTTCACAATAAAATAAGCATTCTTGAAGTGTCCTTGCTTTTGAGTATTCACTTGATTTTTTTCATGATGCTATGAGCAAGGTAGGATAGGGTCCTTACCCTCATTTTATAACTGGAGGAATGGAGACTCTAAGGCACATGTGTCAAACACAAGGCCCGCGGGCCAAATCCGTCCCGCCAGGCCTTGCAATATGGCCCGCACCACGTTGTCATCACTGCACTCCGCTGCGTTTCCATCACAATGACAGTTTATGACTGTTCAGTAAACCATTCGGCCCGAAATTTAGGCTGGATTTTAGATTTTGGCCCCTTCTCTGATTGAGTTCGACACCCCTACTTAAGGGTTTAAATGACTTACTCAAGCTCACCTGTCTCCTTCCCAAGCGTCACCTCTATCCTCTCCCCCCATCTGTCTGGGCTCTGAGCTGCTGAGTTCAAGGAAGTGATGAGAGAGCAGATAAAGAACATAGCACTTTCTTCCTGGCTTTTGAAGTTCAGGAAGAGGAGTAAAACCTGAAGTCATGGAGAAAGTTTGGAGATTATATAAAGAGTGACAGCAACCTCTCCCATCCCTCAGATCATGTAAAGATTTTTGGGCTGAGATAAGTGTAAATGGGTAGGTGTGTGGTAGGGTAGCATATGGGATTTGCAGCAAGTCGGAAGTAAGGAAGAGTGGTGTAGAAATTGTGAGAAAGGTTGACCTCACACTACACTTCTCCAAGGTCAAGTATTATAGGAGGACAACAGAACACCAGACAGCTTCCTAGGATCTGAAAAACCTATAAATCTCACTTCCGGGGAAAACCCAAGGAGGCAGCAAGACCACAGAGTAAAAATGAGGGTGGTATGCGGGCTGGTAGGACCTTGGACAGCTTTATGGAGTTTCCTGAATCTGGTTTTCTATAACAGAAGGCATCAATAAACAAAACATCTGAAATGAAAAAAGGAGACATAACTACAGAGCTTGCCAATATTAAAAAGATTTAAAAATTAATGAGAAGATATTATGTCGTTTTACACTAATACTTTTGATAATTTAGATCAACTGGACAAATTCCTCAAACAAAATTTTACTAACAAACTGACAGAGAAAGAAATAAAATATGGGTAGTTCTAGATATTTTAAAGGAAACATGCCCATTTTTTAAAAGCCTCACAAAGAAAATGTAGATGCAGATGGTTTCACTGTGAATTCTTTTGAACGTATAAAGAAGAATTGATACCAATCTTCAATAAACTGTTCCAAAGAATGTACTGTGAAATAACATTTTCTAACACATTTTTGAAGTCGGCATTACCCTGATATGAAAACTTTGCAAGAAAGAGTGTATAATTCAGTCTCTCTCACGATTAATTAAGTTGTCAAAGGCTCAGCTCTTCATTGATAAAGTGGAAATAATAATAGTTATCTTCCTTGGAAAGTTCTTATAAGGATTACATAAGATAAATGCAAAGATCCCTATCAAAACACAAGCAGACCAAGTCCACATGTACATGTAGAGTCACAACTAGCTTCAGGTTTTTCTTTCTAGGAATGAGAGGCTTAAAAAGAATAAATTACTATAATTGAAATAGAAGAGACCATAAAGGATAAAATCATATATTTATGTCAATAGATGTAAAAAGTCATTTGATAAAATTCAACTCATTCACTATTTAAAACTGTTAACAAATATAAAAAACAGGAGATTTCCTTAACCTGATAAAAGATTTCCTTAACCCAACCTAAAACCATAGCAAACATCATACTTAATAATAAAATATTGAAAATCTTCCTCTGAGATTGCTAATAAAATAATTGTGTCTACTATTTCCACTTCTATTCAACATTGTACTGAAGATCCTAGCTAGAACAAGATTTTGTTTGTTTGTTTGGTTGGTTGGTTGGTTGGATGGTTGGTTTTAAAATATATATCTTTACTATAGTCCCAATGCATGAAATTCATGCAAGGGACTCAACCCCCGCAGCTCCAGCTTCGTCTGGAAGGTCATCCAGGTTGATGTCCGGAAGGACATTCAGCTGTCCAGTCTAATTAGCGTATTATACTTTTATTATTATAGATTGATCTCAGAGAGAAAGGGAGAGAGAGAGAAACATCAATCATTGATCGGCTCCGCCTGCACGCCACTACTGGAGATTGAGCCCACAACCCAGGCCTGTGCCCTGACTGGGAATCAAACTATAACCGCCTGGTTCACAGGTTGATGCTCAACCATTGAGCCATGCCAACCAGATAATAATATTTTTTTTAAAAAGAAACAAAAGGTATAAAGATAATAAAGGAAGAAGCAAAAGACAACATGGTTACATCCATTAAAAATCTAAAATAATTTACAGATAATTAAAATTAACTGGGCAACTTAGAAAGCAATTGCATTTCCATATACCAATAATAATAATAATTAGAAAATGAAGTATAGAAATACATAATCTACAATAAAATAGAAAATGTCAAACAACTAATAATAAATCTAAAATGATAAGTATAAGATCTCTACACAGAAAACTGTAAACATTATTCAAAGAAATTAAAGACCTACAATCAGTAGAAGAGTATACCATGTTCATGGATTAGAAGACTCAATATTGTAAAACTATTCCTGCCCCAGGACCTTTGCAAGTGCTATTCCCAAGATGTACATCAATGCTTTAACCCAACTCTTCCCAAGCCTGGCTTTTCCCATTTTTAGGACTCAGCTTAAATGTCATAGTGGAGAGACTTCCTTGACCACTTTACTGTTGCCTCTGACATTACCCCATTTACAGCCTTCCTAACACTTAACCAGCTGGAACTGCTCTGTGTGCACAATTGCTTTATTGTTTATGGAGTGTTCCTCCCCACACACACTGGAACGTTAGCTTCTTTCCTGTTCACCGCTATACCTCTGTCTCAATAGGAGTTCAACAAATAGATCCGGACAGGAGTCACTAAGTGCCTGTATCCTTCCTACTCCATGCTCCCATCCCAAGGATGGTATTGCAGGGTGGGTGGGGTAGAACCCACGCCTCATCTATTCCCTGTCCTTGTCCATCCATCTCAGTCCACCCAGAACCAGAAGGCATGTGATTGGGCATCTGAACGTTAAAACAGGTGCAATCATTTATTGCTCTAGACTGATTGCTGCATCTGTGCCCTACCCACAGTATCTTGAATGTTCACTGCAAGCCTGTGAATTTGTTATTACAACCATTTACTTACCGATTAGGAGATGGGGGCTTGGACCAGCGAGCAGGGTTGCCTACCATGGCTGTGCAGCTCACAGCTGGAAGAACTTGGACTTGAACCCAAGACTGGTCCAAGAAAGGCCTGGGCAGGACTTCTGTGCCACCAGCTCATTTGGAAGCAAGGTCAGTTTTGATACCTGTAGTTGGCAGAATAAGGGTCCCCAAAGATGCTCCTTACAAGGGACTTTGTAAGTGTGCTCCAGCTAAGGATGTGACATGCCAGGAGACTGGATGGTCCCATGTGGCTACTTTGGGCCTATCTGGATGAGGGAGGCAGGGGTGTCAGAGCCAGAGAGAGAGACTGGAAGATGCTAGGTAGATGGCTTTAAATATGGAGCAGGAAGTCACAAGCCAAAGCAGATGGGTGAGCCCTGGAAACTGGAAAAAGCAAGGGAACGTATTCTCCCCTGGAGCCGATAGCCAGAGAGAAGACAACTGGGCTGACACCTGGGTCTTCGCCCAACGAGATTTCTGACCTACAGAGTTATAAGATAATAGATTTGTGTTGTTTAAAGACAGTAGCCCTATCTGGTTTGGCTCCATGGATTGATCGTCGGCCTGCCAGCTGAACGATCCCTGGTTCAATGCCGATCAAGGGCACATGCCCGGGTTGCAGGCTTGATCTCCAGTGGGGAGCGTGCAGGAAGCAGCCAATCAATGATTCTCTCTCATCATTGATGTTTCTATCTTTCTCTCTCTGAAATCAATAAAAATATTAAAAAATAAATTAAATAAAGACAGCAGCAATTCCTTACAGCACAACAGACACATCACACAACTCCTCATTGTATTGAGCACATGTCTGCCTCCCCGGTCTCCCCACTTAAGCTGTGGGTTCCCTGATGGCAATTGCCCAGCAAACAGCCATGGAGCATACAGGAGGCGTTCAATAATGACTCGGAGGGTGTAGTTCAATGGCTGACAGGAGTAAGGGTTCACAGTGAATCCAAGAGGACATGAGGTGAGTCCAGATGGGATGGGGCAAGCAGGATGCTGGCTGGAGGGCCACAATCCCACTGGGGACCCCAAGCTGGGCCAATCGCCCCCATTTCACACGTGCAAATGCCAAGAGCCAGAGAGAGCAAATGACCAAGGCCACTCAACAAGCCTGGGCCAAGATGGGATCAGAAATCAGGTCCCACTCCTGGTCATTCCCAGGCCCCTGGACAGCCCTCTCCACCTCAGTGGGTGAAGATGTCCCTCACTCAGGGACCAGGCGTGCTAGGACCCCTGATAGGCCGGAGGCTAGAGGCCAAGGGCAGACAGGTGGGGAGGAGCGTGGAGACGACCACAGGGCCTCCTTACCCAGGAGTTGTTCTCCGCCTAGCAGGGAACAGATCTGACTGGGCGTCGGAGACACAGATCGAGTCCCAGCTCTGCCACCCACCGTGTGACGTTCAGCAGGCTCCTCTCCCTTGCTGAGCCTCCGTTTCCCCATCAGGGGACCGAACGTAACCTCCAAGGGCTTCTCTGGCTCTTGTGTGGGCGAACTGCCCTTAAGCTGGCCTCGCTCTCAAGCCCCGTGCCCCCACCCCAGCCAGGGTCCCATGGCTCTCAGCAAGCCATCTCCTCTCCACGCTCTGGACTGGGGCCGGGGGACTGCAGTGGCAGCAGGTGTTTCCCACCCTGTCCTGACCTCTGCCCCTCCCCTCCCCCTCACCTACCAGCTCAGTTGAGCTTCTAGCTAACCCCAGAGAGAAAAGGGACGAGGACTGCAGGACACCAAAGAGCATTCGGCCCCAATGCCTGAATCTGTCCTGCCCCCAGATCCCCCATCACTGGGCCATCCTGGGCCTCCTCTCAGACCTTCTATGGTCCCTGCCTGGCTAGACCCCTGGCCTTTGGTCCCTATGTCCTGCTGGCTGGCCTGTACTTTCTCCTCAAGCCTTCAAATTCCTCCCAGCCCCAACTAGCCTTGACTACAGAGACTGTCCAGCTCCCCACGCCTCTTGAAACCCATCCCATACAGGGGCCTACAAAAGAGTGAGTCCTAGCATGACAACCATGCACAGAGAGGGTCAGCAACTGCCTGGAGGACACACAGCAAAGACACAGAGCCCCCCCCCCCCCAATCCGATGTCTTCCTCCGGGACCACTCCCCAGCACCCAGCGATCCCCTCTGCCGGCCTGAAGGACAGGGAGAGCAACCAGCCCCGCTGACCGATGTCCAAGACCACAGTGATGCTATTCTTTCCTCGAGTGAGCTCCGCCCACCCGGGGCCAGATTTAGCCGTTTAATGCAGCCGGCCTGTTTTGTCCCTGCCTCTGAGATTAGCTCTGGAACAGGCTTTGAATGCCTGCCCAGAGACACTCAGCTTAAAACACCGGGAACCAGAAAAGAAAAAAAAAATCGACCACAGTTAATGGAGCCGTCAGCGGGCGGGTCTGGGCCGTCCATTATGTAGCCCCCGCCTAGCAGGGAGCCCGCCACGTGGCCGCCTGACCACAGCATTAAGGCCACATTAGCCTGCAGGCCGGGCCTGGGGCCTGTCTCTCCTCTCCCCAAGGCCCAGGGCCCTGAGTATATTTTTTTAAATATATATTTTACTGATTTCAAAGAGAAAGGGAGAGGGAGAGAGGAATAGAAACATCCACGATGAGAGAGAATCGTGGATCGGCTGCCTCCTGCACGCCCCACACTGGGGAGCGAGCCCACCCCCCGGGCATGGGCCCTGACTGGGAATAGAACCGTGACCTCCTGGTTCATAGGTCAACGCTCAACCACTGAGCCACGCCAGCCGGGCCCCCAGAGATTCCTGGTGCCGCTCAACAGGCAGCAGGGAGGGAGGCTCCAGTCAGGAGGCTGGTCTCGGCCTGGGGAGAGAGGAAGGGGGACTCGGGCCTTCAATTACAGGCGAATCTAAAAGGGCCGGAGCCACACATCCAACCAGAGTCCAGGGAAGGAACACAGACCCGCCTCTTAATGGAAAGACGGCCAATGTCCCCTGGTGAGAAGAGCATGGGGGTGCCCGCCCCGCCCCTGCTCTCCCATGGAAAAGGGATGTAGCCATGGAGGGACCGTCTCACACCCTCACAGAGCTCCTTCTCAGAAGCTCAGCCACTTACACCCCAGCCCCCTGGAGATGTCCTCTACAGACTCCTGGGCGACCCAACGTCCGGGCAGGAGCCCTCAGCCACACAGCAGGACACCTGGCTTTCACTGCTGCCTGCTGTGTGTCCCAGGGGCGGCCTTTGACCTCTCTGAGCTGGCAGCCATAGCTCTGAGCCCCAGGGACCCCTCTGCGCGGACACAGCCGTGCTCCTGCGCCCCCAGGAATGTTGGTCTGTCTGAGCAAAGTGCTCTGAGAGTCCACCAGCCAAGGTTTACCAGACACCTCCTCTGTGTCGGTCCTGGGCAAGGTGCGGGGCCTCAGTTTACCCCCTTCTTCGAAGCCATCATCCCCCTGCGGGCCGATCTGGAGCATCGGTCGCTGCGGTCTTCGGCGAAGAGAAGCGGTTTGGTAAACATGGATCTCCCAGATGTGAGAGAAGAAAGCAAATGGGACATCAAAGCCCCTTTCATGTGAACTTTCCGGGGCCCCAGACGCAGCAGTGTGACAGATCGTATTTTCCAAACATGGCCGCCACAGCCTCCACCCCACATGTTCTCCGAATGCTGGGACACGGCCCTGGGGGCGCCCTCCTTTCCTCCGGGTGGGCCCGCGGGGGCAGCGGGCGTGACGCCGTGTGACCTGGGAGGCGGGGTCACAAAGGGCAACGAAACCACTCCCTCCTGGAGCCCAGACGTCCCGCTCCGAGGAAGCCCAGGCCACAGGGAGGGAGCATGTGGGGTGGCAGGGGACCGGGTGGGGGTGGGGGGTCTAACCCACAGGCCCAGCTGAGGTCCTTGAGGATGCACCAGCCCTCAGAAGCCTGTAGGGTGACTCCCACCCCAGCCACACTCTGACCACAATAGCCTGAGAAGCTAGCACTTCAGCGGAGCCCAGTCAATCCTCAGAGCAGAAAGGTCCGCGTTAAAGTGTCACTGTCTTAAGTCCCCGAGTCGGGAATGACGCTCGATGCAGTAATCGGGAACCAGAGCACGGAGCACATTGGCAGGGGTGAGTGAGGAGGGCCTGCCACCCCCCGGAGTGTCCCCCTCGTCTGTCCCCTGCTAAGCCAGGCCTCTGTCATAGGACAATGGCCCGTGCCAACCCGCTCAGACCTCACAAAGCCCACTCCCACCCCCCCACACCCTGAGCACCTACCCCATGCCAGTTCCTGTAGCACTCAGCGCACTGCTGCCGCTTAGATATCTTCAGCCCTACTGTACGGGTGAGGAATCAGAAGCTCAGAGAGGTGGAGTGACCTGCCCAAGGCTGCACAGCCAGGGCAGGGAGGCCCAGGATTGGAGGCAAATCTCACTGGCATTCCTCACTGCCTCCTCTCTCTCCCGGGCGGGCAGAGGAGGGGGGCAGAGTGCCCGAGGGGAGCACCCAAGCCTGGGCCCCACCCTGGCCGTGCCTCTCCCTGGCTGTGTCTCTTTGGGCTGCTTCCTTTCCCTCTCTGAGCCTCAGCTTCCTATTCCGCGGAACAGGACACAGATGCAGGGCTGTTACGGGGAGTGGCGATAACACAGGGACTGTGCTTTGACGATGACAGAAGAGACGCTATGATGGCATCTGTTTTAGAAGGAGGAAGCTTCGTCGCGGAGGCCAATCTGATAACTTCTTCAAGCCCTGGCCAGTGGTCTGGGCTCCAGATAGACCAGGCCCCGTGGGCGGCAAACTCACCTCGGTGTCCTCTGGCCAGACCGGCCCCGCTCCCTCAGGGCCCACAGCACCTCCCCCGGCGGGCGTCCCAGCGGGCGGAGCTGCCTCTGCCGAGGCCCCCGGGGGAGGGCCTCAGAGGACAAACGCCTCCCCTTCCCCTGGCTAACGGCCTTCCACACGCGAGGCCACCAGGCTGTGCTGTCTCCTCCGGCGGCCCCTCTGGACCCAGGTTCTGCCGTCCCCACCGCCCCCTCCTGGACCTCAAGGCTGACCGGCATGGTTGACCTCAACAGACTCCTGGGCCTGTGGCTTCCGCCGGGTGCAGCCAACGAGAGTCCCCGGCGGGAGCCGCAGGGAGGCAGGAGAGGGACGAGACCACGGCGGCGGCTCACAGCATCCCAGGCCAGCCAAGCTGGAAGGATGCCTGAGAGCGGTACCCACCTCCTCCAAAGAGGCCTCGGGGCCCACCCGGGCTCACACAGCGAGGGGAGGCCAGGTCTCAGTCCTGTCTGCATTTGTGGGTGGGGAGGCTGGGGGCCAGCGAGGAAGAGGCCGCACTGGCCCCTGTGGGACTTGAGTCCCAGGCCAGGGGCCTGTGCTGGTGCACACTGCTCCCCTCATGGGTGGTTCCTTCTGCATTTAAAGGGACCCTCCTCTGTCAAAACCGGTTTGGCTCAGTGGATAGAGCGTCGGTCTGGGGGCTGAAGGGTCCTAGGTTCCATTCCAGTCAAGGGCATGTACCTTGGTTGCGGGCACGTCCCCAGGAGGGGGTGTACAGGAGGCAGCTGGTCGATGTTTCTCTCTCATCGATGTTTCTAGCTCTCTATCCCTCTCCCTTTTTCTCTGTAAAAAATCAGTAAAATATATTTTTTTAAAAAAATAAAGAAAGAAAGGGACCCCTCGTCTGTCCCTCCATCGGAGATACTCCTTAGCCAGGACTCGGACCCAGCACCCACCCCGTCCCAGCCGCAGGCTGGCATTCACGGACAAAACTCAGCCGTCAGGTAGGAGAAGGGTGTTGGAGCTGGAGTCCACTGCCGTCCAGCGGCTGTGAGCCTGGCCGAGCCCTGGTCCCTCTGGGCCTCAGCGCCCTAGCCCTTAAAGGGGAAGACTCCCAGTGCCTGCCTCCCGGGAGTTAACTGAGATGAACTTCACAAACCCCAAAGCAGCCGCTGGCCCACAAGCCTCCATCGTCCCCATGGCGCACCTCCACCCCAGGGCATGAGAAGCCAGCGCTTCCAAGCTGGCCAGGCATTGGGGTCTGCCTCGTCCGTTCCAGCTGCTGTAACAGCTAGGCCCGGCCCACTCAGAAGCACAGCAACGTGTTCCTCGGGGCCTGGAGGCTGCAGAGCCCAAGGTGAAGGCGCCAACAGGGCTGTGTCTGGTAAGGGTCCTCTGCCTGGTTCGTCGCTGGCATCTCCCCTCCTTGCTCTCACAGGTGGGGGGGTGGGGGGGACAGGGAGCCTCTCTTATAAAGGCGCAATCCCATTCCTTAGGCTCCTCCTCCTTCCTCAGCACCTCCCACAGCCCCACCTCCAAGACCATCACCCCTGAGGGTTAGGACCACACATGAACTTGGGAGGACGCGACGCACGCCTCCGTAGCATGGCCCATCCAGGCCGGTCCGCCCGAACCCAGAGCAGCACATGGCCCCTCTCCCGGCGCCCCCCACGCCCTTCCCACCTGTACACCTGAGGGGAGGGGGGAGAGGGGGCGTGCTGCTTCCTGGTCCCCACCCTGCCCCTTGGCTGCGGCACCTCCCAGCTTCTAGACACCCCACAGCTAGAGCTCAGGGCCTGAGCCGGGTCAACCCATCCATCTGCTTCCCTCGCCGGGAGGCCCGCCCGCACACCACATGTCTGCTGCAGAAGCTCGAGCTTCCTGGGCCGCAGATGGGGGGGCCGGGGCCCAGACTGCTGGGGAGAAGGGTGGAGGAGACCTGAGTGGAGTGAGGGAGCCATGGAGGTATCTAGGAAAGGGGGTGAGGGCAGAGGGAGCCCCGAGAAGGCCTGGAGTGAGCAGAGCTTGGCAAGAACAAGGGAGGGAGGGAGGGAGAAAGAGAAAGAGGGAGGGAGGGAGGGGGGAGGGAGGGAGGGAGGGAGGGAGCTGTGAGCAGGTGCAGGTGGTGAGGGCCTCAGAGGGCAGGGAGAAGACACTGGCTGCTCCTGGGGGCAGTGGGAGCTGGGGAGGGTTTGTGACCACGCACACTTGGCCTGTTCATGCCAAACAGCGGCCCAGACCTTCAGCACCCTCACCGGTGGCATCCTTGCTTATCTGCCCCCTACGCTCCATCACAGGAGCCTGAGCCCGCCCCGCCATGGCCGGAAGCCTCTGAGCACCACACAGGACACAGCCAGGCCCCAGCCCAGGCCGGGCCGTCCCTCCAGCAGGCAAGCAGACGCGTGATTCTAGGACACACACAAACTTCTGGGGCGGTGACTCTCTCTCTCTCTCTCTCTCTCTCTCTCACACACACACACACACACACACACACATGTGTCAGAGCAATCCTGACAAAGCCTGGCGGCCAGGAGCTCTTGGTCCTTTTCTGACGGGCCACCAGATCTTTCAGGGTGACCCTAGAGAAGCCATTTCCCTTCTCGAGGCCTCGGTTTCCCCTCAGAACACTGCTAGCTCTTCGGGGCCACAGCCCTGCCTCACTCCCTGCCAGGCTTGGCCTCTCCCACACCAGTTCTGCCAGAGCCTCCTGACCCAGCACCCCAGCCCCGCCCCGGGAGCCCACTCCGGAGACCAGCGGCTCCCCACGGCCCCGGCCCCACCTCTGCCCCGCTCCCCACGCCCAGCCTCCCCTGCTCTTGCCCTGGGCTGCAGCTGCCCGGAGCGGGGAGGGAGGGTGCTAATTCCACTGGAGGCCCGACCCCACGCTCATTTATTTCAGACATGACCTTTGATTTCTCGAGCAGAGTGTAAATTACATGTCGCCAGCATAAAATATTAAACCCAATTTATACTTAATTATTGATGCTATTATGTATTCTATAGTAATGGCATCAGAAGTCTCAGCCCCCGCCCGCGCCCGGCAAATAGCTTTTCTGCATTAGAGGCTCCTTGAGGTAAGAAATCTCGCTCCGTTCCTCCTTAACCTTGTGATTGATGGCTGTGGGGAAGTTCGTAAATAGTCTTCCAGAAATATTTCTCTGGTCCTCCGTAGCTGCTCGCTAATTATCGGGGCGGATGCCGCCCTCCCCGCGCGGCCGGGGCGGGCGGGCCCGGACGGTTTAAGCGAGGCCCGCTGAGCGGTTTAAGAGGGAGGAGGGCCGCGGCGGCTTCCGAAGGCCTCGAGTCACACGTGATCTTCGCGTGGAGGCTGGGGTTTTTGCTTTTTATTGAAACATTAATAATTCCGGTCTCTTGTAAAATATTCATGGTTCCTGTTGCTGCATTCAAACCCGCTCTCGGCCACCGCTTTTAATTTCCAGCCCGGCCCATGCAGGCCTCTGCCGGCGACCACCCATCGCTCCGGGGCAATTTATTAAGTGGGGGGAACGGTGGCCGTCGGCGGTCGGAAGGATCCTGCAGGGCTTCTCTCACAAGCCAGAGAGGCCGGGGGCGGTGGGCAGGGCCGCCGCGGGGCGGGCAAGGCGGGCACAGGACAGGGCGTGTTTCCAGCGAAGGGGACATCAGCGGGGCCTCGGGGCTGGTGGCGCTGGGGGTGCAGCGTGGGAGGAGAGAGACAGAGGCAGGATGCGGAGGCAAAGGGGATGGGGAAGGGGAAGAGGGCGATGGTGGGCAGGGGCTGGCATTGCCGTAAAGAGGGCAGAGTCCAGCGACAGGAGACCAGGGTTCAAGCCGCACTAGCTGTGCAACCTCGACCAGAGACTTGACCTCTCTGAGCCTCAGGCTCCACCCCTTCTCGGAAGATGGCAGCAGGAGGGCTCCTGTGGCTGTTGGGTCAGTGTCTGTGTCACACGGGAGGCCCAGTGGAGGGCAGAGGCTGGAGAGACCCGAAACGGGTTTGGCTCAGTGGATGGAGCCGCGGCCTGCGGACTGAAGGATCCCGGGCTCGATTCCGGTCAAGGACATGTACCTTGGTTGCGGGCACATCTCCGGTGCGGGGTGGGCAGGAGGCAGCTGATCGATGTCTCTCTCTCATCGATGTTTCTAACTCTCTGTGCCTCTCCCTTCCTCTCTGTGGAAAATCAATAAAATATATTTTTAAAAATAATAAAAAGTCCAGCTCTTCTTCGAGCAGCCGCGGGGGGAGGGGGGGCTCCGGGGGGAAGCCACTTGCTCACGCTCCCTCCTTGCGAGGAGGACGCCCTGCTGAGCCCGCGCCTGGGCTCTGCAGCCGGATTCTCTGCGTTAGGACTGGGAGAGCCAGGGCTCTGGTGGTCCCAGCGGCCTGATCCATGGGCAGAGCCGCGCCCCGCCCTGCCCGCGCCGCCCCAAAGAGCCGTGATTAAAAGGTTTGACTGCTCCCGCAGCTGGGTCCCTCCCTGCCCCTCCGCCCTCGGGGTCTGTCCGCCCGGATGGATGTGATCCGTCAGGAGCACTCACTCCGGTCTCCCTGGGGCTCCCGCCATTAGCGCCGCCACCAGCGGCCAAACAGAGCCCCCGAGTGTGGGCCCCGGAGCCACCTCGGCCGCCAGCTCGCCCTGCTCTGGGGCTGAGGGTGAGGAAACTGAGGCCCGGGGAGGAGACACAGACAGAACCCCACCCTGTGGCCTGTGGCTCTCCTGCGGGCGGCCTGTGAGGGGCGGGGGGTGGACAATGAGCCCCGCACTGTAAGCAGGAGTGACCACGGTGCACAGCCCTGGCCCGCTGCAGCCAGAGGGCCCACCACTGGGTGCGTTCCTGAGCCAGACCCAGCTCCCCACGTATCTGCCCGTCATCGGAAACATGTCCACCCGCAGCTGGGCGCACCCGATTCCAAGGCCAGACAGCCCGCGTCCACGTCCAGCAAACAAAGCCTCTGCGCCCCCAATCCGGCGGGCGTGTCAGCACAGAGGGATGGGGTGGGGGGAATCAGGGCCCCCAGAGGGTGGGGCCTCCTCGGTGCCCCAGGCAACAGGCAGGCACCTGACTGGCCACCTGCCCAGAGGCAGAGGGGTGGGCGCCCATGCAGGAGACGGGCGTGAAGCCTCTGAAGCATGGCACCCTCAAACCCCCATTTGCAGCCGTCGCCGGCACAGTGGGATGCTCCGGGAGTAAGCAAGCACCTGCTTCCCTCTGACTTCCGCCCTGGTCCTGGCTCTCGGTACCACGGAGCCTGTCTTCCACACGACGGCCTCTGGCCCTTCCCTTTTCCAGGCTAGCTGTCCCAGGGCCTTCCACCAGCCCTCAGGACACAGGCCAAGCCAGGATCCCTTTTATTCCTTCCACTCGCACCCCTGCGTGCCCTGCACACGCCATGCCTGCAACACAGAAACGGACCACGCTCACCAGGTGCTGGGCTTGGCCGGAGGAGGTTCGTCCTGCGTGCAGACGGGAGGCCCCCCGGGGAAATGATGCTGAAACTGGCCTGGAGGGAGCGGGAGGGGCTGGCTAGGAAACGGTGAGGCACCGGCATTCCCGTGGAAGAAGGAACAGCAGGGATGCAGGCCCAGAGGCACGGGGAGAGGAAGAGCAGGGGGGTTCGAGGGACTCACACAAACTGGGGCCCACGGAGGGGTGCCCCGGGGAGAACCTGGGGAGCTTGTTCAGTCCCGCTGCGCCTGCTCCTGCCGACACCGGGCCTGCTCGCCGGATCAAAGGGGAAAAGCGAGCGGAGACTGTGTTCTCGGCAGTTGTCACGTCGAGCGGCTGTTCGCTGGTCTGTTCTAGAACATCACAGCAGCGTGAGGCAGGGCCTCCTGGTCAGCTGAAGACTTCCCAGACTCTGCCCACTCCTCTTTTTTTTTTAATTATACAAAAGCCCCCACCTCCCCGCTGCCAGCCTGCGGTGCTCCCTGAGGACCTGCCTCAGGAGTGACGGTGCCTGCGGTGGTCGCTGTGGAGGTTCCTGTGGGGCTGAAGGTCTGAGCTCGTGCGAAGCTCCCCAGACTGCCCTGCGGCGTCCTCACCTATCCCGGGCCGTCACTTCTTTTTCGCCATATTTGGTCTCCACGTTGCCAAGAAACCATGCGGAGAAAACCAGTGTGGTTTGGGTTAAGCCCCAACAGAGTGTAGACAGCAGCCAAACTGCTTCCTTCTTCTTCTACGGTTTCTACTGACACCTCGGCCAGAGCAGGCCCGGAGCCTCCGGCGGCGCCAGCCCCCACAGCTCACCAGAGAGCCCCCGCCCCGGCCCTCCAGGACACCTCACCTGGCACCGGGCCGGGCGCTTCCCCCGGGAGAGAGGGCAGAGACGCCTCGGTCCACGCCCCGCTTTGCACCACGGCCTTTCAGACCTGGGCGGGCTGGACTCTTTCCTGCCAAGCCCCTTCCCACTGATGCGGGCATGTTCACCACTGTTCCGTGCTCTGCCAGGGCCCCGGGGGAGGGGCGGTGTGCCGGGAGGAAGAGCCCGGGGCCCTTCAGTCTGCACGCAGTCCAAGACAGACAGCCTCCAGTCACGGCATCTGCCCCGCCCGCCCCGCCCGCCTGGAGGGGTGCCAGGCCCCGCTCAGAGGGCACTGCCCCAAGCCGGCCCCGCTGTGCACATGGACGTGTGTGCACACCAGATGGCCACCACAGCATTGCTTTAGAGAGGGGTGTCGAACTCAATCAGAGAAGGGGCCAAAATCTAAAATCCAGCCTAAATCGCGGGCCGAATGGTTTACTGAACAGTCATAAACTGTCATTGTGATGGAAACGCAGCGGAGTGCAGTGATGACAGCGCGGTGCGGGCCACATTGCAAGGCCTGGCGGGACGGATTTGGCCCGCGGGCCTTGTGTTTGACACATGTGGCTTAGAGGATGGATGAAGTCAACTCCATAAATGATCACTCCAGCATTAAACACCAGATCGCCAGACATCTTTAGTGACAGTGGAAGTTGTTCCTAACACATGAAGTCAGTGGTTCTCAAACTTCAGGGCACATTGGCATCCCTGATGGGGTGGGTGTGTGCACACAGGCCACTGGGCCCCGCCCCCCAGTCCCTGGTTCAGTAGGTGTGGGGGTCGGGGTGGAGGGGCAAGAATGCATTTCTAACACGTTCCCAGGTGACGGCTGATGCTGCCAAGGCTTTCACGTTGAGAATGAAGGCCCTCAGTAATACAAAATTAAATTCATGTACCAAGCTCTAACCGGTTTGGCTCAGTGGATAGAGCGTCAGCCTGCAGACTCAAGGGTCCCAGGTTCGATTCCGATAAAGGGATTGATACCTTGATTGTGGGCATGTCCCCAGTGGGGGTGTGCAGGAGGCAGCTGATGGATGTTTCTCTCTCATCGATGTCTCTAACTCTCCCTTCCTCTCTGTAAAAAAAAAAAAAAAATCAATAAAATATATTTAAAAATAAAATTCAAAATTACAGACAGCACCATATTGTGGTTATGGATAAAAACACGATTAAGCTATTGGTCGCAATCATTCCTGAATAATGGGATTGATTATAGTTTATTTTTTATGTCTTATTGCGTCTTCCAAATGGTCTGCAGATAAACACGCCTTGTTTTAACACTTAGCATTTAAGCAGCTCCTCTCGGAGGCCCCCTGGCCGGCCCCCCGGGACAACTGACGGCCCCTCCATCTCCCACGCTGCTGGGCCTGCTCAGCCCTTTCCTCCCCGCGCGTTCGGGTTCTGCTGCCTCACGCCGGTGCCCACAATCGGTGCGGATGCCCCACAGCGGGACGCTGGCTCAGCCACCTCATCTCCCACCGCCCGGGGCCAGCCCAGCACCCTCCACCCACTCAGCGGCCTGAGTTCTGCCAGTGCGGCTGCTGTTTGGCCCCTCCTGCGGGTCCTGGGATGGTCCATCCTGCCCCACCGGCCCCCAGTTTGGTCCTCTACACACCCAATATCAGAGCATTACCCCCACTGGCCATATACCAGGTGCCCGCCCCACCATTGAGCACTCCGGCACCAGGATGGTCATTGGTGCCCATGTCCAGCGAGTCCCTGCTGGCCGGGAGATGCAGTCTCTTTGGGCCCAGAGACTGCACAACGCACGTACCCTCACCCTGCCATTTGCCAGCTGCGGGACCTTGGGTGGATAAACTTGGCCTCTGAGTCTCGATCTGCCCAGTTGTCCCATAATGAGGTTGCATGAGCGAAGAAACAGAAAAACCGCCACCCGTGTTGGCCCCTCCCCAGCCTCACCCTGACAGACAAGGTTCACCAATCACATCATTCCCTCTCCCGGCGTCCGGATGAGCCTCAGAGTCTTTCCTAACGCCGAACTCCAAGCACCCAGCATGGCGCTCCAATCAGACCTTTAAGATGGAAGCTATCCCCACTCCACTCCTGAGCTACATCGTCCTGTTTTCCTGTTTGCCTAGAGCAGTGCCCACCACAGAGAGGGCACAGTGAACCTTTGTCCGTGAGCCCACAGGGACACATACCCGGTGTCACCGGTGACTATGAGAATGAACCCATTAGCAGCCGCCAACCATCATGTACCAACCCCAGACCAACTGCTTCCTTTTTCCCAGGATCCCTGGCCATTCCGTGGGCGCCCTCTGCTGCCCATCAGCCTAACTGCAAGGGCCCTCTACCCCTCAGGAGCGACCGGAGGACAGTGATGCCATCACAGACTGGCCCAAACTTCCTCCTCAGGATAACCTCCCGGGTGGCTTCAGAGGCCTCAGCAGGGAGCCAAGCAAAGCACCCAGCTCCTCAGCTTCAACTTGGTTTGGTCTCCTTCCCCCCTGCCCCCTCTCCTCCATGTGCCGTCCACGGAACTGAGAGCTCCGTGGTCCAGGTCTCTCACGTCTCAGCTTATAAGATTGAGGTCAAGTGAGGAGAGGAGATTGGCTCAAGGTCACATAACCAGTCAGACCAGAACTCCAGACCCCATATTCCCAGCACCCGCCACCACCATGCACACACCAGGGGATCTCCCTCTTCTCCCACAGACAAGACAGGAAAGAAGCTGGCCTGGGCTGTGGAGGCTGCCAGGGGCCTCATTGATTGGGGGGCAGGGGGTGGTGAGAGAGGGGAAGGGGGTCTGCCTGGAGCCAAGGAGCTATGGGGCCTCCTTGGAGAGCAGCCAGCCTGATCAGGCCTCCACCCGCCTCTGACCTCATCTCCCCACCTGCCTCTCATTCACTCTGCTGCAGCCACGGTGACTTTTTTCCAGCCTCGGGGCCTCTGCACTTTGTTGGGACCTTCTGCCGCAGATCCTCATGGGTCTGAGTCCATCCTGCTGTCCCTCCATGTCACCTCCTCACAGAACGCCTCCTCGGCCGCCTGCAGCCCTCGGCGCTCACCTGCGCGGCTGTGACGCGTCCCCATCGGCCATGTGGCTCAGAAAAACAGGGGTCTCTTCCCAGCGGACCCGAGGCTGGAGGCTGAGACCAGGGAGCTGTGTGGTCAGGGTCTTGGTGAGGCCATTTCCCAGATATCAGACTGTCACCTTCCCCCACCCTCTCCTGGAGGAAAGAAGGCTAGAGAGCTCCCGGGGTCTGTATGAGGGCATTCCCCCACTCACGAGGGCTCCACCTTCCAGGCCTAATTAGCTCCCAAACCCCTACCTCCTAGCATCACCACATTGCGGGGACGGACTCTTAACATGAGAACTTTCAGAGAAGCAAACATTTAGTCTACAAAGCCCTCCCACGCTTCCTCCAGCTGCCTTGCTCTATTCTCTCTCTCCCTCTCTCTCTCTCTCTCTTTTTTTCCCTGTGCAACATGCTTCATTGCCTGCAGCCTCCGGGCAGAGGTCAGGCAATGGTTCGAGGCCACAGTTTGCTCTGGCACGGGGCATCTGAGAGACCCAGGGGGACAGGCCTGCCGTCCAGCCAAAGCCGTGCCTTGCTCTGTTCTCTTCAGAGCCTCACGCCCGTCCATGTGACAAGCATTCACGGAGCCGCTCCTGGGCGCCCAGCCCTGGGCTAAAGCTCCTCTGAGCGGTGTTTCTGCTCCGTGTTAGCTGTCTGTCCCCCACCCCTACCCCCCATGTACGCCTCCTTGGGAACCGGGCCTGCTGTGTGCAACAGCAGCCGGCAGCAATGAGCACAGGAGCCAGGCAGTACATATTTCTTGGCAAAATGAATAAACTAGGGGCGTGAAAGGAGATAGGAAGAGCGTTCTGGACAGGAAATCAGGGTTGAACCATCTGAGTTTGAGACCCTCAGCTGCCGGGTGACGGGAACCCGTCACCACCTCTCTGAGCCTCACATCCCCTCCTGTCCCGAGGACTCAGGGAGCACCCAGGATGCAGCTCTGTCCCTCTGGCCTCTTGGCGGGGGGCGGGGGGGGGGGGGCTCCTCCTTTCTCCCCCTGTGGTTCCCTCCGCAGCCCACACTCCGCCTGCAGGGGAGCTGTGGCCAGCTGGGCTGCGTCTACCCTGCGGCTCCCTGCCCAGGGGAGCCGGAGTAGCTCAGCCGCTGCCCATGTGTGCTGTGGGCTCAGGGAGCGGGGAGAGGGGGCCAGCAGCCTGACTGCTGGACTGTGGTACCCGCTGGGACCAGGCCTGCCCTGTGGCCTCACTTGAGGGCACAGATGTCCAAGTAGAGCCAGGCACAATGAAATGTCAGGACACCGCTGCCGCCCTCCTCGCCGGGAGAAGGGGTGGCAAAAGCGGCCGCAGGCCCCAGCTGAGAGCCACATGCGGCTGTGGGCTGTGACAGGCAGATCCCTCCCCTGCCTACACGGGGGAAAGATACCGACTGCTCAGCAGAGTGAGCTAGGACTGAGCTGCTGACAGATGTGGGAACCATGTGACCCTCTACTGAAAGCAGGAATAGGGGCCAGAAGTCTGGAGGGGACTCCAGAGAGCGTAGGTGGAGTTGGACCAACAGGTCTGAGGGGCAGGGCCCACCACGTTCTCTGCCCGTGGAGGATGGAATAACAGGATAAATCAAGCTTGTCCTTGGCCCTTCGTGAGGGCCATCCCCGTGACACAGGGCAGGCGGACACCATGCTCTGAGGCCAAACTGGAAAGTCACTCATTCATACTAGGGTGTCAATGACTACAGGCAGATTAATAGGACAAGCCTTGGGGGGGGGGGGGGAGTAGGGGATCTGAACTTCTTGAGTTTAGAGCCTTTCAACACATTATTCCAGGAAAACCAGGTGTGTGTGTGTGTGTGTGTGTGTGTGTGTGTGTGTTGAAAGAGAGAGAGAATAAATTGCTTATCTGACTTATTTTTTAAAATATATTTTTATTTCAGAAAGGAAGGGAGAGGAAGAGAGAAATAGATACATCAATGATGAGAGAGAATCATTGGTCAGCTGCCTCCTGCACACCCCCCACTGGGAATCAAGCCTGCCACCCGGGCACGTGCCCTGACTGGGGATCGAACCGCGACCTCCTGGTTCATAGGTGACGCTCAACCACTGAGCCACGCCAGCCAGCGGGCGCTTCTCTGACCTATTTTAAATGTTCCGAGAGATCCTCAGCCTCCACATGTACACACCCAACTCAGAGTCTTCCCTCCGCCAGGCCAGCCTTCTCCATGGGGTCCCTCCACACCCCCGGGTCTGTGGGCAGAAGCCCACCCCTCAGCCTTGTTGGATCTCCCACCAGCTCCCGGAGACTTGGCTGAACACCCTTGAGTTCGTGCACTCCTCTCCCGAAGGTGGCAATGGCGGGCTGCCATAGGCCCATCCCCCCAGAGGTGTGAACGGAGACCATCAGCCCCGCCCTCCTGCTCTGGCCACCCTGCAGCCACACCCTGCAGGTGGACACCCCTCTGCCACCCCAGGCTCCCGGTGCTCAGGTTAGGCTCTTGTGGGAGGGGTGTCGGAGGAGCCCCAGGGGGCAAGTGCCCTTGGCCCACACTCTTCTCCTGCTTGGAGGAGGCACAGCCCAAGGAGGTCCGAGGGGCCCACCTCTATGCTGACACCCTCCCCAGTCCCTTCTCTAGTAAGCAGCCAATGGGGTCTTTGAAAAATCAATCCAAAGAAATCAATCGGATCATATTACATTCCCCTGCGATAAACCCTCAATGGCTCCCCATTGCTCTCAGAGTAAATGCAGATCTCCTCACGTGCTAATAGCTGACATCCAGTGCTTATCGCACCTGAGGCGCTGTGCTGTTTTCCAGGCAGGATCCCACTGAATCTCCTGACACCCCCAGGAGGTAGATACTGCTATTCTGCCCATTTTGCAGATGAAGAAACTGAGGCACATGGCATTAAGAAACTTACTAAGGTGGAAACCATCAACAAAACAACAAGAAAGCCCACTGCATGGGAGAACGTATCTGCCAATGATATTTCAGATAAGGGTTTAATCTCCAAAATTTACAGAGAACTCATGCAGCTTAACAAAAGGAAGATAAACGATCCAATCAAAAAAATGGGCAAAGGCCAAAGCCGGTTTGGCTCAGTGGATAGAGCATCGGCCTGTGGACTGAAAGGTCCCGGGTTCGATTCCGGGTAAGGGCATGTGCCTTGGCTGCAGGCACATCCTGAGGGGGGTTGTGCAGGAGGCAGCTGGTCGATGTTTCTCTCCCATGGGTGTTTCTAGCTCTCTATTTCTCTCCCTTCCTCTCTGTAAAAAAAATAATAAAATATATTTTTTTAAAAATGGGCAAAGGATCTAAATAGACACTTTTCGAAAGAGGACATACAGAAGGCCCAGAGACATATGAAAACTTGTTCAAAGTCACTAATCATCTGAGAGATGCAAATCAAAATAACAATGAGATGCCATCTCACACGTGTCAGAATGGCTATCAACAAATCAACAAACGACAAATGCTGGAGAGGATGCGGAGAAAAAGGAACCCTCCTGCAGTGCTGGTGGGAATGCAGACTGGTGCAGCCACTGCAGAAGACAGTATGGAGTTTCCTCAAAAAGTAAAAAATGGAACTCCCATTTGACCCAGTAATCCCACTTCTGGGACTATATCCCAAGAAACCAGAAACACCAATTGGAAAGGATATATGCACCCCTGTGTTGATAGCAGCACAATTTACAATAGCTAAGATTTGGAAAAAACCCAAGTGCCCAATCCAACCCAATAGGAAACTGTGGTACATCCACACAATGGAATACTATGCTGGTATAAAAAAGAAGGAATCTCTACCAATTGCAACAGCATGGATGGAACTGGGGAGAATTATGCTAAGCGAAATAAGCCAGTTGGAGAAAGAGAAATATCACATGATCTCACTCATGTTTGAGATATAATGATCAATATAATTTGCTAAACAAGAACAGATCCAGAGACAAATGGTAGGGGGGGAAGGGGGGTTAGAGAGCCACCCAAGGACGTGTGTGCATGCAGATTAGCATAACCAGTGGACACAGACACTGGGGCGGTGGGGGCTTGCCCAGGGTGGGAATGGCTGGGGAGGGTTAACTGGGGGGAAAGGAGACATATGTAAAACTTTAGACAATAAAAAATTTTAAAAATAAAATAAAAAGAAACTTGTCAAGGTCACATTTAATAAGTGGTTGGGCTGGGATTCTACAACTCACTGTCCTGTGTCCACAACCTTTCTCACAGTGTCAGGGACTCTTTTGCACACGCTCCATGAATCATTTTAAATGAACAGAAACACACACACACATGTGCTCATGTGTGCACACTCGAGCACACACATACACAGCAGGATGAGAACAGATATGGTTTCTGGTTGGTGGGATTATGGATGCTTCCTTGCATGTCCCATTTTCCTATAGAAAACAAGTGTTTGTTGGTGCCTTTAAATTGAGAAAGAAAACATCAAAATCCCTTTAATCTTTTAAAAAGAAGAAAGAATGTCCCAATAAATGGATGCCATTCCCTTCCATTCCACCCAAAGCCTACAACGCATTTCAAGCTGCGGAGGCCTGTGAGGACAGGCCAGGGTTTCTGTCTTGGCTCTTACTGGGTAGCTGCGTGCCAGTTTCTCCACCTCTCTGACCTCGGGTGACTTCCTGACCTCTGACTTCCTCTGCCAACCAAGGCCCTACTGCCTTACAGTCTTTACAGGACTACTGAGAAGACTGGGGAGAACAGATGAAAATGATTCTGCCCCGGACATGGCACAAAATAGATGCTCAATAAATGATGCCATCCGCCATAGCCCCGCCCTCACAGACAGACAGGAGGCGACATGGAGACCTCACGGAGCCCCAGTGCCCACACCCAGAAGCTGCCACATCCAGCACTCAGCCGAGCCTCCTGTGAGCCCCGTGCCGCCTGCCGGTGAGTCGCCCCTCTCTGTGGGACTCTGCGTGGCTGGCTGGCCCAGGAGGGGGCTGCCTGAGATGGCCCCAGGGCCAGCCACGGATGGGAACCCAACAGCACAGGCCACCCAGGCGGGGGCTGCTTCGCGCCTGCAGGTACTTCAAGCCCTGCCCCCGCCACATCCTGGCCACCCCCATCGGGACAGAAGGAGCCGTTTCTCACCCAGGTGGAAACCCCAAATCAGCTTCTGGGGGCTGTGGCTTGGAGATCATAGAGGGAATTCTCTCGTGAGGCCTCCGGAGGCACACAGAGGGGGGCAGAGAGACAGGGGGCGCGGAGGGGAGAGAACGGCCGCCCGGAGGCCCTGAGGCTCGTCTGGTATTTACTTTCTGCCACAGCCTTGAATACCATCGGGCTCTGAAGGAATTTCCAAGAAGATCGAAATTTAAGGAAATCAAAGTTTAATTAGTCGCAGCTGCTGTAATGCATTCCAGGTGATGGCTGCTATGGCTGCGTCTCCCCTCCAGGCCCCCTGACGCCTCTCACCCTCCACGGGGGCAAGTAAACAGTGGGGTGTTTGCGGTGGGAGCCCGTCCCCAGTCAGCTGAGCAGGGATGGGGAGGCAGGAGAGAACTGTGTGCTGCCTCCCGCCACCTACACAGACCTCCGCGAGGAGAGCAGGCGGGAGACTGCGCAGGCCCTGCCTCCTCCCCGCTCCTGGCTCAGTTCTCGTTCTTCTGTCTCCGAGTGGTGGCAGAGGCCAGACAGACTGCCAGGGAGCATGGGCAGGGGCTGAGGGTGAGGTCTCAGCTCGCGCCTGATTACTGTGTGACCTTGGGTAAGTCATTTAACTGGGGAAATAGCAAAGCATCCTGGAGCCAGAGGGCCTGGGTGGGAATCCCAGCTCTGCCTCTCTGCTCTGCAGCCTTGGGAAAGCTGATGAACCTCTCTGAGTCTAGGCTACTCCATCTATAAAATGGCATAAAAAATAGGTCTGGGCCCAGCCAGCATGGCTCAGTGGTTGAGCACCGATGGTTCGATTCTCGGTGTTGCCACAGGCCCGGGTTGAGGGCTCGATCCCCAGAATGGGGCGCGTAGGAGACAGCCAATCAGTGATTCTCTCTCATCATTGATGTTCCTATCCCTCTCTCCCTCTCCCTTCCTCTCAGAAAAAAAAATCAATAAAAATATTTTAAAAAGAAAAGAAAAGAAATAGCATTGGCTCGAGGGTTGTTGGAAGAGTTCGGTGCAGTCACATATATCCAGTCACATGCGAAGGACCCCTCTGAGGCCATCAGAGCTCTGTTAGTGACCTCAGTGGGCCTCAGTTTCCCTGTTGAAAAGCTGGAATGAGTTCCACAGCTGTAGTAACGGAACAGCAGCGTCAGCTCCTCAAAAGAAAGGCAACCCTACAGCCATGCAGGAGTTCATCCTTCAAAGCAGGTTCCTCAGGGCGGGTCTGCTGAGATGCCAGAGGGACTGACCGGTAGGCATCCTGTCACAGGGTCCAGCTCCAGGGCTGGGGGAGGGGCGGGAATTGGAAATGGCGGGAGGCAGGTCCTCCCTTCGCTGCATCTACGCTAAGCTGAGCCGTGCCACCGTGAGCCCTTCCGGGAGCCTTCCTGGTGGGCTGACCCCAGCACCCCGTCCTCTCAGTCACAGTATCAGAAGGGCTGACCCCTGAACTTGGCTGTTCGGTCCCAGCCAAGCCTGGGGCAGGGACAGGGGCTGGGCTGGGTCTTCACCACCCTCTGCCCGCACCCAGGCCTTTCTGCATCTTGTGTTTGGGGACTTGAGTGTCCTGATGTCAAAAGGGGCCGTCCCCAAGGACACACACAGGCACCCTGCCAGTGTCCCGTCCGTGGGCACTGCTCCTGCTGCTGTCCCTGGGGAGACACGGGGGACACCCAGCCAGCCACCTGGGCTCAGACACTGGGCATCGCAGGAGTGAGCTCAGCTCCGTCAGCTCCCTGGTGTCGGCTGTGGGTGGTTCTTTAGGTGCAGAAGCTGGACTTGACCCCCTTACGCCTCCCCCCTGTCGCATGTCCCCCCCCCTCCCGTCTCTCCACGCCCAGCCCACCACCCTCTTCCTCTCTGCTTCTCTCACTGTCCCCCAGCCCTGGGAGCCATTGCTAGTCTGTTTTTGAAACTCGAAGCCAAAAACCCATTCTTTTTCTCTCTGCATTTCTGCTGTGTCACCCCTTCCCCGAGGCGATGAACATAAAAGTCCAGCCAACTAACGGGAAGGGTCAAGGGGTGGAGGGACTCAGCCAGAAACCAAAACCTCTCAGTGAACAGTTCAAAACAGGAGCCTGCTTCATGCAGAGGGAGCTCATGTGTCGTTCCAAACACATGGTCCCGGGGCACGCCTCGGCAGCCATGCTGTCATGTGGGGTTTTTCTAAATACATGTATGACTCATGAAGACTGCCATCTGTCCCTTGATATCTTCCTCTTCCTCTGCAGCAGTTAGGAAGAAGTGAAAGGGAGGGTGCAGCAGATACCATGGCTGGTGGGTCTGTAACCAGCCGACCCACTTCTACCTCACGGGCTGAAAATGCCAGCTGGTCACTTGTCCAGCCTCCCTTGCAGCTAAAGATAGATGGTCATGTGACCCAATTCTGGCCAATCAGACCTGAGAGGAAGTTGGCTTAGGTGATTCCTGGGAAAGGCTTTCCTCTCTGGTTTAAAAAAGAAGAAAAAAAAAGATAGACGAGGAGAAAGCCTCCCTCCGGCTCACAGAGGATGCGTGAGGAGCACAGCTGGGGTGGCTACGAGAGGACCGGTCCCAGGGCAAAGCCAGCACTGGGGGTCAGCAGGGCAAACGTGGGACCCTGATGCTTGCATTGTGCCTGGAATAATCTGCTCCAGACTTCCCCTTAAATGAGATAAGGCGTGTGACCCTGTGAGACCTCTTTACATTTTCGTTCTGTCACTTGCAGCCCAAAGCAGCCCAACTCCTGCTGACTGTCTCAGAGTCCTTTGAGGTCTGCGCTGCTCTTGTTCATTGCAAGTGGCCACAGGAATCCAACTGAAACTCGCTCAGCCAAACGGGGCAGGTTTTAAAACTTATATACTTGGATCTCTTCAAACACAGCAGAAATAGGACCGGGGCTCAGAACAGTTGGAACCGGGGATTCAAAACCCTCAGGGTTTTCTCTCTGACTCTCAGGGGGTCTCACCATTTTTTAAAAAAATATTTTTTATTGATTTTTTACAGAGAGGAAGGGAGAAGGACAGAGTTAGAAACATCGATCAGCTACCTCCTACACACACCCCATTGAGGATGTGCCCACAATCAAGGTACATGCCCTTGACCAGAATCAAACCCTTCAGTCTGCAGGCTGATGCTCTATCCACTGAGCCAAACCAGCTAGGGTGTGTCTCACCATTTTAAGATCATGAAATCCTTGATAATTTATCATGAAAAGTCTGGTTTTCCAGAATTAATTTTTTTAACTTAATTTTTATATGCCTTAAGAAAAACAAATATATATATATATATATATATATATATATATATATATATATACATTTCTTAGCTTTAAAGTCCTATTTATATTACAGAAGGATGTTTTACAAATAGCAAATTCCCTGTGTCACTAATTTCCCTCCAGAGTTCCATGCGTGTGCCCATGAGGCCTGGGGGCCAGGAACACAGTTTTTATTTGATGTATTTGTTTATTTATTTTTTAATTTAACTTTGTATGTTTTTTTTAATATATTTTATTGATTTTTTTACAGAGAGGAGGAGAGAGAGATAGAGAGCTAGAAACGTCGATGAGAGAGAAACATCGACCAGCTGCCTCTTGCATACCCCCTACCGGGGATGTGCCCGCAACCAAGGTACATGCCCTTGACTGGAATCGAACCTGGGACTTTTCAGTCCGCAGACCAACGCTCTACCGCTGAGCCAAACCGGTTTCAGCGGAACGCAGTTTTTAGAATATTCACCTTCTCACCTATTGGGGGCGCTGCGCTGGCCGCTGGTGAGGAACCTCCTGACCACAAGCTCTGTGCCAGGACGCCGGCGGGGGCTCACCTCCCTTGCGGGGACATTCCTTCTGACAAAGGGAAACCTCTCGCGGAGAACCTGCTGCTTCACTTTCCTAACATGAGTTCGGTACCCGGTTTCACATCCTCCGTCGGACAGCAAGGAGTCACTTTCTACAGCGCAGGCTCCATGAACCTATAAACACGGCGTTTTGAGGGTTGTGTCAATAAGAAGCAAATGTTGGGGGGTTTTACTTTTTGTCTATCTTTAACATGTCTAGAAGCAACAGTGGGTTTTTGAAAAATAGCTTGGTTAGAATAGCACAATCTGATGTGGAACGTAAGCAAGAAGGTGGGTCATCGGGTCGTGCGTGATATCCTGTTATGGGCGCCAGGCTGGGGGACTCATGTTTCAAACCTTCTCCGGCCCTGACCGGTTTGGCTCAGTGGATAGAGTAGGGGTGTCGAACCCAATCAGAGAAGGGGCCAAAATCTAAAATCCAGCCTAAATTGCGGGCCGAATGGTTTACTGAACAGTCATAAACTGTCATTGTGATGGAAACGCAGCGGAGTGCAGTGATGACAGCGCGGTGCGGGCCACATTGCAAGGCCTGGCGGGACGGATTTGGCCCGCGGGCCTTGTGTTTGACACATGTGGACAGAGCATCGGCCTGCGGACTTCAGGGCACCAGGTTGGATTCCAGACAAGGGGATATATTATACTTTGGTTGTGAGCACATCCCCAATAGGAGGTCTGCAGGAGGCAGCTGATCGATGTTTCTCTCTCATCCAAGTTTCTGACTCTCTCTCCCTCTCTCTTCCTCTCTCTAAAAAATCAATAAAATATATATATATTTTAAAAAAACAAAAAAACAAAAACAAAAACCTTCTCCTGTGATTCTGGCACAGAAGGAACCACTGTCCAGAGTGGGAGCCCTTGAGGACAGGGCCATGCCTTATGTGTCGCTGAGTCCCTGACCCTTACACATATATAACTGTACATATATGTACATATATGTAGTATGTGCTTGGTAAATGTCCCCTGGCCCTAGCCAATTTGGCTCAGTGGATAGAGTGTCAGCCTGTGGACCAAAGGGTCCCTGGTTCCAGTCTAGTCAAGGGCATGTTCCTTGGTTGCAGGCTCCTCCTCACTGGCTGGGGCCCTGGTCGGGGCACATGCAGGAAGCAACCAATCGATGTATTTCTCTCACATCAATGTCTCTTTCTCTCTCCCTCTCTCTGTCCACTCTCTCTAAAAATCAATAGAAAAATATGCTGGGGTGAGGAATTTAAACAAATAACTAAATAAGTAATTTTTAGAAATGTTCTCTGACCCAATGAAGAAGAGGAGGAAAGACAGGATGCCACAGAGAGGGAAGGTTTTTCTGTAGAATCTATCGCAGCTGTAACATTCCCGAGAAGCTGCGCCTGTCCCGAGTCTTTGGAAACAGGCCCCTCGAGGCGGGGCTGGGGACAGGAGGCGGTGGACAGAGCTCCGTGGGCACCGGGGCCCTGCCCAGGGTGCAGCCGTGAAGCCAGGGGTGGGCTCGGAGAGGGGAGCTTCTCGGAACCCTGCCGTGGGGAGGCCGTGGGGAGGCTCAGCAGCCCCCGGCCCAGGCCCCGGAGAAGACGCATTTGTTTACGTGACCTGAGTGACATGTTCATTGATCTCCCCGGAGCGGCTCATTCATAAAGGCAGATTGCGCCTCCCTCCTGGGAACCCAACGGCCTTTTAACCAGCTCCCCGCGGGGCGACTTCTGAAAGTGAGTCGCTGATGAGCCAGAAATGGAGTTTGCCGCCTGCCCGGCCCTCTGGCCAGGGGCTGCTGAGCCGCGGGCAGGAGGCGGCACCTCGTGACTCGGGGCCTCTTGGCCGGGCCTGGCTGCGGGCCCGCGGACAGGGCAGAAGGGGGCTGTGCCGGCTGCTTCACATGCAGGAGCATCTGGACAGTTAAAACACAGGCATTTGTTGCTCAGATTTCCTGGATCCACCCCTCAGGGCAGCTGGTCCAAGGGGAGGAAAGCGATGGGGTAGGTGGACTGAGGGAGGTCCTTGAGCAGAAACGCCATGTTTTCTTCCTCTCTGGACCCCAAATTTCAGCCTTGGCGACAGTAGCTGCTCAGAGGATGCTGTCGCTCCTCTGGTTCAGCCTTCGTTTGACAATGGAGGGAACGGAGGCCCAGAGAGGCGTGACCTGCCTGAGGTCAGAGCCGGTGTTTGCAGCGGGAATTTATAGCCGCCAACAGGCACGTCTGTATCTCGGATCCCGCTCGGTCCTTACAGCAAACATATGGGCTAGGTATTTCGGACCCCGGGTTTTATTGTGTTTTTATTATAGCATCACTTTCCATTTTTTAAAGCCGTGCCCTCTCCTCCCCTCACGCTCTATTTTGGGGAGCTTTTATCTTTCCAGATGGCATGGTTGTCTTTGGTCCTCAGACAGCATCTGGGACCCACTGGGCTGGGGAGCTCTTGCTTCTTTACTCTCATTGTTTCCCCTTCGCTCCTTCCTTCCTCTCCCTTCTTCCTTGCATTCTCCTCCACTTCTAGTTTGTTTGTTTGTTTTTCTCCCTTCCCCTCTCCACTTTTTCTTTTTCTTTTTTTTAATTGTCACCTGAAGATTTGTTTTCACTGATTTTTGGAGAGGGAGGGAGAAAGAGGAGAAGAGAGAGAGACAGAGAGAGAGAGAGAGAGACATTAATTGAATGTATCCCATACATGCCCCTACCATAGATCGAACCCGGAACCTGGGTGTGTGCCCTGACTGGGAATCAAACCCACAACCCTTTGGAGCAGGGGCGATGCTCCAGGAGAGTCACCCCAGCCAGGGGTCCACTTCATGTTCTTATGTGGCCGCCCAGAGACTGGCCCAAGCATCAAGACACGAGAGTTCTAGCTCCTGTCCTGCCACCAACCTGCGGGCGGACCTGAGACGGTCACTCCTCTCTGGGCCTCAGTTTCCCCTGGGGAGAAGGGGCTGGTCCTCTGCCCTTTGAGATCGCTTCCCGCTCAGAGGGAGGGAGATGGCTGTGTCTTGCTGGTATGCTGTTGGCTCATGACCGAAGCTTCTGTGTTTTACACGGTCGGATCTGCTGACGGAAATCTCACCCCGAGAACAGGGGTGCGTCCGTGAGAAGCCTCAGCCACCGCGGCTCCCGGAGCGTGTGTCCCCGCTGGTGAGCGGGGTCTGTCCGTGCGCTGGCGTTCGGGGTTAGGGCCGCCTCACTGTGCTCTCCGCCTATGGTGTGTGGCGTGGCTGTCACTATTGATTCCGCCTTATTGAGAGAGAAGCTTCTTATTTCCTCTGAGGGATTTTGACGGCAATTAAGATGGGCAGCCAAGCAGGTGAGCGATGGAAACGTGGTAATGGTCTAAGCCTTTTACACGCCATTATTCTTTTGGGGGGGGGGGGACTGTTATTAAAATTATGAAATCAATAATAAGGGGTGAAGTGGCCCTAAAAGATGAGGATCTCTAAGGAAAGCTGCTCATCAGCCAAGGCAGGGCCTTTGTTACGATCCTTGTTGAACTCTGTGCATTTAGCCCGGGTTCGTCTGCAGATTGTCCACCCGCTTCCTCCAGCTTCCCCGGGAGAGGCTCAGAGAAGGAAGCGTTCCCGGGGGCATTCACGTTCTAGGATTGGAGGACTTCGGGGAGTGGGCACTTAAAAGCCCTTGTCTTCTTTGCCGAAACCGGTTTGGCTCAGCGGTTGAGCGTCGGTCTGCGGACTGAAAGGTCCCAGGTTCGATTCCGGTCAAGGGCATGTACATTGGTTGCGGGCACATCCCCGGTAGGGGGTGTGCAAGAGGCAGCTGGTCGATGTTTCTCTCTCATCGACATTTCTAGCCCTCTATCCCTCTCTCCCTTCCTCTCTGTAAAAAAATCAATAAAATATATTTTAAAAAAATAATAATAAAATAAAATAAAAGCCCTTGTCTTCATCTGGACATAACAGTTTCCACGTTGTATATACTTTTGCCAGACATTTTATGAAAAGATTCCTGGGAAAATTGAAAAACAATATGATTGACTTTGTAGGTACTTTATTCAGGTAAAGTACTGCTATTCTTCCGTGCTGCTAGAAAATGGTCTGTTTCTACACTTGATTTTTGTGCACCAGATCTACTAGTAAAAATATACATATAATATTTAAACGTGTATTATAAAAACATAGAATGTGAATTCTTCCTGGAATAGGCAGGGTATGAATAGAAGGATGGAAGGGGACCAGGAACCACAAATGAAGGAGACATGGCAAGATTCTAGACTACCCATGACACCCCATTCTTCTAACTGCATGTATTTTATGTTCTTCCTCCTTCAATATTTTACAAGTTTAAACATTTTTTTTGAAAAGTCATATATACAAATTCTATCAGTAAAAGTAACATCCAGATAACTAAAAAATAAAAAAATAAAAATGAAATAAAAGCCCTTGTCTTCGTCCTTTCTAATAAAAGGGCTCTGGCTGCCTGCTTTTGAGTAATCACAAAACAGATATCATTGGTCTTGAGAAAAGGTCACATGGCTGTACAGTGTTGTATTCGCTTCCTATGGATAATATGATAAATTGCCACTAAGTCAGTGGGTTCAACGGTACAAATGTATCACCCTCAGTCCTGGAAGTCAAAAGTCTCCCTGGGCGGAAAACCAAGGTGTCGGCGTAACTTGTTCCCACCAGAGGCTCTGGGGGCTCCGGGGAGAACCCGTTTCTCGCCTTTTCTGGCTCCTGGAGGCTTTCCACACCCCTTGGCTCACGGCCCTTTTCCCTCTTCACAGCCAGCAATTGCATCACCCTCCCCTCTGCTTCCGTCATCACTGCTCTGATGTGACTCACCTGCCCCCATCTTAACTAGTGCTCTTTGGGAACATATAGGTAAAATTGTATACTTAACTAGTGCTCTTAGAGCACTAGTTAAGTATACAATTTTACCTATGTTCCCAAAAATTCTAATTTAGCACTTCTTAGTTGGGATTCAGGAATCTGTATTTTAACAACTCCACCAGGTGATTCTCATCATGAGAGAAGTTGGGGAAACACTGGTCTAGAACAACCCTCGTGATTATATGGGGTCCACCTGCATAATCCATGGTAATCTCCTTGCCTAGCGAAAGATGTTTACATTGATAATTGGATTACTCTGACAAACTCAAAGCAATGGATAAATTCCTAGAGACACACAATCTTCCAAGATTGAGTCAGAAACAGAAAATTGGAACAGACCAATTACTACTAATGAAGTTGGATTAACTTATTTTAATGGAGCAATTTTCATTATTAACAATTAAATAATTAATGCGTAACTATTGTTTAAAGTAATAAATTAATCTGCAAAGTCCATCTTGCCATGTACATATTCATGGATGATGGGACTAGAATGTGGCATCTTTGGGGGAACCACTACTCTGCTTGCCTACAGGTATCTTTTGACTGTAGGAAAACCATCTGATAGACTGAAAAAGTAGCCACAGATCCTTCTCAGCCCTATGTATGCCACTTCTCAACATGATTTCTACTCTTTCCATCAAGAGGTTGAGTTTTATTTCTCTACTTTTTGAATTTGGGTTTAGTCAAGTGACTTTCATTGGTCAATGAGACATTAGCCAATGGGATACAAGCTAAGGTATTAGGGATTGCCTGCTCTCACTACCTTACCAAGCCTGAGGCAGCCAGTTGGATGATGATACGGGTCATTCACCTGTGTCGCCCCAGCCAGCAGCCAGCCAGCTGCAGGACAAGTGAGTGAGACTGTTGTCTGTCAGCTGACTGTGGACACACAAGGGAGCTCAGCCGAGACCAGGAGAGCATCCCAACGGACCCCAGCCCAAATCACCAAACAATAGGATCCTGAACAAATACTAGTAAATGTCTGTGTTAAGCCACCACATTTTGGGTGCATTACAGAGCACGTGGTAATCAGTTCAACCAGTGTCCCACTTTTGTCCAATAAGATAGAGTTTTTTCCATGATGACATCTCACTTCAAGCCTCTCTAGGTTCTGATGGATAATTCAGGAGAAATTCTTGTGAAATGAAATTTACATTCTACCATTGTTACGGAGAGCTAGATACCTCTCTCTCCACTGATCAGTTAAAAAAATAATAATAAGAGAATTGCTTCCTAAACAAAGTATTTCAAGTCTTTCTTTTTTCTAGTAGATTATCTCACAGAGCAGGGCAAACAGTAGGTGCTCAATAATGACTTGTCTATTTGACTTACATAGCAGCTGGCCCTGGAAGAACCAGGAAGCAACATTTCCAGGGCGCACATTTAGGCAACGTTCAGTTCCTTGGGAGAATGTGAGGAAGCCTGAGACATGATGGACCAAAAAAGGGTCAGCTCTCCTCTTCCAGAAGTTTGCCTCTGTATTAACACTGGGACAGCCACGCCATGGTGACTGCCGCCCTCGGCACATTCATGATTCAGTGCTACTCCGTGGTGATGAGTCTCTACGGGGGCCCTCCTGCCGAACCAATGAGCCACACCTCCCAGGACCCAATGCACCAAAAAGATGGCGTGTGGCCTCCAAGACCTCAGCCTTAGCCTCTTGGAATGCTTGCCCTGGATGAAGTCAGACACCGTGTAAAAAGTCCAACTAGCTTGAGTCCGCCATGCTCTGAGGACGCTCACCTGGAGAGGTGCCCGACCAGCCTCTGGCTGCTGTACCGCCCAGCTGCGGCGAGTGAGAAGCCTCTTGAACATCCAGCCCACGGGGCCTTTAGACCGTTCCGCATCTGCAGAACGGGGAGAGGTAATAATACGCAACTGTCCAAAGCCACTGGGCCCGAGGGTGGTACAGTAGCTGGTAACTGGGAAAACTCCGCAAAGGTACCAGGACTTCCTTCTGCCAGCCTTTTTTTCTTTTCTTTTTTCTCATCGATTCAATCCACAAACTTTCGAGTAAGCCCAAGTCTGGTACCGAGCCCTACGGGGAATTCACATTCAAGCAGCATTCGAGAACCGGTGCCTACAGGCCCAGCGCCGTGCCAGGCACTTCCACGCAGGTCACACGATTGAAACTGGTAGCGATGAGCTTGGATTCTGCTACCAGACTGACGTGACCACTTACCAGCTGATAACTTCAGACAATTAGCTTCACCTTGGTTCTTTCGTTGATAAAATACAGCCTCACAGGGTTTGGTGAGGATTACACAAAATAACTCACGTAAAAATGTTATGTGCCTGGTCACCAGAGTAAGCTCTCGGCAACTGGAAAATGCCACAATAATTGTTATTACAACTATAAACAGCTTCTCCTGTGAGGAACCTGGGGAAGGGATAAAACATGGGCCAAATAACACTTAACAGCAAGTACCCACAAGTGTTTTGGATAAGTGAGCGACTCCGTTACGAGGTTCAAAGTATCCCAGGGATGAGAGGTGCTGTGGATGCTCCAGGATGGTCTCTGGCTGAGATGCTGACGGGAGACTGTGGAGGAGAGAGCTTTGGAGCAAGCCGGTGGAGAGGGTCCCAGCATCAGTGATGGGGGGGGGGTGACCCCTGCAGGTGAAGCGGACAGCCATGCAGACCTAGGAAACCAGGGCACCCATGTTGACGGACTCATTGCAGGCATGGAGTGCTGAGGGGAGAGGGGAGACAAAGGCAGCTCGGGGCCAGATCATGATGTGACGATTTCCTCTGTTTATTTACCCGTCGGCAGAGACAGCCAAGCATGTGGGCCAGGGGGGCTGCCCAAAGCAGCCCCTCTTGTGGAAGGAAGGGCAGCCACCGGGCCCTGTCCCAGCCGGGCTCAGCACCTCCGGGTGTTCAACCAGCTGACAAGGCTTCGGACACCCATTCCTGTGCCTCCCTCAGCACCTACCACCTCACTCCTTCTAAATTCACTTTAAAAAAAAAAAAATTTTTTTATTGATTTTTTTTTTTTTTTTACAGAGAGGGATAATTAGAAACATCGATGAGAGAGAAACATCGATCAGCTGCCTCCTGCACATCTCCCACTGGGGATGTGCCCGCAACCAAGGCACATGCCCTTGGCCGGAATTGAACCTGGGACCTTTCAGTCCGCAGGCTGATGCTCTATTCACTGAGCCACACGGGTTTCGGCCTAAAGTCACTTTTATTTACTTATTTTTTTAGTCCTCACCCAAGGATTTTTTTCCCCCATTGATTTTCAGAGAGCGTGGGAGAGAGAGGGAAAGACAGAGAGAAATATTGATGTGAGAGAAACACGTGGATTGGTTGCCTCCTGCACGCCCCTTACTGGGGATTGAGCCTGCCACCCGGGCATGTACCCTTGACTGGAATTGAACCTGGGACCCTGCAGTCCACAGGCCGATGCTCTATCCACTGAGCCAAACCAACTAGGGCTAACTTCACTTTTAAAAACCTGGCCATCGCTTCTCAACACCCCTGCCCCCCACCCCTCCTCAGACACTTAGGTCAGCTCAAACAGAGAGAATGGGTGATCCTGACCAAAAGGTACATCACCCCTCCTCTCCCCCCATCCCCCGAGGGCCCAGACACAGACCCTCCATCCTTCAGTGAGCCTCAACCCCTCCGTGTCTCTCCTCACACAGCCCCAGGCTCAGACCACTCAGCTCCCCCTCCACCTCCTTCTAGCTGTGTGACCCTGGGCAGATCACTCCAAAGTCCCCAGGTCTCAGTTTCCTGGTCTGAAAAATGGGGAGAACCGCCTGCCGGGTTGTTCTATGGGGGTGGGTGGGACATCCAAGGGAAAGCCCAGATGCAATCAATACTAAGGTGACCAGACGTCCGGCTTTTGGCGGGTAACAATTTGTCCCACGGCATTTTAAAAAGTCCCGATTTTTTCCCAAAAATTGGGACGTTTTTAAAACACCAAGGGACGCGGGACAAATTGTTAAAAAGCGGGACTGTCCCTCATTGGGACTTTTTTAAAACGCTGCAGGACACACTGGACAAATGGTTGAAAATCGGGGCTGTCCCGCCAAAAGCGGGACGTCTGGTCACCTCGATCAATGCACAGTGAACAAGTAAAGACAATCCAAGTGCTTCCTGCTGCCCTGGTTCTCCGCTCGGGGCTCCGGGGACCAGCCCCGTGCTCCTGCCCTGCAGGCCTGAGCACACCCTCCCTGATCTCCCTGTCCTGCCTGGCCAGCCCGTGGCTCTGGGGGCGGCCCGGCCAGGGGCCCATGCCTGCCTGCCTGCCGCCAGCGGGTTCTTGAGTGTTGAAATCCTTCCATTCTGCAAGGCCAGAGACCTGATTATGTTATTAATTAAAGCAAGATGCCGGGCTGGGGAGATTTATTTTCTTTTCCATATCTGTGGCCATAAATGCCACTCAGGGAGCTCAAAGGCCCATGTCAGCCCAAATCAGGCTCCTGAACAGACGTTTTGTTCCCAGCGCGGTCGCCTCAGCCCCTCCTCGTCCGTGCCAGGAAGGAAGTGTGTGTTGTGATACCCGCCCCTCACCCCCATTTCCCTCGCTCCATCTGCACCGGGCAAAACGGGAGTGGGGGGGGGGGGCAGGAATACCTGGGCCGTGTGGCACGGGGAGAGAATTTTCCAAGAAATTTGTTTTAAGTTTCTGCCTCATCATTATAGGACTTTCGCGTTTCTATTTTTAGCCGCGCCGACGAGCCGGGCCCACATTCCCCTCATCTCCCCTGCCCCAACCTTTGTTTATACAAAGCACATGCTGGAATCATTATTTAAAAACCTCCGAACCCATAATTGCTCAGGTAGGTGAAGAATGCAGCCTTTATGGATGGAGCTTTCCGAGGGGGCCGGCGGGTTCCTGGGGAACTATGGCTTATTCATGTGCGTGCCCCCCGCACCCTGCCCCGGCTGGACCCTGGCAGGCCCAGAAGAATCAGGTAACTGAGAGCCAGCAGAGGCCTTGGCAATAGCGGGGCCCACGCACCGCGTTGTGGGAGAGGAAACGGAGCCCTGGGTGCGGATGAGACCTGTCCCAGGCCCACAGGGCATCCGTGTCATCGCCGGGATTCAAACCAGAGATCCAGCATCCAGCGTGGCCCTCTCTTCTTGCCTGAAGCCGGGCTGCCTGAGTCCAGATCCCAGCTACCGGCTGTGAGACTCTGAGCAGGGTACGGAGCCCCTCTGCACCTCAGTTTCCTGATCTGTGAAATGGGGATAACAAAAATACCCATCTGATTGGTGTAAGGGCCGAAACCAGTTTGGCTCAGTGGATAGAGCATCGGTCTGTGGACCGAGGGGTCCCAGGTTCGATTCCAGTCAAGGGCATGTACATTGGTTGGGGGAACATCCCCGGTAGGGGGTGTGCAGGAGGCAGCTGGTCGATGTTTCTCTGTCAACGATGTTTCTGGCTCTCTATCTCTCTCCTTTCCTCTCTGTGGAAAATCAATAAAATATATTAAAAAAAAAAAAAAGATTGGTGTAAGGATTCAATGCACACCTGGAAAAAGTAAGCCCTGGGTTTTGGGTCAGGTTCCCCCAGAAAACAGGGCCAAGCCTTCAACCACACCCAGAAGGTCACCCTTTCCCACATCGCAGGTCTCTTTCTCTCTGTGTTATCTGGACCTCAGGGTGTATTTCCCGCAGCGCTGCCCATCGAGGGGGCTTTCCCTGCCCCGTTGTCTTTCAGGGCCGTCCCTGAGTTGGTGGCAACAGTCCCTGTTTGGCCGGTCTATGCAGCGTTCAGCTCAGCTGGGCGCCCGGCCGGCCGAGTTCTTTCCTTCAGTCCTTTCCTTCAGCTGGCCGGGAGAACCGGCCTGAGGCCTCAAGGGCGGCTGAGGGAGAGGTGTCCGTTTGAAAGAGGTAATTATGTGGGGTTCTTGGGGTTCTGCCCTGTTCTGTGTTTGTGTGATTGACGTGTGTCTCCTCCGTGGGCCCAACCCAAATCACTAGCATTTTATTTTACCGGCGCCTCTGACAATGCACAGCTCATGACAGACAGACAGCTCCGGCCTCGCAGGCCCGCAGTCCAACACTCAGTCTCTGCTGGGGCTGCTTTCGGATGAGAGCACTTTCTATCCTGAGGACCCAGCTCCCGCCACACGGGGCTGCCTTGCTACACCCTGGCCCACTGGTCTTTCCTGGTTTTTCCATTCCTCCAGCAGTTCCAGCTCTCTTCTGCCCCAGGGCCTTGGCCTGCGCCTTTCTTTCTTTTTTTCTTTTTTTTAATATATTTTATTGACTTTTTACAGAGAGAAAGAGAGAGGGATAGAGAGTTAGAAACATCAATGAGAGAGAATCATCAATCAGCTGCCTCTTGCACGGCCCATACTGGGGACGTGCCCACAACCAAGGTACATGCCCTTGACCGGAATCGAACCTGGGACCTTTCAGTCCGCAGGCCAAAGCTCTATCCACTGAGCCAAACCGGTTTCGGCTGGCCTGTGCCTTTCTCACCGCCTGGAGAACGCCTTCATTTGGTGCTTCGTGTGGCTGCCTCCTCATCACTCCAGTTCCAGCTCTCCTCAGAGAGACCTTCTCACACCCTGGGCCCTGAGGCCCTGTCTGCACACCTCATAGCACTTTCTCCTGTCTGGAATGGACATGATTATTTCTTCCTGTGTCAATTACCTACACTCCTGAAAACACACACACACACATGCACACGCACATGCACACACATTCTCAAACACATACACTAACACAGACTTCATGAAAACAGGGACTTGGTCTCTCCTATTCATCATTCTTCATGGGGTACATAGCAGGTGTTCAAATAAGTATTTATTGAGTAAATGAAGGAATGATGACTAAATCCTCAGATCACAGCACCACAGGCAAGGAATGGCCTGGCCAGCACTGAGTCAGCATTCGGTTCAAGGTATGTGGCGGTCCAGACCCAGACGTGAGGGCAGCCACAGGAAGGAGGGTGTCTGTTAGGCACCTTGATCCTGCCTTTCCTGCCTTGCCCGCCCTGTGTCTCACTTTCCCATAGACACACTGAGGGAAGTAACGTACCAGGGGACATCTTCCCTCTCCAAATCGATGATGCACACCCAGCGCATCCCATGGGACTCTGACCTGGATGGGCCACTGCAGAGGGAAGAGGAAGCCTTAGGGTTGAGAGTGGACACGGGGCTGGTAGAGAGGCCGAGGAGGCCTCCTGTCATCGTAGACACCGTCCTCAGACACACTTGTCAAGATTACCGTTTTTGCCGAAACCGGTTTGGCTCAGTGGATAGAGTGTTGGCCTGCGGACTGAAAGGTCCCAGGTTCGATTCCGGTCAAGGGAATGTACCTTGGTTGTGGGCGGATGTGCTGGAGGCAGCTGATTGATGTTTCTCTCTCATCGATGTTTCTAACTCTCTATCCCTCTCCCTTCCTCTCTGTAAAAATTCAATGAAATATGTATTTTTTTAAATTGTAGTTTTAATGCTCTTTGGTTAATGTGTGTCTCCTCCTTTAGACTATCAGTCCCTGCGGGCAGGTGCCCGGAATGAGCTGCTCACCAGGGTAACCTCCTACATCAATGGAGTGCCAGTTCCTCAGTCTCAGGATCCCTTTCCACTCTTGGAAATTCTTGAGGATCCCAAAGAGCTTTGGTTTCTACTGCTTAGATCTATAGATCAGAGGTTCTCCCCTGGGGGCCACTTGGTTATATCTGGGGACATTTTTTGATGGTCACAACGTGTGGGGGTAGCAGATGATACTGGCATCCAATGGGTAAAAGCCAGAGATGCTACCCACATCCTGAGGGTGCAGGAGAGCCCCATGGCAAAGAACTACCAGGCCAAAGAGTCAGTAGTGCCAAAGTCGAGATGTCTTGCTATAGATATTTACTGTATTAGAAATTAAAACTGAGAACATTGTAAATATTCACTGATTCATTTACAACAATGAAAATAAATCCATGACACGTTCGCATAAATACATTTTTAACGTATTTTTTAAAAAAAACAAAACTATTAGAAAAATTTATGCTTTATTTTATAAATTTCTTTAATGTCTGGCTTAATAGAAGACAGCTGGATTTCCATATCTGTTTCTGCATTCAATCTATTCCAATATGTTGTTTTTGTTGAAGTGTATGAAGAAAATCTGGCCTCGCACAATATGTTGTTGGAAAGAGCGAGAGTGTTTTAATAGCCTTTTCGCATAACTATGCATATTCTTCTTTGTTACTACACCAAAACTCAGCAATCGTGATTCTTTAAAGGTTAGTTACAATGTGGAATCTGAAACCACATCCATAAATTTTTTAGATTCGGTTATTTTAAAATTCATTGATCTGTCTTGAATTTTGAATGAATCTTTTACCCAGGCATGATTTGTGACATCATGCGTTGTGTATTGAATTGTATCCCCCCCAAAAAAATTCATATGTTGAAGTCTTAACAATCAGTACTTCAGAATGTGGCCTAATTTTGAAATAGGATCATTCAGACATTATTAGTTATCGATAAAATGAAGTCATAGTGGAGTTGGGTGCACCCTAACCCTAGATGACTGGTGTCCTGTATTTAAAAAAAAAAAAAAAAAAAAGGAAATTTTGACACAGACAGGGAGATTGCCAGGGAAGATGAAGACAGAGATGAAGGTGATGTGCCTACAAGCCAAGGAATGCCAACCATTGTCAGTAAATCGCCAGAAGCTGGGAGAGAAGCATGAGACAGATTCCTTCTCACAGCCCTCGGAAGAAACCAGCCCTGCCGACACTTGGATTTTGGACTTCCAGCCTCTGTGCTGTAAGAGCATAAACTGCTGTTGTTTAAACCAAAGCACCAGTTTATGGCACTTTGTTAAGGCAGCCCTAGGAAACTAATGCATCCTACCCTGGTCATTATGAAAATAGCAGCTCATTGAATCAAGCAGATCTCCCAAATATGCACACATTTCATTACAGCATATCAAAAGCCACATTTGTTCAGACCATCACAGATCTCATTAGCAAAGCCTTGAAGTGCTGAGACTCTGCCCAGCTCACAGAGGCAGGCACGAGTCTTCCAAAATTCCAATGTTCACTTGAAAGCCCAAATTTTATCACTGGAATATCCTGTCCCTTGTTTTCCTTGACGGGACAGGCTGGTTGTGTTCGTCATCAATAAAATATTCACCAGATACTGGAGTCAGTCATTCTTCCAAGTAAACATGGTGACCCATGAAAGATGCAGCTAAGTCAGCACACCATGCAACTGATCACACGGGCCACTGTTTGTACTCAAGGCAACCAGCAGGCTTCTGTATGTGTCTCCCCATGTCATGACACAAAATACTAAAGAGCTATGTACTGCAGGACCAAGATTTAATAAAACTGCCGCCACCAGTGTGGCTCCGTGGATAGAATGTCAGTCTTTGGACCAAAGGGTCCCAGGATGGATTCCAGTCAAGGGCGCATACCTTGGTGGCAGGATCCTCCAGGTGAGGGTATGTGCAGGAGGCTTCTCTCACATTGATGTGCGTCTCTCACATTGATGTTTCTCTCTTTCTCTCCCTCTTCTCCCACTCTCCCTAAAAATGAATGGAAAGATCCTCTGGTGAGGATTAACAACAACAACAACAAAAAAGATTTAATAAAACTAATTTTGTTTTGCTTTATTTTTACTGTAAGCACTTGTCATAAGGAATACAACAACCCTAGTACATTGGGTACCACTGCCCTGGCTTCATGTTAGGACACAGTAGGTTTTCCCACCATTGCTTTTGTATCACAAGTATTAATACAAATGTCCCCATAGCGAAAAAGGCAAATTATGCCTGTGTGTTATTATAAAAATACTAGAGGCCCGGTGCATGAATGCACCAGTGGGATCCCTTGGCCTGGCCTGAAGGAATCAGGCTGAAACCAGCTCTCCAACATCCCTCGAGGAGTCCCGGATTGTGAGAGGGGGCAGGCCAGGCCAAAGAACCCCAGCAGTGCATGATTGGGACCAGGGATGGACCTTGGGAGGGCTACAGGGCATGTCCGCTTGTCTCACCCACTCTCAATTGGCCAGACCTCAGCAGCAAGCTAACCTACCAGTGTAGGTTAGTGTGCATCAGAGCATCTTCCCCCTGGTGGTGGTCAGTGTGCATCACAGCAACTGGTTCAATGGTCGAACGAACAGTCAAACACTTAGCGTATTAGGCTTTTATTATATAGTGCCTTTGTCTTCACAGACCTCCTGCAAGGGTCTCAGAGACCTCACCAGGGGCCCTGGGATCCTACTTTGAGAACCACTGCTCTACAAGCACAGTGGTAACAGTTCAATCTTTACTGAAGGAAAGATTGAATGAATAAATGGAGCAAATAAAGGATAGAGCGGAGGGAAAGCCTACTTTGCTTCTGCTCTTGGTTTTCTGTGTTATCTGAAAGACTGGGCTCTACATAACTGGATTTTCAGCTGAAACAGCTGATAGAGAGGCCTCTACGATGGGTTGTGATTCAGCTATGTGCCTGGGAAGACGAGGATGAATTTCAGTGCAAAGCTGGTTCCACTCCAGGGAATGGCCTGGTCCTTCGATCATTGCAGACATGCCCATCTCAGCCCCTGAAGGACCGGAAGTAACGGGACTACCCCCATGAAGAAGCAGCTCTTAGCGGGCCACAGCTGAGAGGCAGAATGACCATGGAAGCTTTTTCTGATTCAGCTTCACCGAGTCGGAGACTTCGAAGGGAACCCAAGCAAATACATCTGGACAAATGCGGCAGGTGCTTCTGCTATGATTGAGATCCACTGCGAACTAGGGTGAGAGAGTCGAGGAGGCCCTTCCTATCCAGTTGACCCTTGAACAATCAAGGTTTAGGGGTGCCAACCCTTCATGTAATCGAAAATCTGTGTATATGTTGTTGTTTTTTAATATTTTTTTTATTGATTTCAGAGAGAGAGAGAGAGAGAGAGAGAGAGAGAGAGAGAGAGAGAGAAACATTAATAAGGAAAGAGAACCATGGATCGGCTGCCTCCTGCTCGACCCACACTGGGGATCAAGCCCACCATCCAGCATGTGCCCTGACTGGGAATCGAACCGTGACCTCCTGGTTCATAGGTTGACACTCAACCACTGAAGCCACACTGGCCGGGCTGTTATAAGTTTTGAGTCTCCAAAAACTAAACTACTAATATCCTACTGTTTGCCAGAAGCCTTATCAATAACATAGACAGTTAATTAAGATATATTTTGTATGTTATGCATATTATGTGCTGCACTCTTACAACAAAGCTAGAGAGAACAGAATGCTATTCAGAAAATCACAAGGAAGAGAAAACATTATGTTGGAAAGCAATCCGCCCATTAGTGGACCCGGCAGTTCAAGCCCGTGTGGTTGGAGGGTCACCTGCAGGAGGGTCATCATGTGTAGGGACTGGCCGGTACCCTCTGCATCTGCAGGTGCTTCCTGAGAGCATCACACTCAGGCCTGACCCCCCCCACACACACACCCTCAGACTCCCCCCAGGGTCAGGCCCACTGCAGGCACCGGCACATGCTTGTTGAATTTATTGTTTTTACTCTCACAACAGGAAGAGTGGGGGAGTCCTTTGAAACGTCTTTAAACCCGTGGTCGGCAAACTGCGGCTCGAGAGCCACATGTGGCTCTTTGGCCCCTTGAGTGTGGCTCTTCCACAAAATGTCACAGCCTGGGTGAGTCTGTTTTGAAGAAGTGGCGTTAGAAGAAGTTTAAGTTTAAAAAATGTGGCTCTCCAAAGAAATGTCCATCGTTGTGCTGTTGATATTTGGCTCTGTGGACGAATGAGTGTGCCGACCACTGCTTTAAGCCAACAGACGGAAGGGTCCTGGGACTCAGCCTGGTTTGAAGAATAAGCCCAGATAGAACACCTCAGAGGAAAGGTTTCCCAAATGTCCCCTCCCACAGCTGGGGGGGGGCGGGCAGCAGTGCCACCACGGCCACCACTCAGCATTATCCCTGGGAGCAAGGCCATCCCTCCGCCCCCCTCACCCACAGACCCTCCGGAGCGCTCTTCACCTTGAACCTTCCAGTGCAGGTTCTGCTTCTGCAGGGCGGGGGTGGGGGGAGGCTGAGCATCTGCATTTCTAACAGCTCACTCGTTGCCAGAGCCGCTGGTCCACAACCCAGGCTTCCTGAGCTCACGTTCTAGAAGGCAGCAATGCCAAAACCGGTTTGGCTCAGTGGAGGGAGCGTCAGCCTGCGCACTGAAAGGTCCCAGGTTCGATGCTGGTCAAGGGCATGTACCTTGGTTGCGGGCACATCCCCAGTAGGGGGTGTGCAAGAGGCAGCTGATCTATGATTCTCTCTCATTGATATTTCTAACTCTCTATCCCTCTCTCTTCTTCTCTGTAAAAAAAATCAATCATATATATATATATAAACTTCAGCAAGCAGGCCAAGGCGGGCTGTGCTGGAGCAAACACAGAGACCCCTACCTGGCAGCTGCACCTGCAGCTCCCCTCCCCATGGGCCTGCACCCACCTTCCTCTCCCAGCCTCGCCCTCTTCGAGTCTAGCCCCTGACTTTGGGGGCCAAAGATGGGACCTGGGTGGAAGGTGACACCTGGGACTTGGGGTCCCTTCGCTGCAGAGCGTTTGTCTTCCAACGTCCTCAGGACGGAGCAGAAGCCAGAGGAAGGCTTTTTTTGACGACCCAAGGCCAAGGATCTCCGGTCAGAGAGAAGATTGCTCTCTTCGCTGGAAAAGGAGCTGGGACTGATCGAACGGATCAATCTCCTGAGTCCTGCTCACGTGTGGCTCTTCGCATCCTTTAGATTGGACCGCACGTGGCCCCTCGCCCATGCTGAAGGCACCGAACCCCACAGCGGGGAGGGGCCTGGGTGCCCTGGTCCAGGATCTGTTTTTCCCCAGCTGAGGCAGACGGGCAAAAACAACCTGCCTGAGGCCACAGAGGGGAGACTGTGTCCGTGCCTCCAGGTTTCTGCCCTCGAGGCTCTCCCAGGCAGTCACATGGCCCACCAGGCTTGTAGGAATTGAGGGTGATTGAGGGCCGGCCATGGCAGCCAGGAGCAGGGGCCATTGGCTACGGGCCATGCTGGGTCACCTGACTTACTCCCCTCTCCCCGCAGCTGCTTGCCTTGCAGAAGGGCCTGGTTAATGTTTTATTCCTCCCAGTGTTTCATTATTGATTCAGCCCCTTGCTGCTGGGTCTGACCAAATAAGCCCTGAGCATTTGTATAATATCAACTTCATCAAAAATGCAGGAGCTGGGGTTTTACTCGTCTGTGTGCTACCTAGACGGTTTAAGTCGATGGCTGTGGTTTCTGTGAGCCGGGAGGGCGCTGGCCGCCCGCAGGCTGGCTTCTGGCTTTTCTGAAGGGATGCTGGGTCCCCAGGCTCCAGAAACCCAGCACTCCCCTCTCTCCGGGTTAGTGGGACGAGGTCTGGGTTAGGATGTTGACTGAGGCAGAGAGTTAGGAGGTTGGGAGCAATTTTTTTTAAATCAGCACCAGCCGCAAGTGTGGAAACAAATGCAGCAATGGTCAAAACCGGTTTGGCTCAGTGGTAGAGCGTTGGTCTGCGGACTGTAAGGTCCCAGGTTCGATTCTGGTCAAGGGCATGTACATTGGTTGCAGGCACATCCCTGGTAGGGGGTATGCAAGAGGCAGCTGGTCGATGTTTCTCTCTCATCGATGTTTCTAGCTCTCTATCTCTTTCCCTTCCTCTCTGTAAAAAAATCAATAAAATATATACTTTTTAAAGACACAAAAACAAATGCAGCAATGCATTCGTGTGCTGCTACTGACTATCCTATAAAATAAAAGGCTAATATGCAAATCAACTGAACAATCGGGTCGCTGTGACGAGCACTGACCACCAGGAGGCAGGTGTTCAATGCAGGAGCTGCCCCCTGGTGGTCAGTGTGCTCTCACAGGGGGAGCACTGCTCAGCCAGAAGCTGGGCTCACAGCTGGCGAGTGCAGAGGTGGTGGCCGGAGCCTCTCCCGCCTTGGGGCAGCGGGAAGCGGACCTAAGCCATCAGTTGAACACCCCCCAAGGACTCCCAGACTACGAGAGGGAGCAGGCTGGGCTGAGGGACACTCCCCCATCCCCCCACCCTGAGTGCACAAATTTTGTGCACTGGGCCTCTAGTTACAGATAAAAACCTAATGAGATGAAGAAATATCTATTCATCTATTAAAACAATATTTATTGAGCACTCACTATGTGCTAAGCACTAGATTACAGAGGTGAATAAAACATACAAGGTTCCACTTCTCATGAAGCTGAAATTCTATTTAAAGGAGAAAATCGGGCTGTAAAAAGAAGGGAAATCATAATAACAGGTAATATTTAATTAAGCATTTACTGGGTGTTGGGTACTGTCCTAAGCTCTTCACAGAGAAAAATGATTCTGTTTTCAAGATCATTTTTAAAGCCTGTGTGTATATGTGGCCATAGAAAAAGAAGAATCTGCGCTGGAACATTTAAAAGGAAGAATATGCACCAAACTATTAGCAGACGTGATCTCCAAATTTTAAGTTTACAGAGGACTTTTATTTTCTTTCTTAGGTGCCCCTGCTAGTGGTTGAGAACCGCGGCTGTAGAGCCTAAGACCATCGGAAAACACAGGCATTTCCGTTATGATTCATTAACAGCAGCAGAATTGCAGTTATGAAGTAGCGACGAAAATAATGTTGTGGTCGGGGGTCACTGTATGAAAGCGTGGCGGCGTCAGGAAGGTGGAGAGCCGCTGGTCTAGAGCAGGAGAAGAAAATGAAAGGGAGAAAGCGTGTTCCTGTGCCCCAGCCTTGAAGAAACCAGGCCAAGCACCTCCAGCTGCCTTTCCTCTGCTGCCCGATGTCCTCAGGCTCTGGGCGTGCTGGGCTCTGGTCTGTTCCAGTCACTTTGGGTTCCGTTCCAGCTGGGAAACCCATCCCCTCCTCCGCCTCCCCGGAGAACAGGGTCCCTGGAGAATCCCGCGGCTGTGGTGAAGGCTGGGGAGGGCCATGGCACAGCAAGCCTGTATTTTTATTTATTTTTAAAAAATTTATAAATATATTTTATTAATTTTTTTACAGAGAGGAAGAGAGAGGGATAGAGAGTTAGAAACATTGATGAGAGAATCATCAATCAGCTGCCTCTTGCACACCCCCCACTGGGGATGTGCCCGCAGCCAAGGTACATGCCCTTGACCGGAATCGAACCCGGGGCCCCTCAGTCCTCAGGCTGACGCTCTAACCCACATGTGTCAAACACAAGGCCCGCGGGCCAAATCCGTCCCGCCAGGCCTTGCAATGTGGCCCGCACCGCGCTGTCATCACTGCACTCCGCTGCGTTTCCATCACAATGACAGTTTATGACTGTTCAGTAAACCTTTCGACCCGTGATTTAGGCTGGATTTTAGATTTTGGCCCCTTCTCTGATTGAGTTTGACACCCCTACTCTAACCACTGAGCCAAACCGGTTTCGGCACGGTAAGCCTTTAATACAGGGATCCCAGGTGGGCATCCTTACCTTGGCTTCCTCCTGCCACGTGTGCAGGGGCCAGGAACCCAACTTCCCCAGCGATAAAACTGCAGCCAGCAGCTGGGGCCCTGGCCAGCCCTCCTGCAGCCCACCCTGGACCAGAGCTGTGCCCCTCTCCTCACGCCTCTGGAGGCCTCACTGCTATCTAGTGCTGACGGCTACCGGGGAGTCAGCGTCAGGTGGTCACCCGGCTCCCGGTGATATAACAACCGCAAAGGCAAGAGGTTGCACCTGGGAGCCCCACTCTGGGCTCGGACACAGGGAGGCCTGGTGCTGAGCACTTCCTAGTCCTTGATAGGTTTCCTTGTCATCACCATCGTCCTCTTCTTACCCATAAGGAAACAGAGGCCCTAAGGTAAGGTGACCAGATGTCCTGCTTTTGGCGGGACAGTCCAGATTTCTAACAATTTGTCTGGCGTCCCGCAGCATTTTAAAAAAGTCCCGATTTTTCAAAAAATAGGGACTTTTTTTTTTAAATATATTTTATTGATTTTTTTACAGAGAGAAAGGGAGAGACATAGAGAGCTAGAAATGTTGATGAGAGAGAAACATCGAACAGCTGCCTCCTGCACATCCCCCACCGGGGATGTGCCCGCAATCAGTGTACATGCCCCTGACCGGAATCGAACCTGGGACCTTTCAGTCCGCAGACCGACGCTCTACCACTGAGCCAAACCGGTTTCGGCAATCAGGACTTTTTTAAAACGCCGTAGGACACGGTGCAAATTGTTAGAAATCAGGACTGTCCCGCCAAAAGCGGGACATCTAGTCACCTTACCCTAAGAGGGTGTGTGGCGAGCCCACCGCCAGCCAGCGGCATCACTGAAACCAGAACCCGCACCTCTTAGCACCGGTCTCAGTGCTGCTTCCTCTCCCACCTGCTGCCTCGGCACCCAACAAAGCTGCAGTTTGTCATCTGAATAACCATGACCGGACACTGGAGAGGCTTGTGTTGGCATTGACCCTGGACCCAAACGGTCTTACCCAGGCCCAGAGGGGCTCCAGGTGGCGCTGGCAAACACAGCGGACGGGCAGGCTTCCGAGAGGGCCAGGCCCCCGTGCCTCCACCTGCAGCAGGGAGGGAGGGACACAACGCACTCAAACGGGAGACCGAGTTCTGGCTCCAGGACCTGGAGCGAGTCCTTTTCCTTCTCGGAGCCTCAGTGAATCTGCAGCATGGGGAGGGAACGCCCTCCTCGGTGGGCGTGTTGGGAGGATGGAGTGATAATGTGTGGCATCGAGCACAGAGTCGGGCTCAGCGGTGCTCAGTGAAGTGAGATCTTGTTCCCAACATAGGAAGGCCTGTGTGAGATCGTGGGAAACACGACCAAAGTCCACCCAATCTAAGACAACGTCCGTCATAAAAAGCACACCAGGAATTTCTGTATTACTGAAAATGAAAAATGCGCCTCGTTGGTGTGGCTCGGTGGTTGAGCATCAACTTAGGAACCAGGAGGTCCCGGTTTGATTCCCGGTCAGGAAACATGCCTGGGTTCTGTGCTCGATCCCCAATGTGGGGCATGACGGAGGTAGCCGATCAATGATTCTCCTTCATCATTGATGTTTCTATCTCTCTCCTTTCCCCTTCATCTCTGAAATCAATAAATATATATATATACATGTATTTTTTAAATCATGAAAACCAGTGCTTAGTAAATTCTGAGCTTTCTTATGCGATTTTGAATTCATGCTTGGAGGGGCTTTTTCAGCTTAGACATAGACTTTAGTCACATATCGCTCAGAGTAGAGCTAAAATGAAAACATAAAGAACAAAAAACAGTGAGTGTATCCCTAAAGCATCTTCTACTCAGAGCCACCTCTTCCAAATTCCTCCCAACCGGGAGTCTTCCAGTTCATGTTTCCTCACGCAGCATCATCCTCTGGCTTGCAGAAGCTCTGGTGATGTGGCATTTTCTAGAAGGACCCAAGAAAGATATAAAAGTCATGGGTAATGGGCACCTAGGTTGGCCTCACCCTTATGCAGCACTAGCTCACTTTTGGCCCCTTGTGGGTGCTGTTGCTAAATACCTAGGACCTGCCATCCCCCCCCCGCCCAACCCCTTCCCATGATCCTTTTGGTCCTAATTTCCTTCTGGATTGTCCACAAAGCTACTTGTTCCCATTCTGCAAGTCTTGAACCCCCTGAAGCTTTTGGAGTTTGCCCAGACAACAGAGACTCTAAGGCGCTATCATTCCACAAGCTGTATCTAAATTCCAGAGGGGTGCCGAAACTGGTGTGGCTCAGTGGAAAGAGCATCAGCCTGCGGACTGGAAGGTCCCAGATTCTATTCTGGTCAAGGGCATGTACCTTGGTTGCAGGCACATCCCCAGTAGGGGGTGGGCAAGAGGCAGCTGATCGATGATTCTCTCTCATCGATGTTTCTAACTTTCTATCCCTCTCTCTTCCTCTCTGTGAAAAATTAATAAAACATTTCTTTTTTAAATTCCAGAGGCGTAATGTGTGAAAACATTCGCTTTACAGAATGGATGGTGTTGGCAATAACCTTTCTTAAGGCGCCACTACGAGCCTGACCTCACGCTAGGCGCTCCAACACGCATCTTCCCTCAGGGTCACGTCTCTTTCCTGAGTGCGTCATGGCTATCCTTTCTTTACAGATGAAGGCACTGAAGCTCAGAGAGGTAAAGCGATTTTCTCAAGGCCACCCAGCTTGCACGTGGCAAAGCCAGTGCTTGGAACTGTGGTCTCCTGTCACCACAGCAGAGACAGACCCTCTCCTGGGTGTTTCCTCCAAGCTGGCTCCTGGGCCCAGTGCTTCGTGCAAAACTAGCTCAGCCCTGACCTTGGGAAGCTTTCCCCATCTTTCGATTCCCGAACGTTAGATGAGAGTAATGAGGATAGCACTCCGTGCCAGGTGCTGTCCTGGCCGCTGTGTGTGTTCCCAGCTGCCTTATGGGGAGGGTTCTAGCGTCAGCCCCATTGCACAGATGAGGAAACTGAGAGGCAGAGAGGTAAGAGGGTCACATAGCTGGGAAAGGGAAGGGCTAGGATTCAAATGCACAGAGTTTGGCTCTAGATCTCACTCGCCTAACCAACCCTATCCCCTCGTCTCACCGCTGGCACAGGGAGCCCCCTCCCCCCCCCTTTCTACTCTCCCCCCTCTCCCCTCCCCACCCCTGCCACCCTAAATCCTGCTGCCTCTCCCAGTGGCCTGGGAGCAGGATCCAGGCTGTCAGGCTGGAGCCAGATGGATGGCCTTCCCCAGCCAGGCCCGGCCTCCGAGTTTCTTCACTCTGGGCCCAAGCACAACACCCTCAGCAGCCCTGGCTGCTCTTCAGAAAAGGAAAAAAAGCATGAGGGGGTGTGGAAAGAAATCTAATTAGAACCCCTTGGAGCCCCAGCGCTTCCCGTTATTGAATTAGCCCCTCTGAAGTGGAACCGGCTCGTTACAGTAATGCAAACGCCGAGGGATTGTCCGCTCCGGCCCCGATCTGGGAAAGCTGCTTTCACAACAGCACTGAGCCGCGTCCCGGCCTCTCCCCGCGGGACAGAGGGGCCTGTGGATGCCGAGCGGCTCCTGCTGCGGAGCCGGGCTCAGGGAGCCGGGCGCCGGCTTCCCCGAGGGCCGGAGCGCTGAGAGGCAGTGTCTGTCTGTCGGGAACCCCACACGCATGTGAGGAAAGGGCCACCCAGCTTTCTCACAGCTTCCCAGCCACGGCCCCAGTCCGGTCACACTGGAACAGAGAGGCTGGGGGGAACCTAACAGGGGTCTTCAAACTACGGCCCGCGGGCCACATGCGGCCCGCAGAGGAGTCTGATCCGGCCCGCCAGGTTTTTTGGGCAGTGAGCGCAGCCGAGGTGTTACAGTAGGAATTAGTAGTTCATATAGTCCGGCCCTCCAGCTCTCTGAGGGACCGTGATCTGGCCCCCACTTTAAAGAGTTTGAGGACCCCTGAAAGGTCCAGGCCAATGTTCCACATGGCGAATGGCCCAGAGAGGAAGCCCCAAATACAGGACACACACACCCGCCCCCCACTGGGCTGCAGCAGACTCACCTGGCCCCTGACTCCACCCCCAAGGCTCTGATCGCAGGGTCTGCAGGAGGGGCCTGTAATCTCATCTGCGCTGCCGCCAGGCTGGGCCGCACTGACCTTGCCCCTCTGGGTGTCCTGGTGGCACATGGGGCCTGATGCCCGTCTGCCACTCCTGAACCCACCTCTGCTGCAGGAGCAGGTTCCAGCGCCTCTGCACTAGCCGCATGCTGGGAGGGCCGGCCGGGTGCCGACTCCGTCCTTTCCTCGGCGTTTGGAGAACAGGGCTCGGCCGCCAGACCCAGTGCTTGCAGAACGGAGTTGTGATGCAGACACCTGCCCTTCCCCGAGGCTGGCTGTGTGCCCTTTGCTGAGGGCACCTACAAGAGGAGATGTTCGCTGTGAACATTTTTTAAATGTATTTAAGGCCTGTGCTTTAGGGGATACTGCTATCTGCCTCTCTCTCCTGACCTAGTTCAACTCTCACCTTAAAAAGTCCTTGCCGGCCCTGGCTGGTTTTGCTCAGTGGATAGAGCATCAGCCTGCAGATGAGGGGTCCGGGTTCGATTCCAGTCAAGGGCACATGCCTGGGTTGCAAGCTCGATCACCAGTAGGGGACATGCAAGAGGCACCCAATCAATGATTCTCCTCATCGATGTTTCTATCTCTCTCTCCCTCTACCTTTCTCTCTGAAATCAATATATATATATATATATATATATATATATATATATATATATATATATATATATATATAATTCTTTTTTTTATTTATTTAAGTTCTTGCCAAATGCCCAGCCGCACCACGCTGTCCCTCATCCTCTGGCGTGGCCTCCAGGTCACCATGCTGGCTCCTTGCTGCTCCTCGCTCTCCCCGATCCTTACACATCACTGGTGCAGTGAGGATCCAGCGCCAGCCCCTGGGTTTTGTAAGTCGCCCTGGAAACAGTGAATGGAGCCCAACAACAGGTCTTCTCAAAAGCAAGCCCAGACCAAGTTAATCAGCTCTCAGAGTGGCCATCCCTGGGCCGAGCCCTTGGGACAATGCAACCTCAGGGACCAGGGACCACCATCATCTTCCCTCTTCAGAGACCATGAGCCTGAGCCCCAGAACCCAGTCCCCGCCCTTCACCTCCCCCCAGAAGGCGGCCTCTTCCTCTGAGGAAGCCCGGAACGCCGGGGCGAGACCTTCTTTCCTCCCGTGTAACTACTTCCTGTCCAGCACACGCGTCCGAGGAGATCCCACGGCCCCTCTCCTCTCGGTGGCCCCAGAGAGGCTGACCTGGGACGGCTCCATGCATCGGCCGGTCTTAAGAAAGAGCCGAGCCACAATGTCCTCGAAGAGAATTGTGGTCAGAAAAGCGACTCGGTCTCAATGGTCCCGTTTACTCAATCCTGTCTCCGAGTCACATCCGCTGGTCTTCCTGACCCAAGGCCAGGCCTCCACGCCGGGACGCAATGAACTGCCAGCAACAATGCTTTCCCAGCGGCCATTCATCATCTCCCTCCCTCTCCCCGAGACCCTAAAGAGGAGGACAAATCCAATGTCTGGTTCCCAGAAGATGTGTTCACCAGCGGCCGTGAGTCTAACCCTGAGATGGAATAAGTCCAGCCCTCGCATTAGCTGGCAGAGCATACCCCTGCTGTGCCATGGCCGAGGATTTCAAAGGCTGGCAAAACCCCACGTCTCCCAGCGAAACACCCACCACAGGGTACCACCTTTCGGACTTCCCTGCTTCCTTCTTCTGGGCTCTCACTCATACTCCTAATTGGGATCTGGCCACACTGCTCTCTGCTGGAAGACACGAGTACTGCAGGGCCAGGACTCCGGGCTCCCAGCTCCAGTCCTCTCTGGTCTGTAACTAGATCGGTGGTTCAATCACCCATTATCGCTCCCTCCTCACAACAACCCTGGGGCAGACCATCTCAGGGGCTCTGGCCCACGGAGACCTGGGTTCAAGGGCTGCCTCTGCCACTCGATGACCTGGAGCCGGTCCCATAATCACTCAGCCTCAGCCCTGGGTCTGTAAAATGGGGGTGAGAATGCCAGCAGGTTTACTGTGAGGATTTACTGAGAGCAATCCGAAAAGACACCACCGTGCCCGGCTGCAGGAGCACAGGCAGCACAAGGCCTCCGTGTGACTGTCCGTTTCACAGACGAGGAAACCGCGGCTCCGAGGGAAAGATGGTTTCCCGGGAGGCACGGAGACATGCAGGGTCCGGAGGCAAACACATCTCTCTGGAGTCTGCTTTCCGGGCCCTTGTTATTCAACAGCCCTAAGGAGTTCTGCCTTAACTGAATTTGGAGCCAAAAGCGCCTAAAGAATCTCCCAGGAGATAAACAGGATCAGCCTCAGAAAGAGGGGAATGCAGAGCCAGCCATGTGCACCAAGGGAGCCAGAGGAAGAGGGAGGTCCCAGCTGATGCCTGCCGCCTCTCCTTGTGGGTTTCAAGAAGTGCAAAAGTGGTCCTGGCCAGTTTGGCTCAGTGGATAGAGCGTCGGCCTACGGACTGAAGGGTCCCAAGGTAGATTCTGGTCAAGGGCACCTGCCCAAGGTTGTGGGCTTGATCCCGAGTGTGGAGCGTGCAGGAGGCAGCTGATCAGTGATTCTTTCTCATCATTGATGTTTCTACCTCTCTCCCCATCTCCCTTTCTCTCTGAAATCAATAAAAGTATATTTTTTTTAAATGCAAAAGAGCATTCAGGAAAAAAAAATATATGAGGCTGGGGGCAGAGCTGGAGAGGACCTGGGAGTCTGAGGAAGGGAGCTAGAAAATCAAGTGCCAACACATTGCAGATTTACTACCCCCTCGACACTCCAAGTCTGCTGGGCACCCAAGTCTGGACCCTTTCTGGATGGGACGGGGCTGCCAACCGAGGCAGAGGACCCGGCCCCACAGCCAGCAGTCCACCCCGGAGACAACAGAGGCCCCCAAACGCCTGGTCTCTGATCTCAGCCTCGAAACACGCTCGGGCCAAAATAAATGTGGGAACCTCACGGTGGAGTCTGGGAGCTGGAAAGGAAAAAAAACAAGATGTCGCCCAATGCGGCCCAGGCCTGCCAGGCAAAACCACACCAAAACCACCCCGACTGACGCTAATTAGATGGATAGCGTGGAATTGGTGGTGGGGGATGGGCGGGAAGAAGCGGGCCGGGGATGCTGGGAACAGAAACACCATCCAGAGAAAACAGCGGGGACGACCGGAATGACTGCAGCACCACAGAGGCAGCCAGGGCTCAGGTAGCGGCCTGTTCCCACCCAGGGACCGGGGGCCAAGGGCAGCCCACGGAGCCGGAGACAGCATTGGCCGGCGTCCCTGGCATCGCGGCCGGCTGGTCTGCGGGCCTCTCCCTCCCCCGCGGGGGAGACAGCCCGGGGACACCTCGCAGTCCTCCTCCTGTGGTCTCTCCAGCCTCACCCCCTCCTCTCTCACCTCCCCTTCTTGCCAATCACTGCACTTTCCCTCTCGGCCTCGGCCTCGGCAGCTGCCGTTGCCTCTGTCTGTCGGGAATCCATTCCCGCTCTCCGCTTCCCACCTCTGACCCTGGCTCACCGGCTCCTGCCCTTCCTGGAGGTCTGGGCCGGGTCCTGGGACGCCATGTGCCACCCTCGTCCCCCAAAAGGATGGGCCCCCGCTGCGGAGTGCCCGGCAGCTCCCTGTGCCCTGCCACCCCAGCCCGGGGCATGCCACTGCCGCCCCCCACCAGGCTAGAGGCTCCTGTGGCCACGTTGGCATCATTGGGTGGAAGAAGAAATGGACGCTAATTCCCCACAGTGTGAGACAGCTTGGATTTGTGAAACTGAAAATCATGAGAAGTGGCATCTTCAAAGCCTCTCTAAGTAGTCATAAAGCACACTTATTAAATGCTTCCATGTGCTGTGTGTTAGGTGTTTTGCGCGCGCGCACACACACACACACACACACACACGCACACGCGAGCGCGCCTCAGTTAGGTGCACACACCCCTAGAGCCGGGCTTCCTGTCACCGTCCCATCTGCAGCTGGAGGAATGGAGACCAGAGGGGCTGAGGAACCTGCCTGAGATCACAGAGCCTTGGCTTGCCCGGGGGCCTGGCTGGTCCTGGAGCCCACGCGGTTGCTATGGCGCCAGCCTCTGCCCCTGAAACCCACCCCAGAAAGCCCCTCGTGTGTAACCCGAAGCCGTGCCTGCCCCCGAGCCAGCCCATTTCCTCTTCTCCCTTCTCAAGCCCAGATGGGGTCTGAGTGACCCTGCTCTCACCCCCGTCACACAGCTGGAAGCAGGGAGCCCTGCAGACTGGAGCTCCCGGTGGACACCGAGCAGGAGGAAGTGACCGCTGGCCCCAGGGGGTCTCGGTCCCCCGGTCTGAAGGTGCCGTCTGGCCCCGGCTGCCACACGCCTCCTGTCGGTAAAGCAGACGTCCCAGAGACGGGGCAGGAACATGACAAGCAGACCGTCCTCACCGGTGAGGTCTCCTCTCGTCAGGGACAGTATGAACTAGCCAAGGCTGCTCCCTCCTCGCATTCTTTCCCACGTCCACACGTGTCGCAGCGTGTTTCGGGGCCCGTAGCCGTCTGCTCGTACCTGTGCTCCCGCCCTGGCCTGGCCTGGCCGGGAGTGTGCCCTGTGGCCCAGCCAGAGTAGCTCTGTCATAGGCCGAACCTCTCAGGAGCTCAGGAACCTCAGGCTGTCGTGTGTGTGTGTGTGTGTGTGTGTGTGTGTGTGTGTGTCTATACTCATAGGTGAGCAGAGATCATGTCTGTGTGAGTGCGTCAATGCTCAGAACTATACCTGGCATACAGTAGGTGCTTCATAAACAGCGCCTGCTCCTGTTAATGCCGATATGATTACAGCATCTGCCAGGGAGGGACCTCCCCATCAATGACAGGGGATAACGCCTCTCACAGAATCAAGGTGAGGTTCCCGGAAACGTGTGAGAGACAAACCCCCGGGTCTCACTCCTGGACCTGCTGGCTGGGGTCCCTGCGATGGAGCCCAGGAACTGATACTCTTACGACCTGTCCCGACCGTGGCAATGGCCACCCGGGGGGGGGGACCCGCTGGGCGAGACCAGCTGTTTCTGGGGCAAATGAAGGAACCGGCCCGGCTGTGATTCCAAAGGGGGAGAGGTTCCTCCCTGCCTCCTGCACCCTTCCCGCCCTCCCGCCCGCCCTCGCTTCCTTCCTTATCGGCATTTTCAACTTTTCTCCGCAGCAGTTTCTCCAGAACGGAGGTCGGCCAACGGCGGCTCGCGAGCCACATGCGGCTCTCTGGCCCCTTGAGTGCGGCTCTTCCACAAAATGCCACGTGCGGGCGGGCGCACGCATACAGTGAGAATGAAACTTCGTGGCCCATGCGCAGAAGTCGGTTTTCGGCCTGGGCGAGTCTGTTTTGAAGAAGTGGCGTTAGAACACTCAGGGGCCAAAGAGCCGCATGGGGCTCGCAGCCGCGGTTTGCCGACCATGGCTCCAGAGAGCTCGCGGCCAACCTTCTCCTGCCGGTGGGAACCCCGCAGGCACCAGTCTCGTTGTCCACCCACTGAACGTCCCTGAGCAGCTCGCCGCCCACCCCTTGCGCACATACAGGCTCGCTACAGGCGGAGTACACCGGACCGCAGGGATCTGATCCGCCAGAAAGAGGCCCCGGAGCCTCGAACCTCTCTCCCCCTTTACAGCTGAAGAAGCCGAGCCAGAGCAAAGGCCCATGTGTGACCAGCCCAGCCCACCAAAACCGCCTGGGATGTCACGAAAGAGGACGTACAGACGGCTGATCCGCACACGGAGATATCGTCAGCATCATTAACCATCAGGCAAATGCAACGTGCAACCACAGCCCAGTCCCCCTGCGCTCCGGTCAGCACGGCTGACATCAGCACAGGGACAGCGAGGGCTGGGGGGCGGGCAAAGGGGCGGGGCCGTGCCCCCAGGCCAGTGGGGCTGTGAGATGGTGTGACTGCCATGGAAGACAGCGTGGCAAGTTCTTTAAAAACTGCACGTGCACTTACCGTGTGACCCAGCAATGGCACTCCTGGGAATTTACCCCAGAGAAGTGAACACTTACAGCCACGCCCATGGGTGTTCTCCAGTGGGTAAAGGGTTAGACATGCCATGGGGTACTACTCGGCGATTGAAAAGGAACTGCTCATACACACAACAACCTGGATCAATTTGCAGAGAATTATGCTGAGTAAAACAAGTAAATCGCAAAAGGCTAAACACTGCATGATTTCATGTATATAATTGGAATTTCGTGCACTGGGGGAGGGGGGGACCTTAGCCTGGCCTGCACCCTCTCACAGTCTGGGAACAGGCCTAAGCCGGCAGGTGGACATCCCTCTCACAATCTGGATCCCTCTCTCCTTACTGCCCACCTACTCACTCCTTACCGCGCAGCTTGCTGCTCCTTAGCGCCACCACAAGGTGGGAGAGGTTCCCACCACTGCAGCTGCACTCGCCAGCTGTGAGCCCAACTTCTGGCTGAGCAGTGCCCCCCCTGAGGAAGCACCCTGGCCACCAGGGGGCAGCTCCTGCATTGAGTGCCTGCCCCCTGGTGGTCAGTGCGCAGCATAGCAATCGGTTGTTCTGGTCATTCCAGTCGTTCTGCCATAATGGTCTCTCAGGCTTTTATCATATAGATGTTCTTGAAATAACAGGGGTGAAGGTGGGAGTAGGCACAGGCGGGAAGTGCATGCGGCTAGAAAAGGACAGCCTGAGGCATCCTTGTGACCATAACAATGTTATGTGTCTTTGCCTGTTTCAATCTCAATATCCTGGTTGTGACACTGTACTGTAGTTCTGTCTTGGGTATGGGTTTGTTTTTGTTTTTTAATGTTTTTATTGATTTTAGAGAGAGAGAGGAAGGGACAGGGATAGAGAGATAGCAACATCCATGAGAGAGAAATATCTAATGGCTGCCTCTTGCATGCCCCCTACTAGGAAGCAAGCCCTCAACCCGGGCAAGTGCCCTGACCGGGAATCGAACCAGTGACCTCCTGGTTCATAGATTGATGCTCAACCACTAAGCCACACTGGCCATGCTGTACTATAGTTTTACAAGGTATTACCATTGGGGAAAACTGGGGGAAAGATACAGGGGATCGCTGTGTGCTTCTTCGTACAGTATGTGTACATCTACAACTCAAAATGCAAAGTTTACTTTAAAAAACACACATGTAGGTCCTTTTCAAAGCACTGGAGTTACTGGTGAAAGCCTGGTTCGATGGGTTTAGGGTGGGGTCCAGGTGTGTGTGGGAGGTTTTGAAAGTCTCACAAAGTTGAAAACCACACAATTAGATTCCTCCTGTCCCATCGCCTCAAACTTTAATATTGTCACGTGAAAATATAACCCAGCCATCTTGTGGGTTCAGGCTGGAACGGCTCCCTCCAGCACACATCCCATCCCCACTCCACCCCAGCCGCCCGGCAGAGAGGAAACTTGAGCCCTGAAAGGCAGAATCGGGACCTGAAGGGGAGAAGGGGGGGACGAGAAAGGGGGGGCCTCTTTCATGGTCCAAGGACTCCCAGCCCCGCGGCTCTCAGTGAGGCATGGCTAACAGCCGGGGCCCGGCTGGGGCGGGATTAGAACCTGCTTGCTGGCTCTGCCCTGGGCGGCTCGCTGCACTCCGCTCCGGGCAGCCCCTGCCCCTGTCAGAACGGTTGCAAATGGTTCTAATTATAACCAGGAAGTTTTTAAGTCTGTGGGTGGAAAGGAATGCCAACTCATGTAATAGCTGTTACTGCGCACAATAACCCTCCCCCCCCACCCACCCCCAAGGGTTCCTGGCCCAGTTTTGAGGGTGACAAATGGTGTCCCCACAGCCCAGATGGGAGCCTGTATCTCCCGGGCAAAAACCCCGGTCTCTGGAGAAGGACAATAGCGGGCCGGGGCCGGGAGGCACCGGAGACCTGGGTCCTTCCCCCTTCTCGTTAGTTGGCTAATGATTTTTGGGTGGATGCTAAGGAGCCACTGAGGCAGAGGGAGAGGAGTGATCAGAGACGGTGCACGGTTTGGGCCTCACGCCCTCCCTCTCCCCGCCGCCCTCCCTGCCACCAGGGCACGGAGTGGCGCTGTGATCGGAGCCAGTGAACTTCACAGCGAACTTCTCAGCGCGCTGCCGGCAGGGAGGGCGGCCCGGAACTCTGGACAGGGAGCTGGAGCACCACGCTGAGCGGAGCTGAGCTGAGCTGCATGGGGCCCAGTTCTCCCACCTCGGGTGGCCTGGCCGGCTCAGCCCGACCACAGGGTACGGCTTCTGATGCCACCCTTGCCTTCTTCCCCACTGCGGCCATCCAGCCACCCCTCAACTGCCAGCAGCCTCCACAGATCCTCGCGGGGGGGTGGAAATAGGCACTTCCTCTACCACTGGCCGCTGTGTGACTCTCCGCAAGTCACTGCACCTCTCTGAGCCCTCCAGAATCTCCGCCTCCGTCTCCGCAGAGCCTTCCTCACCGAGTCCCTGGGGGTGAGAGGAGGGGCTGGCCGGTGCCCGGGCACAGAACGGGTATTCCATGGGTGGCAGCCACGGAGAGACTGAGAGGGCCTGGTTCCGACCCTTAGACACAGCCTCGTGGGTCCTCTGTGCAGCTCAGCTCTCTGCACCTTGGGCTTCGCTAGGTGTGAGACAGCCGGCAGCCACTCGCTATCACATAGGTAAGGAGTATGAAGGCCGAAACCGGTTTGGCTCAGGGGATAGAGCGTCAGCCTGCAGACTGAAGGATCCCGGGTTCGATTCCAGTCAAGGGCATGTACCTTGGTTGTGGGCACATCCCCAGTGTGGGGGGGGGAGGGGCGTGCAGGAGGCAGCTGATCTATGTTTCTCTATCATCGATGTTTCTAACTCTCTATCCCTCTCTCTTCCTCTCTGTAAGAAATCAATAAAAATAAAAATAAATTTTTTTAAAGGAGTATGAAGAAAGTCTCCCAAAGACCCTGGGTGATCAGCACCGAGAGGCCCACTGCCCTGCCGCAGGCCGCCAGCCAGCACGGCCTCGGGGAGGGAACACACGGGAATCAACCCACCCGACGTCAGCAGTGGCTTTCCCTGGGGGCCGGGTGATTGGCGGGGACGGAGGGGGAGTGGCGAGAGGACCGGTGGTTGTTTTCACCATCAGACTGCTAACATTTATGAAATTTCTACCATGAACGTTCGAAACCCTTAAAAACACTGTTTTATGTTTATGTGCTGTATAAACTGTGTTTATGTTATGTGCACCACAAAAAAGCTACCTAACGTGAAATCTTTCGAGTTGTTTAGGACGAGAGAGCCCACTTCCTCCGGCTGCCGGGGGGAGGGGCAGGCACCGGGGTGCAGAGACACTGGGGAGGGGACACAGGGTCCCGGAAGACGTCCACGCAGAGTGCTCCGGGGATCACAGGGGGGAGCCAGGGATCGCCTACAGAGCGGCATCCGGGCTGGGCTGGGAAGGAGGGCACTATAGGATGGGGACACCCGGTGCCATTTCACCCGACTGCACCCAAAGCTGGGACATCGGTCGGGGCAGGAAAAGACAGGTCTCCTGTTCCCTACCTTCCCACCGCCTGCCCTTCCCTGGCGCAGCCCAGAACAGGGCCCCCCGGTGGGTATCTCATGGGACTACAGGGTGATTGATGGAGGTGGACGGGCCGCTTCGAGATGAGGAAGTCAAACTGTATCTATGAGGAAACTGAGGCCCGGCGAGGGGAGGGTCTTCTCCCCGGGTCTCCTGGCCTTCAATCCAGGGAACCGGTAGCCGCACACGCAGGGCAGACCTGGCCTCTGACACCATGTCCTGCAGGTGCACGTTCCGGAAGGACGTGACTGCAACAGCACTGAGACGCCGTGACACTGCCTAGATGCTGCCATTCCTCCTCCAGGCCGTCTCCCACAGCCGGCCACAGCCTGGCCCTGGGAGGCCATCGCTACGAGGTCCTGACACGAGTCCTGTACCTGGAACTCTACTCTCCGGTCATGGGTTGGCCTGAACAGTCACCCAGTTCATCCTGAGTACACCAACAATGGCACCTGCCCGTATCTCCCTCTACACAAGTAAGAGAGAGAGAGCACACCCTCTCTGGGCACATCCAGGAGCACAATGGCTAAGGACAAAGGCTTTGTAGCCAGGCAGACCTGGGTTCAAGCCCAAATCGACTTCTTACTAGCTGTCTAGCCTCAGGCAAATTGCATAATTTTTTTTTTTTGCGTCTCCTTTTCCTAATCTTAAAGCGACTGTACAGAATCCACACAGCTGTGATGAGGTTTAGGTTAAATAATGTACATAAACAGCTCAGCACTTTAAATTTATATCGCTGGACTGTGAGCTGCAGGCGGGCAGGCAGGGGCTGTGTCTGACGTGTTCACCCCGAATCCCAGGACCTCGCCAAAAGCCTGGTCTGCACAGAGGCTCCGTAACATTAACTGAGTAATTATGAGTGAATGGGTGACTATGAGAGCCCACCTGAAAGACTCGATGCCACGGTCATTATATCCACAGTGTCCTCCGCTTACACATCCAAAAACAATACCATAGTAAGGAGAGAAAACAACGCCGAAGATGATTTCACCAAAGAATTGCTGGCGGGGAAAGCGGGGTCTTGTGCTTCCAAAAAACAATCAAATATGCCAGCTAGAAAAAATAATAATAATTTAATTGCATCGATTACCTCTCAAAAGATATTTTTACAATAAAATAAAAAAAAAACTAACTAGCCTTAGCTAGTTTGTCTCAGTGGATAGAGCATCAACCTGCGGACTGAAGGGTCCCAGGTTCGATTCCTGTGTAGGGCACATGCCTGGGTTCCAGGCTCAATCCCCAATAGGGGGCGTATAGAAGGCAGCCAACCAATGATTCTCTTCGTTGATGTTTCTATCTCTCTCTCCCTCTCCATTCCTCTCTGAAATCCCTATCTTCCCACCACCTGCTCTGGAATTCTCTGGCTGTTATTTAATAAATAAATAAATGTTTAAAAAATAAGTAAATAAAATAATAAAATAAGAGAAGATCCCCTCCACATGAAGCTGAGGCCCCCAAAAAGTTACACAATGTTGTCAGGGCGAACTAGAACAAAACCACCCTCCTCCCTACTCCCTGGAGACTACAAGGCAAATCGCTTATACTCGACATTGACAATGAGTGGAAGGGGGAAACCCCTCTTAGACTGTGTAGCTACAAGCCGACTCTAATAAGAGGATTTGCAACTTGAATCCACTCTACTTGGGTGGTCCGAGATTACCAAGCCAAGAATTTAGTGTAAATGGTCTCAAGCGGTAATGTCTACAGGTTCCTTGCAGAAGTCAGGGCAAATGCCTCTGTAGGAATGCACCTTCAACGGAGTCTCAGAGAGCACCCAAAGGTAAAATTCTGATACATGAGCTCACAGTCACAATTACAAAACACTCAAGGAAGCCAGGCATCGTGAGTGGGAGTCAGCGGAAACAACAGGCTGAAGATTTAGACCCACAAAGACTGCAAACATTGATTCATCCAACGTAATAATTCAATAATAATTGAATTATTAAACATATTCAGCTGAAACCGGTTTGGCTCAGTGGATAGAGCATCAGTCTGGGGACTGAAGGGTCCCAGGTTCGATTCCAGTCAAGGGCATGTACATTGGTTGCGGGCACATCCCCGGTAAGTGGTGTGCAGGAGGCAGCTGATGGATGTTTCTCTCTCATTGATGTTTCTAACTCTCTATCCCTCTCCCTTCCTCTATGTAAAAAAATCAATAAAATATATTTAAAAAATAAATAAACATATTCAAATGACACTTTTAAAGGTATTGAACATATAAGTAAAGAATGAGTGCCTATAAAAGTGACTTCATGGGTTTAAAAAAGAACTTCTAGAAATGAAAAATATAATGACTAAAATTTAAGACTCAGAGTTTAACAGTAAATTAAATGCCATTGAAAAATAATGAAATAAATCACAGAGGTGGAAAACATCAGAGAGAGTTTAAGATACATGGAGATTTATGCCAAAACTGGTTTGGCTCAGTGGTAGAGAGTCGGTCTGCGGACAGAAAGGTCCCAGGTTTGGTTCCGGTCAAGGGCATGTACATTGGTTGCGGGCACATCCCTGGTAGGGAGTGTGCAAGAGGCAGCTGGCCGATGTTTCTCTCTCATCGACATTTCTAACTCTCTCTCCCTCTCCCTTCCTCTCTGTAAAAAAGTCAATAAAATATATTTAAAAAAAAAAAAGATACATGGAGATTTGTGTGCAAAGTTGTAACATACCCAATCATAGTTACAGAAGGAGAAAGTAGAAAGAAAGGAGAAGGCAAAAGGCTACTTGAAGAGATAGTGGTCATTGAGTCAATCATGATAGCTGAGAAATACCTGTTCAAGTGAAAATAAATAGCCACAGATTTAAGAACCTCAAGAATCCCAAGGCGGGTAAAGAAAAAGAAATGAACACCTAACAGCATTACTAGATTGAATAAATAAAAATTTAAGATTCTCCCTACTTAAGTTTGAATTTCAGATGAGTAATGAAAATAAAATGTTAGTATAAGTATGTCCCATGCAATATTCGGAGCATAATTACCCTGAAAATATATGTGTTGTTTATCTGAAATTTAAATTTAAGGGGGCATCCTGTTGTGTGTGTTTTTCTGGCAATCCTAACATTTAGACACATTATGTTGAAACTGCAAAACACCAAAGAATAAAAGAAATTCATAAAAGCAGCCAAAGAGGAAAGACAGATGGCTTCTAAGTCAGCGACACTAGACTGGAGCTGATTTCTCAACAGCAACAAGAAATGCCAGAAGTGAGTGGATAACATCTTCCATGTGTTGGAAAAACATAACTATATATAGAATCTATATATAGAGAAAATATCCTTTAAAATGAGACTAAAATAAAGACAGCTTCAAACAAAAACTAAACAAGTTTGCCATAAACAGATCCTCGTTTTTTTAATAAATGCTTAAGGACTCCTCCGGCAGGAGAAAAGTAATCCCAGATGGAAGGGCAGAAGCAAGAATGAATGGCAAGCAAGAAAGATGGTGAATATGTGGATAAATCTAAGCAACACAGATTGACTAAACCATTAATACCATATGGGATTAGCCCTCGCCGGTTTAGCTCAGTGGATAGAGCACCAGCCCATGGCCTGAATGGTTTAATGTTCAATTCCCAATAAGGGCACATACCTCAGTTGTAGGCTCAACCCCTGGCCCTGGTCGGGGTGTGCTGAGAAGCAACCAATCAATATGTCTCTCTTACATTGATGTTTCTCTCTCTCTCTCTCCCCTTCCTCTCCACTCTCTCTAAAAATCAATGGAGCCCTGGCCAGTATTGCTCAGTGGATAGAGCATTGGCCTGCAGACTGAAGGGTCCTGGATTTGATTTCAGTCAAGGACACATGCTGGGTTGCAAGCTCCATCCCCAGTGGCAGGAGGCAGCCAATCAATAATTCTCTCACATCATTGATGTTTTATCTCTCTCTCCCTCTCCCTTCCTCTCTGAAATCAATAAAAATATATTTCGGGGGTGGGGGGGAATCAATGGAAAAATATTCTCAGATGAGGATTAACAAAACACACACACACAAACAATATCACATGGGATTTAAAAATCAAAGTAGGGTTAAAATACATGACAACAAATACAATGGGAGAGAGATGATAGAGTTTTAGATCTTACTTTGGGGAAAAGGATAATGGCAATTAATTTTAAATGTTAACTAAGTGGGTATGTTGACATTTCTAATTAATGACTAAAATGATAGCAATATATACAAAAAAAGGCTAAGTGACCATCCGACCGTTTGGTAGGTATAACGTGCACTGACCACCAGGGGGCAGACGCTCAACACAGGAGCTGCTGAGCTGTGGTGACTTGGCAGTGGCAGTTCTTGGGTGACGCACCTGGAACCAGAGAGGAGGAAGCCAGATTCCTTGCGGGGCTGCACAATTCCACCAGACCATGGGACCCCACCAGCAAGAGGGACCCTGCTCACTCCACAGACACCCTTCGAGCCGTGGCGCCTCTCCAGGTGCAGGCCGGAGAGGGACATTGGCTCCAGGGCATGTCCAGCCTGTCTCAGCCAGTCCTGCCCCACCAACCACTTTCTAATTAATTTCCTTTCTATGTACATGAATTCATGCACCGGGTCACTAGTAAAGTATATAACTTGCAAACAGATGATTAGGGGGAAAAATGAAAAAACAAACAAACAAACAAACAAAAATAATCCCTTCAAAATGGCTAGAAAAGACCAAAAAAAATCAAATAAATCACTGATTGTCTAAAAACCCCGTTTTCAGGGAGGATATTTTTAAGTACAAGTAAGTAACATTTATGAGAGTCCCATAACATAAGTACCCAGGAAGATTTAAAGTAAAACAATAAAAAAAAAGATATGCTAGGCATCCCTAACCAATTTGGCTCAGTGGATAGAGGGTCAGCAAGAGGACTCAAGGGTCCCAGGTTTGATTCCAGTCAAGGGCATGTACCTTGGTTTCAGGCACATCCCCAATGCGGGGTGTGCAGAAGGCAGCTGATTGTTTCTCTCTCATCAATACTTCTAAAGCTCTATCCCTCTCCCTTCCTCTCTGTAAATAAATAAATAAATAATTTATATGCAAATTACTAGAACTAATAAAAGAGTCTTAAGAGTGATTGCTGAATACATAATTAAGCTATAGGATTCATTTGCAGTTCTAAACACCAGCAATAAAATTTGGGGATTTAAGTTTTAAAATATAATAAAATCAAAATTTATAATTAAAATTTTGCATCAAATATTTTCTCTTTTGATGCCAAATAAAGTACCCAAGACTATAAACTGAACAAAAAATGTACAAGGCCTTTGTAGAGAAAATCAAGAATATCAAATAAATGGAGTGTTACCATGGGTAGCAAAACATAATAAGAAATCTGTATCAGTTTCCTTCAATTGATCAAACCCACAGTAGAATTCTTTTTGTGGAACCTACAGGCTGATTCTAAAATACACGTGAAAGTCCAAAACACAAAGACACCTCAAAAGAAGAACAAATGGAGGTGTCTTTAAAGATATCAAAAATCATTTTAAAGCTTTCTGTACTAAGATAATAAACTAGTGATATGAGGATAAACAAAATGACCAATGGAAAGAACAGAGAGCCTAGAAATAGACCCACACATATATCAGCAAGAGTATGACCAACTCGGCATTGCAAATCAATGAGAAAAGAATGGACTCTTCAATAACTGCTGCTGGAACACTTGGCTATACTTATGGGAGCAGCGGATGAAACTGAATCCTTACCTCACACCATACACTGAAATCAGTCCTAGGTAAAGACATAAGTGTTTCAGTAGACAAAAGAAAGTAATTTTTATGACTTTAGGATAAGATAAGGACTTCTTAAATAAGACATAAAAGAACTTACCATAAAGGAAAAGACAGGTAAATTTACTTACCTTAAAATAAGAACTTTTCATCAACATACATCAGAAAGAGAGTAAACAAGCAAGCCATGAACTAGGAAAAGTCATTTGCTACCCACAGTCAGGATAACATAAAGAACTCCTAAAAACCAAGAAGTAAAAGACAAACTAATTCAATTATCAAAAGATTTAAAGCAAGCCCTTCACAGCAGAGGAATTCAAATGACTAAAACACATGTAAAGACATCCAACCTTACCCTAGCCAGTTTAGCTCAGTGGATAGACCATTGTCCTGCAGACTGAAGGGTCCTGGGTTTAATTCTGGTCAAGGGCATATGCCTGGGTTGTGGGCTCAATCCCCAATAAGGGGCGTGTAGAAGACAGCCAATCAATGATTCTCATCATTGATGTTTCTTTCTCTCTCTCCCTCTCCCTTCCTCTCTGAAATCAATATATATATTTAAAAAAGGGGGAAAAAAAAAAGACATCCAACCACATTGGTATTCAGAAAACGCAAATTAAAACTGATTCCTGACCTTAAAGAAAACACATACACTGTTGGGAGTATAAATTGGTAGCACTTTGAAAATAATGTTGCAACATATAGAATAGTTGACAAGGCACATTCTTTCTGAAGCAGACATCCCATTCGAGGTGCCTGTTCTCAGAAGCTGCACCACAGAAGACAGACAAAATGCTCATGGCAGCACTCTTTGTAACATCAAAATCTGGAAACAGCCAGAAAGTCGATCCGCTGCAGAATGCATAAATAAACGGGGGTGGGGGAGAGATATCCATATGGCAGAAAATAAATGAATTACAACTGCATGCAGTGATGCAGCTGGATCTCGGGAACAAAATGCTGAATACTACAAGCAAGTCACAGCAGAATACAAGGTCCCGTTTTTATAAAGTTCAAAAATGCAAAAAGCAGACAATTCTTATGGTTAGAAACCTATTCATCTGGGTGAACTACCTCTGAGGAGAGAGGTGAGGGGGGGAGATGGGAAGGGTGGCATACAAAAGATTTCAAAAACAGTGGTTAAGTTGTTGTTGTTAAACTGGGTGGTAGGTGATGGGGAGGGAGAGAGGAGGCGATGGTAGTTTACTGAAGAAAATTCTGCAAGCAAATCCTCATTGAAAGGAGGGAAGAAGGGCCACTGCGTGTACTGTGAGATGGACCTAAAAATTGGGAGAGTGCCCTAGCCGATTTGGCTCAGTAGATAGAGCATCGGCCTGTGGCCTGAGGGATCATGGGTTCGATTCTGGCCAACGGCACATACCCGGGTTGTGGGCTCGACTCCTAGTAAGGATTGTGCAGGAAGCAGCCGATCAATGATTCTCTCTCATCATTGATGTTTCTATCTTTCTCTCCCTCTTCCTTCCTCTCTGAAATCAATAAAGAAATATATAGCCCAAACTGGTTTGGCTCAGTGGATAGAGCGTCGGTCTGCAGACTGAAGGGTCCCAGGTTCGATTCCAGTCAGGGGCATGTACCTTGGTTGAGGGCACATCCCCAGTAGGGGGTGTGCAGGAGGCAGCTGATCGATGTTTCTCTCTCATCGATGTTTCTGACTCTCTATCCCTCTCCTTTCCTCTCTGTAAAAAATCAATAAAATATATTTTTTTAAAGAAATATATTAAAAATTTTTGGGAGAGACACAAAGGAAGTAAGAGAGTCAGGAGCATCTGGGACAATGGAAAGTGTGGAAGGCAAGTTTGCAAGGGAGTGGGAGATGGAAAGGTCAAGGTTAATTACCCATCAGGGTCTTTATCAACTCAATCCTTCATGATCCCTCCAGAGAGACTGCACCCATTTGATAGATGAGGCAACTAATACTCAGGCTACTTGGTTGACTCCTCTTCCAAGTCTCAAATGCCCCAAGGCTAAGCGATCACTCAGATCTGTGCTCACTTCCGGGCCATTTCACCCAATCCCCAGCTCTGAGTGTCCTTCCCATCGACAGCTACAACCAGGCCTCTCTAGACACGGCCATCTGGAAACCACAGCAGCCTGTTCAACCTCCACGCCGGGCTGTCTAAGGGGCATCTGAAATCTAACGTGAGTGAGTGAGAACCCTTGATTTTTCTCGAGATAAGGGAGGGCGTCTCTGAGTTTTCCCATCTTAGCAAAGGCAGCATCCGTTCCCCTGGGTCTCAGGTCAGAATGCGTGGGTCATCCTGGGCTTCTCTTCCTTCATGCTCCACATTTAATCTAGGGGCAAATTCTGTGAGCTCTTCCTCCAGATAAACCTTGAATCCAGCCACTTCTCACCCTTCACCACATCCTCCCTACGCGAAGGCCCCATGGCCTCTTACCTGGACATCGGCACACAACAATCCTTTCTGCATTTACCCTTTACTCCTTGTCCACCCAGCAACTGGAATGATCCCCCTAGTACAGTGGTCGGCAAACTCATTCGTCAACAGAGCTGAATATCAACAGTACAACGACTGAAATTTCTTTGGAGAGCCACATTTTTAAAACTTAAACTTCTTTGAACGCCACTTCTTCAAAATAGACTCGCTCAGGCCGTGGTATTTTGTGAAAGAGCCACACTCTAGGGGCCAAAGAGTGGCATATGGCTCTCGAGCCGCAGTTTGCCGACCATGGTCCCTATTGCTATCATCTTCCCTGAGCGGGGTCCATTTTTCACAGCTGAGGAGTCAGCTAGACTCCCCAGTTCATTCTCATGTCACTGCGTTTCCCGTGGTGTCCGCTCGAATGCCGTCCCGGGCACCTCATTGTGCAGAGCTGTCATGTCACCTGGGCCTCCGCCAGTCTGCGGCAGCTTCGCAGCCGCTCCTCGTTTTTGACGACCTTGACAGTGTGCGGGAGGATCCGCTGGGCTCTCCGAGAGGGCGGGGAGGGGAGGACACTGCCTATGCCGCTCCACCTTTTGAGTTCTGAGTACAAATGGTTAAAAATGAGGCGTTCTGCGCCCGCCTCAGCAGCACAGAGACTGAAACTGGAACGGCACTGCGGAGACAGCCCGGCCCCTGTGAAAGGACGACGCGCACGTCTGTGAAACGGCCCACGTTTTTGGTGTTTAATGGGTATGAAGTTCCAGTTTTACAAGATAAAAATGTTCCAGAGATCGATTGCACAACAATGCAAATACCTTAACTAAATGCTTAATTGAAATGCTCAGATGACAAACTTAATGTTGTGTGTGTTTTTTTTTAATTTAAATTCTTTGTTGTTGAAAGTATTACACGTGTCTCCTTTTTCCCCCATTGGCCTCTCCCCACCCTCTCCCACCCTACTTTTTTTTTTTTTTTTTACCACAATAAAAAAGTTTGTGAAGCAAAAGCAACAAAATGTTAATATCTCTTCAGAGATGGGTACCCAGATTACCTGAATAATTATGTTCTGTTAATTTTCTGCATATTTGGAAAAATAACATCTTAGACAAAGGCTTTTGCATGTGCAAAGGCCCTGGGGCAGGGTAGGGCACAGCCAGTGTGGGCTGGAGAGCAGGAAGGGAAGGACAAGGTGGCACAGGATGAGAGAACTAGGTGGGGACCTGATCCTGGGACCACAGCAGACAACACCCTTCCCACACATTCCAGAGGCTTCCGCCCCTGCCAGCCTGCGAGCCGCCCGGGCCCGGCTTCATCCCCAACATGACAAGCTCATTGTTCCCTTCCTCCCGACGGCGGCTCCTCCCAGGAGCCAGTTCTGAGCCCGCAGGTTTCTGTGGGCAGGTGTCCCGGGCAGGGCTCACAAAGACGCCACTGTCTGGGCACTGTCCTGGCCCTGCCACAGCCTCCGCATCAAAGAGGAGAGATCAAAGCTCCCCGCAGCCGCCCACAGCACAGCGCCCGGCCCAGTCTCGTGGCACCGTTCTCTCTCCGAGGTGAGGAGGGAGGTGGAGGCGGGACACGGGCAGCAGCTGGATGGCCACCTGGAGAAGCGCCCGGCCAGCCACGGGGCAGCCGCATCGCCCGTGGGCACAGCACACCACCAGGGAGGCAGGGACGGTACTCCTATGCTTGCCATGGGCAAGGAAAAGGACTCACAGCACGCCGAGGTCACACAGCTGGCCGAGGTCACACAGCTGACTGAGGTCACACAGCTGACTGAGGTCACATAGCATGCCGAGGTCACACAGCTGACTGAGGTCACACAGCTAGGACTGAGGTCACACAGCTGACTGAGGTCACACAGCATATCGAGGTCACACAGCTGGCTGAGGTCACACAGCATATCGAGGTCACACAGCTGACTGAGGTCACACAGCTAGGACTGAGGTCACACAGCTGACTGAGGTCACACAGCTGGCCGAGGTCACACAGCTGGCCGAGGTCACACAGCATATCGAGGTCACACAGCATGCGGAGGTCACACAGCTGGCCGAGGTCACACAGCATGTCTAGGTCACACAGCTGACTGAGGTCACACAGCATATCGAGGTCACACAGCATGCGGAGGTCACACAGCTGGCTGAGGTCACACAGCATGCCGAGGTCACACAGCTGACTGAGGTCACACAGCATGTCGAGGTCACACAGCATATCGAGGTCACACAGCTGGCTGAGATCACAGCATGTCGAGGTCACACAGCTGGCTGAGGTCACACAGCTGGCCGAGGTCACACAGCTGGCCGAGGTCACACAACTGGCCCAGACCCTTGAACTCCCTGGCCAGGGCCCCTCCCAGAAGCACAAGGGGCAGTCGGACTAATGCAGACACCGGGGCCACCCTCCCAAATACACCCATTTAGTACCTCGGGTCTTTGGGCAGATGATGGCCTCCTGACCTTGACCTCCCAAAGGTGCCAAGTGCAATGATAATAGGCATGTTCAACAGACGGTAGCTCTTCTTATGCCAACACCCTAGGAACAACCCACCTTAGGAGTGGGGCTGAGGGCAGCTGAGGGGCAGAGCGCCCCTTGTGCTGGCCCAGGGTGGGGAGCTGCCTTGGGCCTCCAAGAGAACCCCCTGGGATACACCTCCAGCCCAGCCCCCCGCCCACCAGTTTTCTGTGATTAAGTGCAGTCAGAGCTCGGCCGCCGTGGCTCAGTGGTTGAGTGTTTACCCCTGAATCAGGAGGTCACGGTTCGATTCCTGGTTCATAAGTCAATGCTTATAATACCCTTCACCCCGTTTCCCTATCGCCATCACCTTCCATGAGTGGGGTCCCTTTCTCACAGCTGAGGAGTCAGCACCACACCCTGGTATTAACTGGACTCCACAGGTCACTCTATCGTCACCACTTTTACTAAAATTCATCTAGATGTGAGCGTGTCACCGTGTGTGTTTATACCTCAACCCAGGTGCCCTGGTAGAGCCTGAGGAAGGAATGGCTCACAGGCTGGCAGGGGCGGAAGCCTCTGGAATGTGTGGGAAGGGTGTTGTCTTCTGTGGCCCTACGATCACCCAATTCTCTCACCCACTGAGCCATGCCAGGTGGGCTCCAATGATCTTTAGAGAGAGTGGAAGAGGGGGGGGGGGAATACATCGATGTGAGAGAGATACATAGACTAGCTGCCTTCTAGGACAACTGGAAAGCTGGGAATGTTTTATGTGTCCATCTGAGTAGGCGTTACATGGGCATACATGCAAAAATTCATCGAGATGTGTGTGTGTGTTCGTGTGTATGCTTATATCTCGATTTTTTAAAAATCAAATCACCGAAAGGAAAAGGGGGAATGGGGCATCCACCACATGGACCTGTCTGATCAGGAGGCGATTTTCCCAAAGGCTCCAGCAGCTTTTCCCAATGTCTGTTGGGCCAGAGTGGGTCACATGCACACCCCAGTACCCATCACCAGCCAAGGAGGTTGGAAGTGCCATGACTGGTCCCTGGAGCTGGGCACCCCGTTGCTGGACAAAACTGGGGTTCAGTGACAAGATAAGATGGGTGAGACAGCCCCAGGAAGTGAGAGCCCATCTAGGCAGGGAGCATGACAGTGAAACTCGCCATTGCTCCCAGGGCACGCCCACATGCACGTGCTGGGCTAAGCACTTGTGGGGGCTCTCTGCCTCTCCAAGATGGTGGCAGGTGAAGAAGGATGAGGGGGAAAGGTCTAGGAATGGTTGCCAGAAACCAGTGTACCCCGGGTTAAAAGATAAATAGCTGTATGGATAGATGGATGGATGATCGATGGATGGCTAGATGGTTGGATGGTTGCACAGTAGATACATAAGTGGATGGATGAATGGGTGACGGACGGATGCGTGGATGAATTTATCCTAAGGAATGAGCTCACACAAATTGTGGGGGTGAGCATGTCCTGAATCAATAGGGCAGCAGCTGGCATCTTCTGGCAGCCTGGGAACTGCCACCATCTTGAGGCGGCATGTCTTCTCGTCTGGCTATTAATGCTTTCAATTGATTGGGTGAGGCCTACCCACATTATCGGGGGCCATCTCCTTCCCTTAAAGGCAACTGACTGACCACATCTGTTAACCACATTGACAAAACCCCCCCATGGCACACCTAAACGAGCGTGTGATTAAATAACTGGATTCTCTGGCCGAGCCGAGCCGACACCTCACACTGACCATCAACCTCAACCGTGCCCCCCTGCGCCCTCTCCCCTTTCCCCGCCCCGGCCCGCCCCACCCCCCAGCCTTGTCTGAGCTCGGATGGCTTCAGGATTGACCCACACACAGTGCCATTTCCATGGCCAGGCTCTCCAGGGGCCGCACCCAGCAGGGTTCATTGGGGTGGGGGTGGAACGGAGCCAGAAAGATCCTTCTAGGGCAGTGGTCGGCAAACTCACTCGTCCACAGAGCCCAATATCAACAGCACAACGACTGACATGTCTTTGGAGAGCCACATTTTTTAAAACTTAAACTTCTTCTAACGCCCCTTCTTCAAAAATAGGCTCGCCCAGGCCGTGGTATTTTGTGGAAGAGCCACACTCGAGGGGCCAAAAAGCCGCATGTAGCTCACGAGCCGCAGTTTGCCGACCACGTGCCCATTGGAACCTGGACGAAGAGACAGACCCAGACGTGGCCAAATCAGCCACAAAAAAAAAAAAACCTGAACGAGAAGAGAAAAGCCCTGCTCCCCAGGCCAGCGGCCCTCGCTCTGGGCTCTGGGCGTTTTCTGCTCCACGGGTTCCTCGGTATTCGCTGCCTCTCATAAACATACTTCTGTGATATGTACTGTAAATCTGCTTCATTTGGAATTCACAGTTAATGACCTGTTCCCTCGGATTCAGGAAACAGCGTGAGGTTCCGGCTTTTAGAGGCCCGGAGTTTACCAGCCGGAATATGACAAGTATTACGAAGTATAGGCCTGCTCTAAAAGCACTTAAGAAACGGTCTGTCAGAAATCTCAAGAATACCTTCAAATAACATCATTTATCTGCCAAGAGGCCGAGGGGGGGGGGGGGCGCGGAGGGAGGGTAAATGAGTGTTTGATCAAATCCATACTTTCCGCTCGCCCAGCGGGGGATATTTGCTCAACCTTTTCACTCTGGAAAGTTCATGTGCACCCTTGTGTGAGCAAGGGGTGGGGGGGGTGGGGGGGTGTATGGGTGCCAGGGCAGCACCATGTGTGCACCAGGACCCTGTCCCCTTGTCCACCGGCCCCCGTGGCCGACACAACACCAGTCCGCCATCATCTGAACTGCGGAGTCAAAGGGTAATCGAATAAGACGCGTACCCCTGGTTTCGGGTCGGCCCACTTAGCTGAAACCCAAAGCCCGCTCTGGGGTAGATAGGGCCTCGGGCCCATCGATCAGGCCCACCCACACTTTCTCATTTTCAATAGAGTCAGGGCCTAACCAGGTTAGTCTCTGTTAAACACATTATCCAGGTGCTCTCCTCTTACCAGCCCAATGATTTTGTGTCGGGGCTGAAGGATTGTAATTGCAATCCAGCGAGACGCCCAGTCAGCGGGGTGATGGACGGAGGCCCCTGAGCCGGCCGCCGCCTACCTGCCGGCCGCCCAGCGGGAACTTTCTTCGTCCAATCCTGTCACGATGGACAGCCCCAGGGTCCAGCACAGAACGCCCGGCGAGAGGCCTCGGCTGGCCCTGGGAGAACAGGATGCTGCTGCCTTAGGACACGGACGCTGGGGTCCTCCCCAAACCAGAGGGTCAGGGGAGCAAGGACCTCTTTGTTCCCCAGAAGAGACTCCGAGGGCGGGGCTTCCAGGAACCAGCTCCAAGTCCCGCCCGTTCCCTCCTCACTGTTGTGCAGGGAACATTCTGGCCTGGCTTTCCAGGGTCCTCCACACCTCAGGCCTCACGGAGACGGGCCCTCCCCCGAGGCCCCATCCTCCTTTCTGGGCCAGCTCTCCCCTCTCATCTCGTTAGGCCCGATTCTGACTCCCCCACACCAGGGGTAGACTCACTGTGGCCTGAACTGGTCGTCTGGCCTCTCCACACCCCAGTCCACTCGTCTGCTGGCTGAGTGGGATGGGACTCCCGCTCACGGGGCTGTGACGACAAAGCCCGGGAGCAGCCGGCCCCGGGCCTGGCACGTGGTGAGCCTTCTGGGGTGTCCACCGTAGTCATCCTTCTTAAGAGAAGCTGGACAGGACAGAGCACAGTGAGTGCTGGCGAGGATGGGGAGGCATCGGGACCCTCACCCATTGCTGGTGGTAACGTGAAATGGTACAGCCACCTTGGAAACCAATTTCTTAAGGAGTTAAACATGAGCCGAAACCGGTTTGGCTCAGTGGTAGAGCGTCAGTCTGCTGACTGAAAGGTCCCAGGTTCGATTCCGGTCAGGGGCATGTACGTTGGTTGCAGGCACATCCCCAGTAGGGGGTGTGCAGGAGGCAGCTGGTCGATGTTTCTCTCTCATTGACGTTTCTAGCTCTCTATCCCTCTCCCTTCCTCTCTGTGGAAAATCAATAAAATATATTTTAAAAAAAGACTTAAACATGAATGTATCATACTAGAGGCCCAGTGCACAAAATTCATGCCTCAATAAAGTTGTTTAAAGAGAGAGAATAAGAGAGATGCTGAAACCTGCCACTTGTAAAGAAATCTGCAGCCTAGGCGGGATTTGGGTTTGTTCACTTGTTTTGCCAACGAAGGGGAACAAGCTTTGGTTGGGACTGAAGCACGTGTCAACATGGGATAGTGGTATGAATTCACCTAGTGGGGGGCCGGCACAATGTTGGGGATGGCAGCAGGCATCATTGATGATGTGGTAGCTCTCTGTCATTTCCATGGTCTCCTGGAAGAGGACAGACCTAAGCTGACCTCGGACTGTTATCGACTGCCCTCTGGATGCTCCCCATGAAGATCCATTGTCGGTGGGGACCGATTAGAAACCCAGCTATGTGTGCCCTGCTTATTGAGCATCTACCATGTGCCCAAGTTTCTGAATCTGGGCCTCGGTTTCTTCGCCTGTAAAATGGGACGATAGTATCAGCAGCCTGACAGGCGTAAGGTAAGGATTACTTGAGTTAATATATGGAAAATGCTTCAAACAGGAGTGGGCACATAGCATTGTCAGCTGTGATCATTGCTTTGTAAACCAGGACCTTCTTCCCCGGCATAACTTCAAGAGTGGCCTAGTATAATAAATAAATAAAATATAAAATAAAAATAAATAAAAAATTTTAAAAAGTGGCCTAGTGAACTGGTGGCTGCCGACCTGGCCGTCGCTGCTGACTTCCGGGCTGTGCACCGGCCCCTCCGGTAACAGAGAAGAAGGTGGGGGTCTCGCTCGCACGCCCCCGGCCTGTCCTTTGCAGCAGCCCTTGCTGAGCCCGGAATGTCGCTGCCCGCGTGTGATTATTGAAGCCGGGGCTCTCTCTTCCACGGGAATGCAAGCTTCACCGGGGCAGGGACCAGGCCGGTTTCTGCTGACCACAGTGTGACACCGGGCCTAACAAGCTCCCAGTAAATAGTTATGGGAGAGCCGAAACTGGTTTGGCTCAGTGGATAGAGAGTCAGCCTGCCGACTCAAGGGTCCCAGGTTCGATTCCGGTCAAGGGCATGTATATTGGTTGTGGGCACATCCCCAGTAGAGGGTGTGCAAGAGGCAGCTGGTCGATGTTTCTCTCTCATCGATGTTTCTAGCTCTCTATCCCTCTCCCTTCCTCTCTGTAAAAAAATCAATAAAATACATATTTTTTAAAAAAAAAAGTTATGGGAGGGAGAAGATGAGCAAGATGAAGAGAGGCAGGGAGGGCGGGAGGAAGGGACCACTAGCATTGGTGGGAACAGCCCTCCCAACGTAAGTGTTACTATTGCCGAAGAAATCTCCAGCCCTAAGCCCAGAGGCTTCCAGTCCAGTGCCAGGAAGCGCTGGGGGAAACAGGAATTTTAATGATGATGGGGGGAATGACCCACAAATCGGTACCATGTCCCTCTATGTCAGCTTTCTGGAGACCAGCAGCAAGCATTGATGGTGCTAAGAGCACAGGCGCTGGAATAGCTGACATCTATTGCTCTGAATACGGCCAGGCCTTCCACATACTATCCAATCCCAATCGCTTTACACATGCTGCTCAATCCGCACAGCCCGCTGAGGCAGGTGCTGTCACTGTTCCTGTTTCACAAAGGAGAGGCCTGAGGCCCGAGGCTCTGCTGCAGACCCACACAGTTTCACTCTGGAACCTGCACCCTGAACGCAGACAGGACGCTCGTGGCAAATGGGGAAGTGTTTAAGGAATTAATGAATGGGGGTTATAGCAACATCACTAATATCCATCAAGGCCAGGAACTCCCAAAAGCATGACACAAGCTTGGTACAGGGAGGGAGCCTGGTTCCCGGGAGCCGAGTTATGAGCAGAGACATGAACTCTCCATGGTTTGGATCCCAGCCCCCCAGCATTCCAGCGGGGCAGCTTCCTTACTAACTCTAGGGAAGGTCCCCCCACCCCCAGTCTGTGGCCCGAAAGTGGCTGAAGGATGAGCCACTTGTATGGGCCACGGTGGACTGCCTCCTGAAGGACTGTGCCATGCATGGAGAGGTCTGGATGGGCACATGATAAATGTTTAAGCACAAGTGAGATCAACCCATAACCTCGTGGCATAACATGTGGCCGGCCGCCACCCCTCCCTCTGCAAGCCGAGCTCACTCCAGAAGGAAGCAGACCCGGGCCCTCGTCACATTTCCGGGAGGCGGTAGAACACGCCATCTAATGAGACCACGGCAGGAGGAAGATGTATGAACACGTGCTGAGCCCAGGAGCCAATTCCTGCTGATCCCCATCTCTCGCCTCCTGAAAACAACAGTAACTGCCATCATCCCCCTCCCCGTCCCCTGCACTCCCCCCACCCTGCCCCTGACCAGGCAGGCGGAGTCACGATGGCAGAGCACAGCGGTCAGGAGCACATGCTCCTGGGCAAGTCACCTGTGCCTCAGTTTCCTCATGTGTAAAGCATCAAAGATGATAATTATGCCTTACTCCCTAGGCCCGTGGTTGGCAAACTGCGGCTCGCGAGCCACACACGCCTCTTCGGCCCTTTGAGTGTGGCTCTTCCACAAAAGTACCACGTGTGGGCGCGCATGTACAAGGCGATTGAAACTTCGTGGCCCATGCGCAAAGTCGGTTTTCGGCCTGGGCAAGTCTATTTTGAAGAAGTGGCGTTAGAACACTCAAGGGGCCAAAGAGCCACATGCGGTTCAAGAGCCACAGTTTGCCGACCACGGCCCTACGCTGTTGTGAGGATTGAATGCAATTACCCCGGCTTGGGGTTCTTAGCAGGTGTGCTTGGCGCAGGGGACAGAGTCACACAGGATGTACTTGTAGCATGTGCATCTTTCCAGGCTTGCCTTCACTATTTCATTAAACCCTCATAACACAGCATGTGCAGTCCCCCACACCCACCCATTTTACAGAGGAGGAAAAAGGGCCCATTGCGGTGAAGTGGCTTTGGCACGGTTACGTGGCTCAGAGCCTAGCCGGCCCCTAAGCATCACCCACGTGCACAATGCATTGCCACCGTTCCCCTCTCCTCACCCACAGCCTTCCCGAAGCTCTTTCCCATCCCTCCTCCCCCTCCTGTCACAGTGGGGGGGTCCCATCCCTCCTCCCCCTCCTGTCACAGAGGGGGTCCCATCCCCCCCTCCTATCACAGAGGGGGGATCCCATCCCTCCTCCCCCTCCGGTCACAGAGGGGGGATCATCCCTCCTCCCCCTCCTGTCACACAGGGGGGGTCATCCCTCCTCCCCCTCCTGTCACAGAGGGGGGGTCCCATCCCTCCTCCCCCTCCTGTCACAGTGGAGGGGTCCCATCCCTCCTCCCCCTCCTGTCACAGAGGGGGGTCCCATCCCATCCCTCCCTCCTGTCACAGAGGGGGATCCCATCCCTCCTCCCCCTCCTGTCACAGTGGGGGGGTCCCATCCCATCCCTCCCTCCTGTCACAGAGGGGGATCCCATCCCTCCTCCCCCTCCTGTCACAGAGGGGGGTCCCATCCCTCCTCCCCCTCCTGTCACAGAGGGGGGGTCATCCCTCCTCCCCCTCCTGTCACAGAGGGGGGTCCCATCCCCCCTCCTGTCACAGAGGGGGATCCATCCCTCCTCCCCCTCCTGTCACAGAGGGGGGTCCCATCCCTCCTCCCCCTCCTGTCACAGAGGAGGGTCCCATCCCCCCCTCCTGTCACAGAGGGGGGTCATCCCTCCTCCCCCTCCTGTCACAGAGGAGGGTCCCATCCCTCCTCCCCCTCCTGTCGCACAGGGGGGTCCCATCCCTCCTCCCCCTCCTGTCACAGAGGAGGGTCCCATCCCTCCTCCCCCTCCTGTCACAGAGGGGGGGTCCCATCCCTCCTCCCCCTCCTGTCACAGAGGAGGGTCCCATCCCTCCTCCCCCTCCTGTCACAGAGGGGGGTCCCATCCCTCCTCCCCCTCCTGTCACAGAGGGGGGTCCCATCCCTCCTCCCCCTCCTGTCACAGAGGAGGGGTCCCATCCCTCCTCCCCCTCCTGTCACAGAGGAGGGTCCCATCCCTCCTCCCCCTCCTGTCACAGAGGGGGGGTCCCATCCCTCCTCCCCCTCCTGTCACACAGGGGGGTCCCATCCCTCCTCCCCCTCCTGTCACAGAGGGGGGTTCCATCCCTCCTCCCCCTCCTGTCACAGAGGGGGGTCCCATCCCTCCTCCCCCTCCTGTCACAGAGGGGGGTTCCATCCCTCCTCCCACTCCTGTCACAGAGGAGGGTCCCATCCCTCCTCCCCCTCCTGTCACAGAGGAGGGTCCCATCCCTCCTCCCCCTCCTGTCACAGAGGGGGGGTCCCATCCCTCCTCCCCCTCCTGTCACACAGGGGGGTCCCATCCCTCCTCCCCCTCCTGTCACAGAGGGGGGTTCCATCCCTCCTCCCCCTCCTGTCACAGAGGGGGGTCCCATCCCTCCTCCCCCTCCTGTCACAGAGGGGGATCCCATCCCTCCTCCCCCTCCTGTCACAGAGGAGGGGTCCCATCCCCCCCTCCTGTCACAGAGGGGGGTCCCATCCCTCCTCCCCCTCCTGTCACAGAGGAGGGTCCCATCCCTCCTCCCCCTCCTGTCACAGAGGAGGGTCCCATCCCTCCTCCCCCTCCTGTCACAGAGGGGGGTCCCATCCCCCCTCCTGTCACAGAGGGGGGTCCCATCCCTCCTCCCCCTCCTGTCACAGAGGAGGGTCCCATCCCCCCCTC